>NC_134358.1:575218023-575583023 GCF_048569485.1 Anomaloglossus baeobatrachus
AACATGTTCAGAAATACAATTCTATATATAATATGGGCTGAAAGTGCACACTCCCAGCTGCAATATGAGAGTTTTCACATCCAAATCGGAGAAAGGGTTTAGGAATCAGAGCTCTGTAATGCATAGCCTCCTCTTTTTCAAGGGACCAAAAGTAATTGGACAAGGGACTCTAAGGGCTGCAATTAACTCTGAAGGCGTCTCCCTCGTTAACCTGTAATCAATGAAGTAGTTAAAAGGTCTGGGGTTGATTACAGGTGTGTGGTTTTGCATTTGGAAGCTGTTGCTGTGACCAGACAACATGCGGTCTAAGGAACTCTCAATTGAGGTGAAGCAGAACATCCTGAGGCTGAAAAAAAAGAAAAAATCCATCAGAGAGATAGCAGACATGCTTGGAGTAGCAAAATCAACAGTCGGGTACATTCTGAGAAAAAAGGAATTGACTGGTGAGCTTGGGAACTCAAAAAGGCCTGGGCGTCCACGGATGACAACAGTGGTGGATGATCGCCGCATACTTTCTTTGGTGAAGAAGAACCCGTTCACAACATCAACTGAAGTCCAGAACACTCTCAGTGAAGTAGGTGTATCTGTCTCTAAGTCACCAGTAAAGAGAAGACTCCATGAAAGTAAATACAAAGGGTTCACATCTAGATGCAAACCATTCATCAATTCCAAAAATAGACAGGCCAGAGTTACATTTGCTGAAAAACACCTCATGAAGCCAGCTCAGTTCTGGAAAAGTATTCTATGGACAGATGAGACAAAGATCAACCTGTACCAGAATGATGGGAAGAAAAAAGTGTGGAGAAGAAAGGGAACGGCACATGATCCAAGGCACACCACACCCTCTGTAAAACATGGTGGAGGCAACGTGATGGCATGGGCATGCATGGCTTTCAATGGCACTGGGTCACTTGTGTTTATTGATGACATAACAGCAGACAAGAGTAGCCGGATGAATTCTGAAGTGTACCGGGATATACTTTCAGCCCAGATTCAGCCAAATGCCGCAAAGTTGATCGGACGGCGCTTCATAGTACAGATGGACAATGACCCCAAGCATACAGCCAAAGCTACCCAGGAGTTCATGAGTGCTAAAAAGTGGAACATTCTGCAATGGCCAAGTCAATCACCAGATCTTAACCCAATTGAGCATGCATTTCACTTGCTCAAATCCAGACTTAAGACGGAAAGACCCACAAACAAGCAAGACCTGAAGGCTGCGGCTGTAAAGGCCTGGCAAAGCATTAAGAAGGAGGAAACCCAGCGTTTGGTGATGTCCATGGGTTCCAGACTTAAGGCAGTGATTGCCTCCAAAGGATTCGCAACAAAATATTGAAAATAAAAATATTTTGTTTGGGTTTGGTTTATTTGTCCAATTACTTTTGACCTCCTAAAATGTGGAGTGTTTGTAAAGAAATGTGAACAATTCCTACAATTTCTATCAGATATTTTTGTTCAAACCTTCAAATTAAACGTTACAATCTGCACATGAATTCTGTTGCAGAGATTTCATTTCAAATCCAATGTGGTGGCATGCAGAGCCCAACTCGCCAAAATTGTGTCACTGGCCAAAGATTTCTGGACCTAACTGTAGATAGATAATAGATGGATAGATAGATAGATAGATAGATAATAGATGGATAGATAGATAGATAGATAGATAATAGATGGATAGATAGATAGATAGATAGATAATAGATGGTGTGAGGTAAATCCGGAGATATGACGATAAATCATGACATTCAAGTCATGTCAGGAAGCCCTCTCCTGGTGTCACCCCCCCCCCCTTCCCTTCACACAACTGGTTTAGCAACAAATCCATGGCCATGTCCTGTGATATTGAAATGAGGTGGCTTAGGGACAATGGACACAGGATGACTCCCTGCCGTCACCCTGTAGTGGGGGCTGCTAGCTAGTTAGCAAGGCTATGGAAATAGCCAGACAGAACGACTCCAGTAAAAAATGGTTCATATCTCGCAAGCCATATTTCCGATAAATATGGCAACCATAAAAATGGTGTCTCCGCATGTGGACGATGCCGGCACACCCTTTTTATGGGAGCAGGACATTGGGAAATGCCCCAGGCGTGATATCAGCCAATGGGGAACTGGCAGACAGGTCATGAGTCCCCTCGTTCTGTAGCTAAATTCATAACTGTCACAATGAGAGCATTGGCGTCCGCCTACGACGCTCCCAGGCAAAGTTATGGCCAATATCCCCTTGGCTGGATAATTCTGAGCCATGCAGGGGGAGTGGCAGTGCTTCCCTGTGAGGTCACTAAGGTAGGAGGGGACCTGGATCTGCCCAGGTTGATAACCCTACTTCGGCCATTTTCCAGTGTTCTTCTGCTCGGGGGCCTGGTTGGGACAGACCTGTGAGAGAGTTCCTGGAAACCTGGTCTACAGCGCCCCCCTGTGGCCAGACGCACAAGGTAACTGATTGAATTGCATACCTGTTGTAAACCATGCTTTATCTGTAACTGTACTCTGACATAACTGTATATTCTGTAGATTCCCTATTGTATATATTGTAGTTTCTAGTGTGCTTTAGGCGATTAAATTATATAATTAATCTTGGGCTGTTCTGTTATCTCGATCTTGAATCCCACGTCTGTGTGTTCGGCTAATAGTTACCGTAAATCGGTTGGTGGCAGCGAGTTGTGCCAAGGATTATTGTGGGGAGGCCAGTGAGATTCGGGGAGAGTTTATATATTCCGCCCGCGGAGGTCGGGGGAATATATACCCTTCTCTCGCCGGGGGCCCTTCAATAATCGGCATAAGTAGTATAGCGGCCTCCTTGCTTATTGTCGGGCAATTCCATAATTGGCCTGACTATAAGAGGGGCGCTAGAGAGCGCGTCACGTGCTCTGTCTGTCGGTCGGGAGGTATAATGGAGGGGTGACCCCACTTGTTACCCCCCGATTGTGACGTACTGGTAGCCAGCGCGGGGGACTTCTGAGTGACCCCCCCGGTGGTTTGTGACATATTGGTGGCAAGCGGTGGGATCGAGATAATAGTGTGTGTGAGTGTGAGACCCATACTCCCAGACACTAAAGACTGCCTGCAGCAGCTGTGGCTGCTGGGGTCTTCAGACTAGCTCAACACTAGAGTGTCAGAGTGCAGATACTGTAAGGTGTGTGGAGGCATCAGGTGTCAGTTCTGTGTCAGTGACCAAAAGTCTGCAAGAATGGCTGAGAGCACCAGGAGCAAAGCCAAAGGAATGGCCGATGCTCAGGCCAGAGACGATGAGGAGGTTGTCCACGAGTCCTCCAGGAGCTCGACGCCAGAAAACAGCTCTGCAGAGGACATTGCACAACCGGGCACTGCTGGACAAGATGAGGAGCAGCTCGCCCAAGGGTCCTCAACGAGCCAGACGCCAGCCCTCCGCTCTGCAATGGACAGTGAAGCACCAGGCTCCGCAGCGGGCCGCAGATCACCACGTGCCATTCCACCGAGCCTGGGAGGCTCGGATAGCCTTCTTCAAATGGCTATGGCCCTACGCCAGGCTGGAGACCGGGAGGGCTACAAGGAACTCATGGCCGAGCGTGAGCGGCAAGCAGCGCGTGAAGAGCGCCAGGCAGAGCGTAACTACCAGCTGCAGCTAGCTCAGCTCCGGCCCTCATCAGCCACACGTGACCTTCGAGACACCAAACTTCCAAAGGTCCGTGTTGAGGACTTCCCAGTGCTGGAGAAGGATGGAGACTTGGACTCTTTCTTGACTGCTTTTGAACGGACTTGCTTGCAGCACCATCTGGACAAGGACCAGTGGGCCAAATACCTGACCCCCCGTTTAAGGGGTAAGGCCCTGGATGTCCTTGGGGACTTGCCTGCTGAGGCAGATCAGGGCTACGACACCATCAAGCGGGCCCTGATCCAACAGTACAACCTCACTCCAGAGTCCTACCGCAAGAAGTTCCGGAGCCTACAGAAGGGACCAAAGGACTCCTGGGCTGACCACCGGCGGGCACTTGCCCGAGCTGCCGACCACTGGACCCAAGGCCTGCAGCTTTCCACCGGACCGGAGATCCTGGACTTGTTCATCACGGAGCAACTCTTGTGGAACTGCCCTGAGGATCTCCGCCAGTTCATCCGAGACCAGAAGCCAAAGGGGTCCACGGCTACAGCTGCCCTTGCCGATGACTACACCAACAACCGGGCCCCTGAGGCCAGGAGAGCGGCCACCAGCAGCACCTGGAGAGGGGGTAAGATGAATTCTGCGACTGCCCCACCTGCCCCTAGACTGCAGGGGGTGTCCCCCTCAACTCCCCTCTCCAGGCCCGTGGCGGAACCAAGACGGTGCCACCAGTGCAACCTACCTGGACACTTCAAGGCCATGTGCCCTCAGCGTCCCAAGGCCCCGGCTCCGTCCCCGTCCCAAGGGCCGCCCAAGGTGTATTGTGTGGGTGGGGGTGGTGGTAGGTCCCTGGACAGCTTCCAACCTGTCACCGTCGGCCAGTCTGTGACCATAGGACTGCGAGACAGCGCCTCGGAGGTGACTCTGGTGCGGCCTGAGATGGTGTCCCCCCAAGACTTGATCCCTGGAAAAACCCTCGCTGTCTCCGGGATTGGAGGCATTGACCCGGCGCTGCCTGTTGCTGACATTTATGTGGACTGGGGCGCAGGGCGAGGGGTGAGGGAGGTGGGGATAACTGATCGGATCCCTGCAAACGTGCTACTTGGGACAGATTTGGGGCAAATAACCTCCCAGTTTGGCCCCGCCCCAAAGGCTGAACCTTCAGCCAGTACTGACATGACTCCTGACAATGTTAATGTGTTATCTATGAATGATGTAAGGGAGGAGGGAGTGAACTCTGATATTTCTGCTTGCACAGACACCATAGACACACACGCAGCTGCAGCTGTGACAGGGGAGGGGGTCAGAGAAAGGTGTGACAATGCCTCTACAAGTAACCAGCCTGTGAGCTGGGATCTGTTGCCCTCTGCAGGGATAAGCAGAGAGCAGGGTGCTGCAGGGGGAGGACCAGTGTGTGGGGTGGGGGCTACCACAGCAAATGTGGGGTCCCCAGAGATTTCACAGCGGGGTTCTGTTGCTGCAGGAGGGGAACAGGCAGGTGAGATTGGGGCCGGTCCAGGAGCGGAAGTGCTCCCAGGTAAGATCTCGGTGCATGGTTCCCCCACAACCGGGGTGTCAGGAAGCCAGGTAGGTCTGCCTGAACCGGCGACTTGGTCAGGAACGGAGGAGGAGCAGGCACGACCCACGGTCGCAGCGGCTGTGGCCGCTGTCACCCGCAGTGGGAGTGCTGGAAGCCAAGGGGCCTCCCGGAGGTCCGATAGCTCTTCCCCTTCTGACCAAGTGGCAGCCGAGTCAGGTGGAGGCCAGGACACAGGTCCCGGGGTACTGACCGAAGATGTGACAGTCTCGTCGATTCTGGCCACATCTAGTCAGGGGTTTCAGGCAGCGTTAGAAGCTGACGACAGCCTGAAAGCTCTTAAGGAGCAGGCGGCACAGCCTCCCTCGGACTCGGACCCGGAGCGAGTGGTCTGGGACCAAGGACGGCTGTACCGGGCCACGGTCCAGCAGGGTTCACCGGAGGCGTGGCCCAGGGACCGACAGTTGGTGGTACCCTATCCGTTCCGGACGGAGTTGTTGCGGATCGCACATGAGATTCCGATGGCCGGACACCTAGGGATCGCTAAGACCAAGGCCAGGTTAAACCAGCATTTCTACTGGCCAAAAATGGGGGCCGATGTGGCTGCCTACTGCCGTTCGTGTGAAACCTGTCAGAGAGTGGGGAAGGCGGGGCCACGCCCCAAAGCCCCACTGGTATCTCTGCCAATCATCGATGAGCCTTTCAGGAGGGTGGCTGTGGATCTGGTCGGCCCGCTGGCCATCCCCAGCAGCTCCGGGAAACGCTTCATACTGACGGTAGTTGACTATGCCACCCGGTACCCAGAAGCAGTGGCCTTGTCGTCCATTCGGGCTGACAAGGTGGCCACCGCATTGCTGGAGATTTTCTCCCGAGTGGGTTTTCCCCAGGAAATGCTCACTGACCGGGGGACCCAATTCATGTCCCAGCTGATGGAGGCCCTCTGTAAGCAAGTCCAGGTGCGACATCTGGTGGCCAGCCCGTACCATCCACAGACTAATGGCCTGTGCGAGCGGTTCAATGGCACCTTAAAGCAGATGCTTAAGATGTTGGTCGACTCCCATGGGAGTGACTGGGAGCGGTATCTCCCACACCTGTTATTTGCTTACCGGGAGGTTCCACAGGCCTCAACAGGATTCTCACCGTTTGAGCTCCTGTACGGGCGACGTGTGCGGGGCCCCCTGGCTCTGGTGAAAGAGGCTTGGGAAGGGGATTTGGCCACCCCTGGAGTGTCGGTTATCGAGTATGTCATGCGCTTCCGGGACAAAATGCAGGCCGTGACGCAACTGGTACACGACAATATGGCTCAAGCCCAGGCCGATCAGAAGCGTTGGTACGACCAGAACGCTTGTGAGAGGACCTACCAAGTGGGTCAAAAGGTGTGGGTACTGGTCCCCGTACCACAGGACAAGCTTCAGGCAGCCTGGGAAGGCCCATACCTCGTGTACCAGCAGCTCAACCCTGTGACGTACCTGGTCACCCTGGACCCTGCCCGTGGAAGGCGGAAGCCCTTCCATGTGAACATGATGAAGGCACATCATGAGCGGGAGGCATGTGCGCTCCCCGTGTGCAACCTGCCCGAGGAGGGAGAAGCGGAAACCCTCTTGGATATGCTAGCCCAGGTTAGGGCAGGCGGATCCATTGAGGATGTGGAGGTTGGCCACCAGCTCTTGGAGGACCAACGGTCCCAGCTGTGGGCCACCCTACACCCCTTCCGGGGGTTGTTTACCAACCAGCCCGGAAGGACTGACTTGGCTGTCCATCACGTGGACACTGGGGATCATCCCCCGATCCGGCGTTCAGCATATCGGGTCTCCCTGGAGGTGCAGCAACACATGCGCCAGGAGATTGACGAGATGCTGAAGCTGGGGGTGATCCAGGCATCCAACAGCGCTTGGGCCTCGCCTGTAGTCCTCGTCCCTAAGAAGGACCGAACCACTCGGTTCTGCGTGGACTACAGGGGGCTCAATGCTGTCACGGTCGCCGATGCGTACCCAATGCCACGCATCGATGACCTGCTCGATCAGTTGGCCGGGGCTCAGTACCTGACCATCATGGACCTGAGCCGGGGATATTGGCAGATCCCCCTGACTCGCAAGGCCAGGGAACGCTCTGCCTTTATTACCCCATTTGGACTGTACGAGTCCACGGTGATGCCATTCGGGATGAGGAATGCCCCTGCCACTTTCCAGCGGATGGTCAACACCCTGCTCAAGGGACTTGAAGGGTACGCGGCCGCGTACCTGGATGACATTGCCGTCTTCAGTCCCACCTGGGAGGACCACCTAGAGCATCTAGCACAGGTGCTCAGGCGGATCCACCGGGCAGGTTTGACCATCAAGCCGGGAAAGTGTCAGCTGGCCATGAGCGAGGTCCAGTACCTCGGTCACCGGGTAGGCGGGAGAACACTGAAGCCCGAGCCTGAGAAAGTGGAAGCCATCGCATCCTGGCCCACCCCCAGGACCAAGAAGCAGGTGATGTCCTTCTTGGGGACCGCTGGGTACTATAGGAGGTTTGTTCCATGCTATAGTAGCCTGGCAAAGCCCTTGACGGACCTCACCAAGAAGAAGCTGCCCTCTGCAGTCGATTGGACAATGGACTGCGAGACAGCCTTCCGGGCCCTAAAGGACGCCCTGTCCAGCCCGCCCGTGCTACAGGCAGCCGACTTCACGCGGCCGTTTGTAGTACAGACCGACGCCAGTGACTTCGGCCTCGGTGCGGTGCTCAGCCAGGTGGACTCTGCGAGCCAAGAGCACCCAGTCTTGTACCTGAGCAGGAAGCTGTTACCAAGGGAAGTTGCCTATTCCACGATGGAGAAGGAGTGCCTGGCCATAGTGTGGGCCCTGCAGCGTCTGCAACCCTATCTATACGGGCGCCACTTCATCGTGGAGACGGACCACAATCCCCTCAGCTGGTTGCACACCGTCTCTGGGACGAATGGGCGATTGTTGCGATGGAGCCTTGCGCTCCAGCAATACAACTTCACCATTCGCCACAAAAGGGGCCGTGACCACGGTAACGCAGACGGGCTGTCCCGACAAGGAGAGGTCGCGGACGGGCGCACGGGGGAACACCGGAGTGTGCTGCCCCCTAGCGCCCTCAAAAGGGGGGAGGTGTGAGGTAAATCCGGAGATATGACGATAAATCATGACATTCAAGTCATGTCAGGAAGCCCTCTCCTGGTGTCACCCCCCCCCCCTTCCCTTCACACAACTGGTTTAGCAACAAATCCATGGCCATGTCCTGTGATATTGAAATGAGGTGGCTTAGGGACAATGGACACAGGATGACTCCCTGCCGTCACCCTGTAGTGGGGGCTGCTAGCTAGTTAGCAAGGCTATGGAAATAGCCAGACAGAACGACTCCAGTAAAAAATGGTTCATATCTCGCAAGCCATATTTCCGATAAATATGGCAACCATAAAAATGGTGTCTCCGCATGTGGACGATGCCGGCACACCCTTTTTATGGGAGCAGGACATTGGGAAATGCCCCAGGCGTGATATCAGCCAATGGGGAACTGGCAGACAGGTCATGAGTCCCCTCGTTCTGTAGCTAAATTCATAACTGTCACAATGAGAGCATTGGCGTCCGCCTACGACGCTCCCAGGCAAAGTTATGGCCAATATCCCCTTGGCTGGATAATTCTGAGCCATGCAGGGGGAGTGGCAGTGGTTCCCTGTGAGGTCACTAAGGTAGGAGGGGACCTGGATCTGCCCAGGTTGATAACCCTACTTCGGCCATTTTCCAGTGTTCTTCTGCTCGGGGGCCTGGTTGGGACAGACCTGTGAGAGAGTTCCTGGAAACCTGGTCTACAGCGCCCCCCTGTGGCCAGACGCACAAGGTAACTGATTGAATTGCATACCTGTTGTAAACCATGCTTTATCTGTAACTGTACTCTGACATAACTGTATATTCTGTAGATTCCCTATTGTATATATTGTAGTTTCTAGTGTGCTTTAGGCGATTAAATTATATAATTAATCTTGGGCTGTTCTGTTATCTCGATCTTGAATCCCACGTCTGTGTGTTCGGCTAATAGTTACCGTAAATCGGTTGGTGGCAGCGAGTTGTGCCAAGGATTATTGTGGGGAGGCCAGTGAGATTCGGGGAGAGTTTATATATTCCGCCCGCGGAGGTCGGGGGAATATATACCCTTCTCTCGCCGGGGGCCCTTCAATAATCGGCATAAGTAGTATAGCGGCCTCCTTGCTTATTGTCGGGCAATTCCATAATTGGCCTGACTATAAGAGGGGCGCTAGAGAGCGCGTCACGTGCTCTGTCTGTCGGTCGGGAGGTATAATGGAGGGGTGACCCCACTTGTTACCCCCCGATTGTGACGTACTGGTAGCCAGCGCGGGGGACTTCTGAGTGACCCCCCCGGTGGTTTGTGACAGATGGATAGATAGATAGATAGATAGATAGATAATAGATGGATAGATAGATAGATAGATAGATAATAGATGGATAGAGGGATAGATAGATAATAGATAGATAGATAGATAGATAGAGGGATAGATAGATAATAGATGGATAGATAGAGAGATAGATAGATAGATAATAGATGGATAGATAGATAGATAATAGATGGATAGATAGATAGATAGATAGATAATAGATGGATAGAGGGATAGATAGATAGATAGATAGGGGATAGATAGATAATAGATGGATAGATAGAGAGATAGATAGATAGATAATAGATGGATAGATAGATAGATAGATAATAGATGGATAGATAGATAGATAGATAGATAGATGGATAGATAGATAGATAATAGATGGATAGATAGATAGAGGGATAGTTAATAGATGGATAGATAGATAGATAGATAGATAATAGATGGATAGATAGATAGATAGATAGATAATAGATGGATAGATAGATAGATAGATAGATAGATAGATAGATAATAGATGGATAGAGGGATAGATAGATAGATAGATGGATAGATAGATAGATAGATAGAGGGATAGATAGATAATAGATGGATAGATAGAGAGATAGATAGATAATAGATGGATAGATAGATAGATAATAGATGGATAGATAGATAGATAGATAGATAGATAATAGATGGATAGAGGGATAGATAGATAGATAGATAGATAGATAGATAGATAGATAGGGGGATAGATAGATAATAGATGGATAGATAGAGAGATAGATAGATAGATAATAGATGGATAGATAGATAGATAGATAGATAGATAATAGATGGATAGATAGATAGATAGATAGATGGATAGATAGATAGATAGATAGATAATAGATGGATAGATAGATAGAGGGATAGATAATAGATGGATAGATAGATAGATAGAGGGATAGATAGATAGATAATAGATGGATAGATAGATAGATAGATAATAGATGGATAGAGGGATAGATAGATAGATAGATAGATGGATAGATAGATAGATAATAGATGGATAGATAGATAGATAATAGATAGATAGATAATAGATGGATAGATAGATAGATAGATAGATAGATAATAGATAGATAGATAATAGATGGATAGAGGGATAGATAGATAGATAGATAGATAGATGGATAGATAGATAATAGATGGATAGATAGATAGAGGGATAGATAATAGATGGATAGATAGATAGATAGATAATAGATGGATAGATAGATAGATAGATAGATAATAGATGGATAGAGGGATAGATAGATAGATGGATAGATAGATAGATAGATAATAGATGGATAGATAGATAGATAGATAATAGATGGATAGATAGATAGATAGATAGATAGATAATAGATGGATAGATAGATAGATAGATAGATAGATAGATAATAGATAGATAGATAATAGATGGATAGATAGATAGATAATAGATGGATAGATAGATAATAGATGGATAGAGGGATAGATAGATAGATAGATGGATAGATAGATAGATAGATAGATAATAGATGGATAGATAGATAGATAATAGATAGATAGATAATAGATGGATGGATAGATAGAAAGATAGATAATAGATAGATAGATAATAGATGGATAGATAGATAGATAATAGATAGATAGATAATAGATAGATAGATAATAGATGGATAGATAGATAGATAATAGATGGATAGATAGATAATAGATAGATAGAGGGATAGATAGATAGATAGATAGATGGATAGATAGATAGATAGATAGATAATAGATGGATAGATAATAGATGGATAGATAGATAGATAGATAATAGATAGATAGATAATAGATGGATAGATAGATAGATAATAGATGGATAGATAGATAGATAGATAATAGATGGATAGATAGAGGGATAGATAGATAATAGATGGATAGATAGATAGAGGAATAGATAGATAATAGAGGGATAGATAGATAATAGATGGATAGATAGAGGGATAGATAGATAATAGATGGATAGATAGATAGATAGAGGGATAGATAGATAATAGAGGGATAGATAGATAATAGATAGATAGATAATAGATGGATAGATAGATAGATAGATAGATAGATAATAGATGGATAGATAATAGATGGATAGATAGATAGATAGATAGATAGATAATAGATGGATAGATGTGTGATAGATATATTCTGCAGCTGTTGCTTTGGTGAAACTTCGGCCTGTTTTCGGACTTCTTCTGTTGCTGAGCTGTTTTCAAGGTCTCGGACTGTTTGGATTTCAATTCTTACTCTAAAGGCATAAAACAGATCACTGACTGGTGAAGTTGTGTTCGGACCTGGGGGTGTACTCTTTATTCCTCATATGTGTGCAGTTTGGTGCCATGTTGTCCTCCTCTCGCACTGCAGGGTCAGGGTCTGGCACTGATGTCCTCCAGTGAGGAGAACTCGCACTTGTGTATTTCTTTCCTTCGTCATCATAAAGTCAGGATGAAAAATGCCTGAAGTCATTGGGATTTGACTTCGGCCATAAAGCACCTGAGGAGGAGTTTATTTAACTGTCAGCAGCTTTACGGCGACACCTCGTTTAATGACGACCAAGCCGTCCTCCATGGTGGATGACACACGGGATCAGACGTCCTTCCAGCAGGGATTACACAGCTCTGTGCAGCAGGAGGTAGCTGGACCATGGGGGACAGATGATGTCATACAATGGTACCAGCACTGGAGATCTCCACACCATGAAGAGGATGTACAGCTGTGTGCCGCCCCCGTGCCAGCAGCCGGGCTGCTGCTGCTGCTGCTCGGATCCGGATCCACGATGGCTCAAGGGGTCTCCGGACCCGGGGGTCGCGTGGCCACTCAGAAAATTGGGGGTTTATTTACAGGGGGGATTGGAAAGTTAGTGACGCCACCCACGGTGTGTGGTAATGTGAGGGACCACCGTTGCCGTCGGTGAGCTCGGTGACGATGGTGGGGCAGCCTGATATTTAACCCCTCCGCGGGTAGGGGGTTTGTGTCCCGGGGCCCGTTGGATGGTTGGTGCTCGGGTGCCGTGGGGGATAGGAACAGGGGTTTTTAGTGTACTCACTCAGTCCAGGAAATAACAACACCGACAGCTTGTAAACCAGAGTTCTGAGCACCACTGCAGCTTGTAGGGAGCACACTTGGGTCCGTGCCCTTGGTGTTGCTGTTAGCCTGTGGCCCTGTCCTTGGCACCTCTGTCTCTGTTGGACCCTTAGGTATAAAACTCTCTGGGTCCCGCTCACCCGTATGGCTAACGGAGTGATCTTGCGCTCAGGGATCACGCGTAGGATTTCATTAGAATGTATTGGGAAAGTTCTATCCCATTGGTGCGCTAGTACCCCAATTTTGGAGCGGGTTGGGGATGAATCTTGAAGTCTTCACCCCCGTCGGGTAAATTACCGTAACGCGTGAAGCTACTTTCCGGCCTAGGGTCCACGTACCTCATCGTGTCCTGGCCTCTACCCGGTGATAGTGTGACGCCCTGGGCAAGCCAGGGGTCACAGGTCATAACACCACCACACCCTACACCCCAGTTAGGAACACCAAGGCTAACCTAAAATCCTTGTTGCCTTCCTCCAGGGGCTGATGTCCACACCAGGGGGGTGGGCCAGGCGGTTGGCTCCGCCCACCGAGGAGTTCACAGCCCTGGAGGCGGGAGAACCAGGCAGATAAGAAAAGTTAGTGGAAGTAGAAGGAAGGGAAGTAGTAGAGGAGCTTGAGAGAAGGAGTAAAAAGTGACAGTTTGTAAAGCCTGAAGCTGGTCCGGGTGTGTGCCCCGGACTGAGACAGCAAGGTCAGCAGACGGCGGTGACTGTCCGCAGGAGCGGCTGACCGGAGGTTGCCGAAAGGACCGTGGACGGGTGGTGGCCCGGCGGTACCGGAGCGGTATACAAGGTGAAGCCAGCACCAGTGGCAGGGGCCTTTCGGATCCCGGCAAGGCTAGGAGTCGCCGTAAATTTGCCAAATCTGTTAGTGAAGGGGACCTCTGGGTCTCCCAACAACCAAGTCCCGATTGAAGGCAACAGTCCAACCGTTGGAGAGAGACACCGCCACCGCCAGGGCACCAGTTTCTCAGGGCCAGCGCCTGCGGGCAAAGTAGGGCTCCTCCGGCCCATAACCAAGTCGGGGAGCGGGTTACCGGTGGGAACCCATCGTTACCATCATCATCTCAGGTGCAGGAAAAGGGACCGTTACCGTCAACTACTGGGGAACAGCAAGTGCAGCCGTCCGTGGGAACCGTCTTTCCAGCCGTGTGTTTTACCGAGAACTGTGTCCCTGTCTCAGGCTGAGTGAGTACCACAGTGTCGCAAGGCACAGCGCTGCCCCCGCGTCCCTGCACCCCACCAAGCCCTGCACCGGCCCCGCCATCCCTCATCACCCACCTCATCACTGGGCCCCGGGACAACTACCCCCTACCCACGGAGGGGAGAACCAACAACTTTGCTGCTCCCTGTCATCGCTCCCGGGATCCCCATACAGAGCAGCGGTGGTGTCCACTTAATCACCACAACCGTGGGTGGCGTCACGGACAATAAACAATCCCAACAACCAAACCCCTTTCAGTCACGGGCGAGGAGCGCCGCTCGAGTCCCCGGGATCCGGCCCATCGCTCGAGCCACCGAGCAGCAGCAGCAGGCCGCAGCAGCCGCAGCGGCAGCCGGACCCGAGCAAGTCCCCTCCTCCGCCCGCGACAACTTGGCGTCACGAACAGGATCTTACCGCTCTGCCGTTGGGTAGAGGTGCGCCTTGTGACTGCCGGAGGTGTCCGGCCAGAAAATTTCAGAAGCCGCCATCTTTGGCGCGAAAAGTTCCCGCTCGAGCGTCTTCTCGAGTAGTGGAGGAGCGAAGGCCAAGACCCCGCCCCGATAGAGGAGGGGCCGGAAAGAGGCTAGGGGAGACGGAATGGCGGCTAGCTGCATGTGAGCGCGGCTATAAAAGCAGGGACGCCAGGACCTTGCAGCCATCTTGTTCCTGGGAGAGGCCGCCAGCAACATGTTCATGCCGTCCCGCAGCACCGTAGCCCCCGTGCCTGGAACCGCGGCGTGGGTGGAGATCCGGACCGCGCAGCTCTACCAAAGGCTGCAGGTCAAGATGCAGCTCCTCATGGAGGAGTGGGAGACCGACATGGCGGACGTCATAGCGACCGTGCGGAGACGGGAGGAGGAAGCGGAGGAAGGGACGGTGAGTGACCCACGCCCCGATGCCCTTGAAGGGCCGGTCATCGCGGCTGCGGGACCCGGTCCAATCCCTCTCGCCCTGCTGCCTCCCTCGCCACCCATCTCGGAAGCCGTGACCCCGCCACTAGGCCCGCTAACACCGCAACCGGTAGCGATACCCAGCATGTCCGCCCAGGCGGACCGACCCGCAGCCGGAGCCCGTAGTCGACCGGAGGTGCTGCCCTGGAAAGCCCCGAAAATCGAACCGGAGGCGTCCCCCAAGAAAGTCCCCGAGCCGGAGCCGATGACCCGCTCCGTGCCGAAGGCCCAACCGCGGAAAGCCCCTGTGTCCATCCCCCACACCTCGGCTGAGGTTGCGCCGGGTTGCCGATGCAAAGCAGCGTCTAAGGCCAAGTCACCGCGGGACCTGACGCCCAGAGTACCAGCAGTGGGCAATGTCCAACAGGTCTCGCGGGGCCCGACCCGTGCGCCGGAGCTCGCAGCAGCGCCGTACTGGGACAGGGAGCCGGTACCGTTGGGCCTGGAGATTGAAGAGAGGGAAAGAAAGAAGGCGGAGTTGGTGGCCCGTGCAATCCGGGAAAAAGAGAACCTCCGTCAGGCAACTTTACGTGTCCGGGGCCCGCTGTACGAAGGGCAGGTGAGGCGGTTTGATGTCCGCCGGGGCTATGGATTTATATATGAACCGGGCCTGGAGGCCGAAGTGTTTATAGCCCGGCGGGATGTGAATGCTCACCTGCCAGAGGAGCACCCCGGTCGTAACCTGATGCCGGGCGACATAGTGCAGTACACCCGGCACTGTGGGGAGAGGGGGTGGTTCGCGCTGGATGCTAAGTTAAGGGGCAGCCAGGAGTCCCGTGTGAGCGCCGCGCCCCCTCCCTCAGGTGATGTCGAGGACTCAGAGTGATGGCAGCGGAGCATCGTTGCACCGTCCCCGTTGGGACCACCAGTCAGTATGTTTGAAAATTTTAAAAAAGTTTTGCAAAAATGAAAAATTGATTACCGAACAGTAACCTGATTGTCTACCGTGATTGGAAACCGGCCGTTGCCGGCACCGTTGTCCCCGTGGGGACCGCTTGAAAAGTTGTTTTGCATAGGAACTCCTATGGACAAGCCCGTGAACTTGCAGGGCAACCACAAACGTTAAAGGAGTTATCCGACATACACTCCAAAAAAAATTGTAAGCTAATCTGTGCTGTATTGTCATATAAATCACCCCTACATTGTTTTTTTTAGTTTTCTAACTTTTGTTCCTCTTGAATTCATCCTTTATTCTCTGCAGCTCCTTGTTTACATTCAGCTCCAACAAATATGACAATTTCCTGTATTCTTGGTTGCCAAACCTCAGTCAGAGCTGGCACCACCCAGCCTCAGTGTCCAGGAACGCCCCCTGCCCAGCCTCAGTGTCCAGAAACGCCCCCTGCCCGGCCTCAGTGTCCAGAAACGCCCCCTGCCCGGCCTCAGTGTCCAGAAACGCCCCCTGCCCAGCCTCAGTGTCCAGAAACGCCCCCTGCCCGGCCTCAGTGTCCAGAAACGCCCCCTGCCCAGCCTCAGTGTCCAGAAACGCCCCCTGCCCAGCCTCAGTGTCCAGCCCCACCCCCTGCCCGGCCTCAGTGTCCAGAAACGCCCCCTGCCCGGCCTCAGTGTCCAGAAACGCCCCCTGCCCGGCCTCAGTGTCCAGCCCCACCCCCTGCCCGGCCTTAGTGTCCAGAAACGCCCCCTGCCCGGCCTCAGTGTCCAGCCCCACCCCCTGCCCGGCCTTAGTGTCCAGAAACGCCCCCTGCCCGGCCTCAGTGTCCAGGAACGCCCCCTGCCCGGCCTCAGTGTCCAGAAACGCCCCCTGCCTGGCCTCAGTGTCCAGGAACGCCCCCTGCCTGGCCTCAGTGTCCAGGAACGCCCCCTGCCCGGCCTCAGTGTCCAGAAACGCCCCCAGCCCAGCCTCAGTGTCCAGCCCCACCCCCTGCCCGGCCTCAGTGTCCAGAAACGCCCCCTGCCCGGCCTCAGTGTCCAGAAACGCCCCCTGCCCGGCCTCAGTGTCCAGAAACGCCCCCTGCCCGGCCTCAGTGTCCAGAAACGCCCCCTGCCCGGCCTCAGTGTCCAGCCCCACCCCCTGCCCGGCCTCAGTGTCCAGAAACGCCCCCTGCCCGGCCTCAGTGTCCAGAAACGCCCCCTGCCCGGCCTCAGTGTCCAGAAACGCCCCCTGCTCGGCCTCAGTGTCCAGAAACGCCCCCTGCCCGGCCTCAGTGTCCAGAAACGCCCCCTGCCCGGCCTCAGTGTACAGGAACGCCCCCTGCCCGGCCTCAGTGTCCAGAAACGCCCCCTGCCCGGCCTCAGTGTCCAGAAACGCCCCCTGCCCGGCCTCAGTGTCCAGAAACGCCCCCTGCCCGGCCTCAGTGTCCAGCCCCACCCCTGCCCGGCCTCAGTGTCCAGAAACGCCCCCTGCTCGGCCTCAGTGTCCAGAAACGCCCCCTGCCCGGCCTCAGTGTCCAGAAACGCCCCCTGCCCGGCCTCAGTGTCCAGAAACGCCCCCTGCCCGGCCTCAGTGTCCAGGAACGCCCCCTGCCCGGCCTCAGTGTCCAGGAACGCCCCCTGCCCGGCCTCAGTGTCCAGGGACGCCCCCTGCCCGGCCTCAGTGTCCAGGGACGCCCCCTGCCCGGCCTCAGTGTCCAGAAACGCCCCCTGCCCTCCCTCTGCACACTCATTGGCTGTCAGTATTCTGCCCAGCACCTGACCTCTCAGCATGTGACAGAGCAGAGATCCAGCTTCTCACCTGTGACACAGCAATCACATCCCATCCACAATGGTAACAGAAAGAGTTGTTACATGTTCCTCACCCCTTATAGATAAATGAATACTGTGTAAGGCCTCTTTCACACGTCAGTGATTCTGGGACGTTTGTGCTTTTTTTTAAACGTACCAGAATCACTGACATACGCGGACACATTATAATGAATGGGTCTGCTCACACGTCAGTGATTTGTCACTGCACGTGTCTCCGTGCGGCGTACCCGCGTGTGCGTGATTGCTGCACGGAGACATGTCCATTTTTTTCTGGCATCACTGATGTTCCACGGACCACGCAGTGGTGTGGTCCGTGAAACACGTGCCAGAAAAAAACGTGCTTTTAAAATAAAAAACATTTTAACTCACCCGGCGTCCAGCGATGTCCTCTGCAGCCCGTTCTGCCGGCTGCTTCTGAGCCGGCTCATTATTGTCGCGCATATTCATGATGCGCGACACAGCCGACCCGGAAGCAGCTGCTGCGGAGGTCAGCACCGGCCGGATGCTGCACCGCGGGAGTGATCAGCACCATGGACAGCGGGAGCGGGCGCAGGTGAGTTGATTACTAAGTGCAATCACGGGCCACGGAGAACGGAGCCCGGATTGCACTTAGACAACACACGCAGGGACATGTGCATGTTTTACACGCCAGTGAAAAACGTCACTGTTTTTCACTGTGACACGGGCCTAAGGCAGACTATATATAGCACCCAATGTGAGTCTATAGTAGATATATACGCCATGTATGTATGGTACATGTGTGTGTGTGCGTGGTTTGTGTCATATAGTTATGTGTATACATATATATATATATATATATATATATATATGCACATAGATTCTCCAGGCTTATTCCTCTATGTGTCACTATATGAATTGACACATTGGGCTCCAAATGTGGAGTGTGCAGATTGCATACGAGTGGTCACATGACCATTCATTCTGACTGTCGACAACTGTGTCTGCTGCATGTGATGTGAGGATTCACATATCTACACTGTGTAGCAGCAAGAAATAGTGCGATAATAATAATAATCATCATCATCTACAATAAAATATAGTTACTGCAGAGTTTTGTGAAAAATCTTGACCACTATTTTTTCCTTGGGCTCCATGATATTTTGGTCATGCTGTCATACATCACAGCATGCCTATGTCACTACTAGCATGATGCAGGTCTGTGAGGTGGCTTTCATTTCCGCACTGTCTCGTTCACCGTCTGTCTCGTTCACCGTCTGTCTCGTTCACCGTCTGTCTCGTTCACCGTCTATCTATGTCTGTCTCTAGCTTTCCGTCTCTTTTCTTTCCCTGTCTGTCTCTAGCTTTCCGTCTCCCCACTGACATCTTATTACCTCTTATACTAACACTGTCCTTTGTTACTATAGTAACCAATCACAGCTGAGATTAATAAACTGTAGTTCCAGGCTCCATTCACTTTAATGGAGTCATGTTTTTTGAAGAGTAACTGTAAAGCGCAGGGTTAAATTTTCCTGTGAAACCGTAGTCTACGATGTTTCCTGGGTCACATGGGTCATCTGTGCAAAAAAACGTTATTGTAAATGAGATAGTGCGGATTCCTTTAGTGGACTCACACACACACACACACACACACTCAGCTTTATATATTAGATTATATATATATATATATATATATATATATAATATTTATTTAAAATTGAAAGATATATACAGTTGTGTACCGCTCATGGCTGCAGACCACGTTGCTACTAAGGGACCTGTGAGTCAGGGGGCCAGTTCCAGGGTCTGCACTGGACCCTCCTCCATCCTGTATTGCACGTTCAACTGAATGATAAATGCCAATATAATTGTAAGGGGTGGACGGACCCCTTACAAGGAGGCACAGTTTTCCCCCCCTGAAGACACCCCATGCTGGGGTTGTTAAAAACTTTTAATTGTGTTTTACTGTGTGTATGGGTTTTTCCCCCCCTAGAGCCCGGGCGGCTGTCCCCATAGAAACAGTGCAGGAGAGAGGAGGAGCCGGCAGCCTAGGGGGAAGGGTGAGAAGTTAGTGAGGGCAGTTGATTCCGGGACGGGGGAGAAAGAGCAACAGGGGCAGAGTGTGGGAGCTATGTGGCAGATAGCAAAAGAAAGGAGAAAGAAAGTGTTCTAGTCGGTGAAACAGAGTTGTGTGGGTCAAGTCTGCGGTAGCCGGAACGGGAGCCTAGGTGAAGAAAACTAGAGTAGCCGGGTAAGGCCCCCCTGAGAAGAGAAGACAGGAACAGTTTTCCCCAGCAAGAGCTGTGAATTGATGCTGCAAGATTTGTGCCTCTGTTGTGAAGATACGTGCAATAAAATGCCTTTTGATTCAACTGATGCCTGCCTGCGGGATTTTCCTGAGTCTGTCAGCGTACTTCCTTCATCCACACTCTGCCCCACCAAACAATCCCCTGTCCCAAAAGTGACGGCTGTGCCGGGGGTTAGCCTGTCGCAAAAGGGGCCACGACTACAACCCCCGAGGCACCCCCGGCACCCCGTTACATGTGGCGTAGTCGGCAGGATACGGACTATCTGCGGGGGACCCCGATCCCTGAAGGTGAAGACCAAGTGGTGCCTAAGGCGTTGGACCAGGCACAAGATGGCGCTAAGATGGCCACCGTCTTCACGAATACAGTGAGCGCGCGAAGAATTGGCGCCAAGCGAAGAACCCTGAGCTGGTCGGCGAAGAAAAAGAAGTACAGAGTGCGCCGCCCAAAGAGGGGAGGTGCTGGCCCCAAGATGCTGCTGAAGACATGTGAAGAGGGCGGCGTTACAGAAAAAAAAGAAGTGTCGCCAATGCTGGGTCGATTTGGTATGCGAGACTGGGGGTGGAGTGTACACAAGAGCGGGAAAAGAAGGCCCGCCTCCATCTTCCCCAGCATCTCCACCGTCCCCGGCGCCATTACAGGAAGAGCTGCAAGAGACGCCAACTCAGCAACTGACTCTGAGTGAGATGGAGAACCAGACAAAGCAGCGAGCTGCAGCGGGCGCGCTGGTGGCAACCAGCCTGGGAAGAGGACGCCCGAGGCAGAGTGTAGCCGAGGAGGCACTTACCATTAAGCTACCGGCTGTGCCAGGAGGTCCGGAGCGGCCCGCAAAAGTTACATGGGTCACTTCGTGGGATGCCGTGACCGGTGAAACATCCACTGAAGTCCGGGCCACCTACAAGACGCAACTGCAGCCGGGAAGCGAGATACTGGGAATACCCCTCCAGAGCCCAGAGGTGGTGACGCCGGTCAAGGTAGGACCTCCAGTCCCCACAGAAGTTCTGGCCCCGGGAGAGCAACATGCCCTGGAGTTTGAAGAAGACGAGTGGGGATTTTTCTGGGAGCCGGTGAAGCCGGCGCCCCTAACCCGACGTCAGTCCCCGCCGCCTGAGGTAGACCCGGTGCGAGAAAGGCTGTTAGCCGAGACCGTGGCCCGTGAGATGATGGCCGGTCCCCTTAGTGAAGAATTTGATCGGCAGTGTAGCCTTGGCACCGTGGTCAAGTTCAACCAGGCCGAGGGATACGGGTTCATAGAAGACGATGAGACCGGGGATCATTTTTTTTATAACCGGGTCAATCTGGACATTGAAGGGTTACCTCAACGTCACCATACACTGTACCCGGGGGAGAAAGTGAAATTCCGGAGGGAAGTAGGATGCCGGGGCCTATTTGCCGTGGGAGTGACCCGGATGCCCACTGCCCAGGAGGCCGCACAGTGGCAACAAGAGATCGAGTGGGAAGAATGTCAGTCCCGGAGACGCACGCAGCAGAGACCGGTGCTGGCTGAGACTTGTCGGCCAAGAAATACGCTGGCGGTGTCGCCAGAAGTGATTACAGAACCGGTAGCTGAGCCGGAAAAGGGAACGCCGGCGGTATTAGCGATTCGCCAGAGTATGGTGACGCACCCGGTGGTCGTTGTTGGGAGTCCACAGCCGTCCCGTCCATCTACCCCGTCACCCCCGCCGGGAGTCGAGGGGCCAAAGCCGGAGACAGAGGAATCGGAGACATAGGTTAACTATGAACCGTTCCGGAGGCTGCGCCGCTTGCCAGGCCAGTCCCTCTCCGATTACGTGAGGGCCCAGCGGGCCGAATGGCTACGAGCTTACCACCCTGTGTGAATCATAGCGACCGGAGGTGGTGGACATATTTGTGCTAAGAACCGGTATTGTTGAAAGAACCGGTGAAGATTTATAGTTGTAACCACGTTCAAGTTACCGAGCCCGGAAGGAGCCTGATGCCGGACTGTGCAAAGACTCCCTCTGTGATGTTGACGGAGACTTTTATTATTTGTGCTCCCTGCCTACAAAGACCGGGAGTGCTGTGAGAGCCTCCGGGCAGAAGACCAGCCAAGACCGAGAGCGCCTGTTGAAGGCCTCCGGGCAAACCTGCTGCAAAGACCGGGAGCTCCCTGGGAGGGACTCCGGGCACATGACTTGTGCGGCCGTTGATTGTGTTTTACATGAAGGTTTTAAAGTTTTAGTAAGAGATTGCCTTGCTGGTTAAGATTTTGTTTTTCAGATGCGAGCCTTGCCGGGAGGCTAAGGCAAAAAGAGGGGAGGAATGTAGGGGGTGGACGGACCCCTTACAAGGAGGCGCAGTTTTCCCCCCCTGAAGACACCCCATGCTGGGGTTGTTAAAAACTTTTAATTGTGTTTTACTGTGTGTATGGGTTTTTCCCCCCCTAGAGCCCGGGTGGAACGGCTGTGCCCATAGAAACAGTGCAGGAGAGAGGAGGAGCCGGCAGCCTAGGGGGAAGGGTGAGAAGTTAGTGAGGGCAGTTGATTCCGGGACGGGGGAGAAAGAGCAACGGGGGCAGAGTGTGGGAGCTATGTGGCAGATAGCAAAAGAAAGGAGAAAGAAAGTGTTCTAGTCGGTGAAACAGAGTTGTGTGGGTCAAGTCTGCGGTAGCCGGAACGGGAGCCTAGGTGAAGAAAACTAGAGTAGCCGGGTAAGGCCCCCCTGAGAAGAGAAGACAGGAACAGTTTTCCCCAGCAAGAGCTGTGAATTGATGCTGCAAGATTTGTGCCTCTGTTGTGAAGATACGTGCAATAAAATGCCTTTTGATTCAACTGATGCCTGCCTGCGGGATTTTCCTGTCAGCGTACTTCCTTCATCCACACTCTGCCCCACCAAACAATCCCCTGTCCCAAAAGTGACGGCTGTTCCGGGGGTTAGCCTGTCGCAAAAAGGGGCCACGACTACAACCCCCGAGGCACCTGTCGCGGGCGGGGAGGAGGGTGCCGGCACCTCGCTCACCCCTCTGCTCGGGTCCGGCTGCTGCTGCTCAATGGTGGCTCGAGCGGTGGGCCGGATCCCGGGGGTCTCGAGCGGCACTCCTCGCCCGTGAGTGAAAGGGGATTGGGTTTTGGGATGAAGTATATTGTCCGTGACGCCACCCACGGTTGTGGTGATTTGTTAGCACCACCGCTGCTCGATATCGGGAACCCGGGAGTGGTGACGTGGAGCAGCCAGTTGTTGTGTTGCCCCTCCGTGGGTAGGGGTTGGTGATCCCGGGGCCCAGTGATGAGGTGGGAGATGCAGGGCCTGGTGGGCGCAGGGATGCGGGGGCAGCGCTGTGCCTTGCGGCACTGTGGTACTCACTCAGCCTGAGACGTTGACACAGTTTTTCGGCAAACCACACAGCTGGAAAGACGGTTCCCACGGACGGCTAGACTTGCTCTCCCAGTAGGTAACGGTGATGACCCTTTGACCTGCACCTAATGTTTCTGTGTTGGTAGCGATGGGTTCCCACCGGTAACCCGCTCCCCGGCTTGCATATGGGCCGGAGGAGCCCTACTTTGCCCGCAGACGCTGGCCCCGAGGAACTGGTGCCCTGGCGGTGGCGGTGTTCCTCCTTAATGGTTGGACTTTTGCCTTCAGTCGGGACTTGGTTGTTTGGAGACAGACGTCCCCTTCACTGACGGATTTGGCAAATTATGGCGACTCCTAGCCTTGCCGGGGTCCGAGAGGCCCCTGCCCTGGTGCTGACTGTCCTTCGTATAGTGCTCCAGACCGCCGGGCCACTACCCGTCCGCAGTCCTTCCAGCAACCTCCGAGCAGTCCCCCTCCAGACAATCACCGCTGTTGCTGACCTTGCTGACACTGTCCTGCACTTAGCCGGACCAACTTCAGGCCTTTCTACTCTCTCTTTTACTCTTCTCTTCTTTGCTCCACTACTACTTCACTTTCACTTCACTTAGCTTCTCCTGTTGTTTACTCCTTCACTTCCCTCACAGTTCTGCTGGTTCTTCCCGCCTCCAGGGCTGTGTACTCCTCGGTGGGCGGAGCCCACCGCCTGGCCCACCCCCTGGTGTGAACATCAGCCCCTGGAGGAAGGCAACAAGGATTTTAGTAGCTTTGGTGTTCCTAACTGGGATGTAGGGTGTGGTGGTGTGATGACCTGTGACCCCTGGCTTGCCCAGGGCGTCACATTCCCCCTTAGCAAAATGCAGACCGTCCGCGGGCTGCCCGTCCAACACCGGTTTTATTTTCTGTAAATGTATAAAAGTAAACGGTAACATATATATAAATCATGGCATCATCCCACAGCGGGAGGTTCATTTCTTAAACGTTACTAAACGGTTTTACGGGTACGGTTTCCGCTCTCTCCCACCCAAGCAACCTGGCCCTGATGCTGCCCCTAAAGCCCAGGCAGCACCCCTTGACCCAAGTCCAGCACAAGTTACCCGAGCGGGATCTGTCCTTCCCCTCCAGAGGGTAGCCACCGGTTCCTGTGGTGGCTGGGCCCCAGCCTGCTCTGCTGAGGGCCCTCCCTCTAACCTGCCTCTCCGGAGGCGGCAATGCGGAAACGGTACGGTAAACCAACTTATTTACAAGCCACTAACGTTTGTGGTTGCCCTGCAAGTTCACGGGCTTGTCCATGGAAAGTTCTCTATGCAAAACTTTCAAACGGTCCCCACGGGGACAACGGTGCCGGCAATGGCCGGTTTTCTCTCAATCACGGTTGTAGACAATCTGATGAAACTTCGGTAATCATTTTTGCTTATCATTCTTTTTCAAACATACAAACAGGGGGTCCCAACGGGGACTGCTGCAGCGGGCATCCGCTGCCCTACTCCGGACTTTCAGCTTCATCTGAGGGAGAGGGTGCAGGACTCACTCGGCTCTCCTGGCTGCCCCGCAGTTTGGCATCTAGGGCGAATCACCCCATCTCTCCACAGTGCCGGGTATACTGCACTATGTCACCCGGCATCAGGTTACGGCCGGGGTGCTCCTCGGGCAGGTGGGCATTCACATCCCGCCGGGTTATAAACACTTCGGCCTCCAGGCCCGGTTCGTATATAAACCCATAGCCCCGGCGGACATCAAACCGCCTCACCTGTCCTTCATACAGCGGTCCCCGGACACGGAATGTTGCTTGCCGGAGGTTCTCCTTTTCTCTAATTGCTCAGGCCACCAGCTCCGCCTTTTTCCTCTCTCTCTCACCGATCTCCAGGCCCAGCGGTACCGGCTCCCTGTCCCAATACGGTGCTGTTGCGAGCTCCGGCGCACGGGTCGGGCCCCGCGGGACATTCTGGACGTTGCCCACTGTCAGGGATCTGGGCGACAAGTCCCGCGGTGTCTTGGCCTTGGGCGCCACCTTGCAGCGACAACCCGGCGCTACCTCAGCCGAGGTGTGGGGGATGGGCACAGGGGCTTTCCGCAGCTGCGCCTCCGGCTAGGAGCGGGTTATCGGCTCCGGCTCGGGGACTTGCTCCGGAGACGCCTCCGGTGCGGTCTTCGGAGCCTTCCAAGGCAGCATCTCCGGTCGACTACGGGCTCCGGCTACAGGTCGGCCCGCCTGGGCGGGGATGCTGGGTATTGCTACCGGTTGCGGTGGTAGCAGGCCTAGTGGCGGGGTCACGGCCTCCGAGACGGGTGGCGAGGGAGGCAGCGGGGGGAGAGGGCTTGGACCGAGTCCCGCAGCCGCGATGACCGGCCCTTCCAGGGCATCGGGGCGTGGGTCACTCACCCTCCCTTCCTCCGCTTCCTCCTCGCGTCTCCGCACGGCTGCTATAACGTCCACCATGTCAGTCTCCCACTCCTCCATGAGGAGCTGCATCTTAACCTGCAGCCATTGGTAGAGCTGCGCGGTCCGGATCTCCACCCACGCCGCGGTTCCAGGCACGGGGGCTACGGTGTTGCGGGACGGCATCCACATGCTGCTGGCGGCTTCTCCCAGGAACAAGATGTCCGCAGATTCCTGGCGTCCCTGCTTTTATAGCTGCTCTCACATGCAGCCAGCCGCCATCGCGTCCCCCTTAGCTTCTTTTCGGCCCCTCCTTTATTGGGGCGGAGTTTTGGCCTTCGCGCCTCTGCTACTCGAGAAGACGCTCGAGCGGGAACTTTTCGCGCCAAAGATGGCGACTTCTGGAAATTTTCAGCCGGATACCTCCGGCGGTCACAAGGCGCACCTCTACCCAACGGCAGAGCGGTAAGATCCTGTTCGTGACGCCAAGTTGTCGCGGGCGGGGAGGAGGGTGCCGGCACCTCGCTCACCCCTCTGCTCGGGTCCGGCTGCTGCTGCTCAATGGTGGCTCGAGCGGTGGGCCGGATCCCGGGGGTCTCGAGCGGCGCTCCTCGCCCGTGAGTGAAAGGGGGTTGGGTTTTGGGATGAAGTATATTGTCCGTGACGCCACCCACGGTTGTGGTGATTTGTTAGCACCACCGCTGCTCGATATCGGGAACCCGGGAGTGGTGACGTGGAGCAGCCAGTTGTTGTGTTGCCCCTCCGTGGGTAGGGGTTGGTGATCCCGGGGCCCAGTGATGAGGTGGGAGATGCAAGGCCTGGTGGGCGCAGGGACGCGGGGGCAGCGCTGTGCCTTGCGGTACTGTGGTACTCACTCAGCCTGAGACGTTGACACAGTTTTTCGGCAAACCACATGGCTGGAAAGACGGTTCCCACGGACGGCTGCACTTGCTCTCCCAGTAGGTAACGGTGATGTCCCTTTGACCTGCACCTAATGTTTCTGTGTTGGTAGCGATGGGTTCCCACCGGTAACCCGCTCCCCGGCTTGGATATGGGCCGGAGGAGCCCTACTTTGCTCGCAGACGCTGGCCCCGAGGAACTGGTGCCCTGGCGGTGGCGGTGTTCCTCCTTAATGGTTGGACTTTTGCCTTCAGTCGGGACTTGGTTGTTTGGAGACAGACGTCCCCTTCACTGACGGATTTGGCAAATTATGGCGACTCCTAGCCTTGCCGGGGTCCGAGAGGCCCCTGCCCTGGTGCTGACTGTCCTTCGTATACTGCTCCAGACCGCCGGGCCACTACCCGTCCGCAGTCCGTCCAGCAACCTCCGAGCAGTCCCCCTCCAGACAATCACCGCTGTTGCTGACCTTGCTGACACTGTCCTGCACTTAGCCGGACCAACTTCAGGTCTTTCTTTCTACTCTCTCTTTTACTCTTCTCTTCTTTGCTCCACTACTACTTCACTTTCACTTCACTTAGCTTCTCCTGTTGTTTACTCCTTCACGTCCCTCACAGTTCTGCTGGTTCTTCCCGCCTCCAGGACTGTGAACTCCTCGGTGGGCGGAGCCAACCGCCTGGCCCACCCCCTGGTGTGAACATCAGCCCCTGGAGGAAGGCAACAAGGATTTTAGTAGCTTTGGTGTTCCTAACTGGGATGTAGGGTGTGGTGGTGTGATGACCTGTGACCCCTGGCTTGCCCAAGGCGTCACACACCCCCAGCACCCCGTTACATAATTGAAAGCAATGATCTGACGGCTCCCTCCTCCATTAATCTCCATGTGCTTATGAGCTTTGATGTCTCAGTGCAGAGGGCACAATGATGTCAACGCTTTCTCTGCAGACCAGTGCCGAACATTCAGGACACCTGCTGCGAAGATTGGAGCAGCGGGAGAATGGGGAGAGATGAGTAATTTTTTTTAATCATTAGGTGGGGCAGCCATTATACTGTTTTGATCTGTGTAGGGGCCAAAATATAGTTTGCTGGGCTGTATGAGGGGGACATTATAGTATTTGGATGTCTATGTGAAGCGCATTATACTGTGTGTGAGCCATTATAAAATGTGGTGGGTTGTGTCGGGGCTATCATACTGTGTTGATGAAACTGTACTTTGTGGGTTGTTGAAAATGGAGGTTCACGAAACTTTGCGTCATCTTTTCAGAGTAGCTACTGTAAAAACTCGTTCTATCAGTCAGCGTAGGGGTAAACAGCCCTCTTTTCAGAGTATCAGAGGCTATTGTTGGGCAGAACCAGGCCCTGGATTCCGGATGTGTGATCCGGATCAGGCACTTGTGAAATGAAAAATAATAGTAAAGTAAAAAAAAAAGAAGAAAGCGCTTCATACTGACCGAGGCTCCGTTGCAGCTGTACACTGCTCCCGTGGCTTCTCCTTCACTTGCTGGGCCGCTAATTACAGCTCATTCATATGCACTGCTTTCCCCGTCCTCCGGCTGTCCTGTCTCCTGTGATTGGTTGCAGTCAGACGCACCCTTAGCGTATGTGACAGCATCTGCCTACAACCAATCACGGGCGCCAAGACGGTTGATGAGCGGGAAAGCAATTCAACTCTGCGGATCATTATTGTGGTATAAAACGCATACAATTTTTCACTGTGTTTTTCTCCCATATTGTGACACGAAGAACAGAAAAAGCATATGGCTACAGTATGCAGCCCCAAGCCGTGCGCTTGTGACGCCCTGGGCAAGCCAGGGGTCACAGGTCATCACACCACCATACCCTGCACCCCAGTTAGGAACACCATAGCTAAACCAAAATCCTTGTTGCCTTCCTCCAGGGGCTGATGTTCACACCAGGGGGGTGGGCCAGGCGGTTGGCTCCGCCCACCGAGGAGTACACAGCCCTGGAGGCGGGAAGAACCAGGCAGTTAGAGTTTGGAGAGAGAAGTGGAAAGAACAGAGTCAGCTCAGGGAAGAGCTTGAGAACAGTGAGGGAAGTGGAGGAGTAAACAGTGAAGTGGTAGAGGAGCAAAGGAGAAAACTGGAGAAAAGGAGTAAAAGTGAGAGTAGAAAAGCCTGAAGCTGGTCCAGCTGTGTGCAGGACAGGTCAGCAAGGTCAGCAACGGCGGTGATTGTCCGTAGGGGTGACCGTTTGGAAGTTCCTGGAAGGACCGCGGACGGGTGGTGGCCCGGCGGTCTGGAGCAGTGTACAAAGGACAGTCAGCACCAGGGCAGGGGCCTCTCGGACCCCGGCAAGGCTAGGAGTCGCCATAATTTGCCGAATCCGTCAGTGAAGGGGACGTCTGTCTCCCAATAACCAAGTCCCGATTGAAGGCAACAGCCCAACCATTACAGTAGAGACACCGCCACCGCCAGGGCACCAGTTTCTAAGGGCCAGCGCCTGCGGGCAAAGAGTAGAGCTCCTCCGGTCCAGCTTGAAGCCGGGGAGCGGGTTACCGGTGGGAACCCATCAAGACCATCAACAACATTAGGTGCAGGAAAAGGGACATCACCGTCACCTACTGGGGAAAGCAAGTGCAGCCGTCCGTGGGAACCGTCTTTCCAGCCGTGTGTTTTACCGAGAACTGTGTCAACGTCTCAGGCTGAGTGAGTACCACAGTGCCGCAAGGCATAGCGCTGCCCCCGCGTCCCTGCGCCCACCAAGCCCTGCATCTACCCACTCAACACTGGGCCCCGGGATCACCAACCCCTACCCACGGAGGGGCAACACAACAACTTGCTGCTTCACACCATCACTCCCGGGATCCCCACACCGAGCAGCGGTCGCTCGAGAACCCCCGGGATCCGGCCCACCGCTCGAGCCACCACTGAGCAGCAGCAGCCGGACCCGAGCAGAGGGGGGAGCGCAGTGCTGACACCCTCCTCCCCGCCCGCGACACGCTTATCTTGGCTGTGTATCCAAATAAGAGGAACTGCATGCGGCTTTTTTCTTGATTTACAAAAATAATTTAAAAATAAACGAAATTCAGTTCCCCCGAATTTTGGTACCCAAGCATGATAAACCACAAAAGCTGGGGGCTGGTATTGTCAGGCTGGGGAGACCCCTATTTATTGAGCCGCCCCGTGCCTAAAAATAGCAGCCTGCAGCCACTCAGGATTGTCACATCCATTAGATGTGACAATCCCAGCACTTTACCTGGCTCTTCCTGGTTGCTCTGGGGCGGTGGCAATCAGGCTAATATGAAGTTAATTACAGCCCACAGCTGCCTCTAAGCCAGATATTAATCGTCAGGGTCTATGAGACACCCCCTCCCCTTAGTAATCTGTAAGTGACAGTAAATAAACACATAAACCAAGAAAAAACAGTTTTTTGTAATTAAATACATCACCCTCATAAGCCTCTTGATTAGGCTACATTCACAGGACTGCCCTGTTTTTGCGGTCTGCAAAAAAATGGTCATGTTTTTTCACGGATGCAACTGTGTGGTATCCGTTCCGTTCTGTATATGGTCCGTGTGTCATCTGCGTACCTTCCTATTTTTTTCATACTGCAAAAAAACGGAAGCAGCTAGATAGATAGAGGGATAGATAGATACAGATAGCTAGAGGGATAAATAGAGGGATGGATGAATGAATCAAGGGATAGATAATAGATGAGAAAGACCAATATAATGTCCTACCCCCCGCATATTCTAAGCTGGCACCCTTTAGTGCCTTTCATGTGGCACTAAAGGGTGCTTAGCCTTGTATTTAGCCAATAAATAAATAAATAATTAAAAAAAAACGACGTGAGGTCCTCCCTATCTTTTGTAGCCAGCTAGGGTAAAGAAGACGGCTGCAGCCTGCAGACCACAGCTGGCAGCTTCACCTTGGCTTGTAATCCAAAACAGAGGGCACCCCACGCTATTTAAAATTAAATAAATAATTTAAAACAAAAAACGTGGGGTCCCCCCCAAATTACATCACCAGCCAAGGTAAAGCGGACAGCTGTGGTCTGGTATTCTCAGACTAGGGAGGTCCACCGTTATTGGACACTCCCCAGCCTAAAAATAGCAGGCTACAGCTGCCCCAGAAGTGGCGCATCCATTAGATGCGCCAATCCTGGTGCTTCGCCCTAGCTCATCCCGCGCCCTGGTGCGTTGGCAAACGGGGTAATATATGGGGTTGATGCCAGATGTGTAATGTCACCTGGCATCAAACCCTGGGGTTTGTGAGGTCAGGCGTCTATCAGATACCCGACATCACCAACCCAGTCAGTAAGAAATAAAAAATAGACAACAAAAAAAGTTTTATTTGAAAAAACACTCCCCACATTCCCTCTTTCAACAATTTATTGACAAGAACAATCCAATCCGGGTCCGGCGTAATCCAATAAGGGGGTCGCACGGCGATCCATACCATAGTCAATGAGACTCCCAGTCAATGAAGAACAAAATATTCCCCATTGGCTGGGAGAGCCGTGCAGTGACCTGAGCTAACATCAATAGGTCAGCCCAGGTCACTGCAGGGGATGCCGAGCGCTGCCATCAGGAGGTTAGATGAGATCATTACCTGCAGTAACGATCTCCTGCTCTCCTGACGTCAGCGCTGTCACTGACTTCTATGCCCGCCGTGCTGTCAGAAGTATCGCGAGAGCCCGTGACGTCACTGCTAGTGACAGTCTCGGGCCGCCCGCGAGACGGGCAGAGAAGGCAGTGACCGCGGTGACGTCAGGAGGCAGGAGATCGTCACAGCAGGTAATTATCTCATCTAATCTAACCTGCAGCTACATGTGCAGAGAGCAGGGAGCCGCGCACACTGAGCGCTGGCTCCCTGCTCTCCTAGCTACAGTACACATCGGGTTAATTAACCTGAAGTGTACTGCAGCTACATGTCACAGTGCAGAGAGCAGGGAGCCGCGCACACTGCTTAGCGCTGGCTCCCTGCTCTCCTAGCTACAGTACACATCGGGTTAATTACCCGATGTATACTGCAGCTACATGTGCAGAGAGCAGGGAGCCGCGCACACTGACTGCTGGCTCCCTGCTCTCCTAGCTACAGTACACATCGGGTTAATTAACCCGAAGTGTACTGCAGCTACATGTCACAGTGCAGAGAGCAGGGAGCCGCGCACACTGCTTAGCGCTGGCTCCCTGCTCTCCTAGCTACAGTACACATCGGGTTAATTACCCGATGTGTACTGCAGCTACATGTGCAGAGAGCAGGGGGCCGCGCACACTGCTTAGCGCTGGCTCCCTGCTCTCCTAGCTACAGTACACATCGGGTTAATTAACCCGAAGTGTACTGCAGCTACATTTCACAGTGCAGAGAGCAGGGAGCCGCGCACACTGCTTAGCGCTGGCTCCCTGCTCTCCTAGCTACAGTACACATCGGGTTAATTACCCGATGTGTACTGCAGCTACATGTGCAGAGAGCAGGGGGCCGCGCACACTGCTTAGCGCTGGCTCCCTGCTCTCCTAGCTACAGTACACATCGGGTTAATTACACGATGTGTACTGCAGCTACATGTGCAGAGAGCAGGAGCCGGCGCTGGCAGCGTGAGAGCTGCGGAGGCTGGTAACGAAGGTAAATATCGGGTAACCACCTTGGTTACCCGATGTTTACCTTGGTTACAGCTTACCGCAGCTGCCGGCTCCTGCTCGCTTCATTTCGTCGCTCTCTCGCTGTCACACACAGCGATCTGTGCGTCACAGCGGGAGAGCGACGACCAAAAAATGAAGCTGGACATTCAGCAACGAGCGGCGACCTCACAGCAGGGGCCAGCTCGTTGCTGGATGTCACACACAGCGACAGCGACGGGACGTCGCTGCAACGTCACAGAAAATGGTGACGTAGCAGCGACGTCGTTGTCGCTGTGTGTGATACCACCTTTAGCAGTCAGTGTCCCGCTCCCTGCCAGCCCCGCGGCGTGAGAAGTGCGGGCATCCGCGGGGCTGGCGCGGGACACAGACTGATGCACATACACAGATGACCCATGATGACACAGACAGCGCGCACGGGGGGGAACAGTTCCCAGGGCGTCAGGCAGTAAACATGATAAAGCGCTGGGGACACAGCGTGACAGTGTATCTGACAGCAAGTGTTCCTTGCCTTATTGAACTGGACACTGAATCGACTGGAATTCAGGGCGCACGTAGCTGGGCACAGGAGGCGGGGGAGGGAGACTACGGAGTGTGTGGGAGATTGTGGGCAGAGTACGGGGTGCAGGGGAATGTGTGGGAGGGGGCAGGGAACGGGGGCGGTTACTCCACGCACTGTACAGCCCAGCAGGGAGGCGACATGCTGTTCCAGATTTGCATGTCAACATGGCCCTGCCCATGTAGACATGAAATGACCGGAAGCAGCAAAATCGCGGCAGGAGCGGTCATATGACCACTCAGATCCGGGGGAGAGGGGCTGACAGCAGGGCAGGTAAGTGGTCTCTATCTACTTACCTGCCCCAATGTAGCCCAATAGTGTAATAATGAAAAAAAGTCAAAAGAAGCCGGATAACCCCTTTAAGTGGGTTGTAAATAAAAATCTGTTGCTGCAGCTGACCGTTACCGCCTCCGGAGAGGCAGGTTGGAGGGAGGGTCCGCAGTGGAGCAGGCTGGGGCCCAGCCACCACAGGAACCGGTGGCTCCCCTCTGGAGGGGAAGGACAGATCCCGCTCGGGTAACTGGTTCAGGACTGGGGTTAAGGGGTGCTGCCTGGGTTTTAGGGGCAGCATCAGGGCCAGGTTACTTGGGTGGGAGAGAGCGGCAGCCGCAACCGTTTAAAATGTTACCGTTTTGCAACGTTTAAGTACTGAACCTCCCGATGTGGGATGATGTCATAATTTGTATGTGTGTTATTCTCTTTATATCTTTTCAGAAAATAAAACCGGTGTTGGACGGGCAGCCCGCGGACGGTCTGCATTTTGCTAAGGGGGAATGTGATGCCCTGGGCAAGCCAGGGGTCACAGGTCATAACACCACCACACCCTACACCCCAGTTAGGAACACCAAGGCTAACCTAAAATCCTTGTTGCCTTCCTCCAGGGGCTGATGTCCACACCAGGGGGGTTGGCCAGGCGGTTGGCTCCGCTCACCGAGGAGTTCACAGCCCTGGAGGCGGGAGAACCAGGCAGATAAGAAAAGTTAGTGGAAGTAGAAGGAAGGGAAGTAGTAGAGGAGCTTGAGAGAAGGAGTAAAAAGTGACAGTTTGTAAAGCCTGAAGCTGGTCCGGGTGTGTGCCCCGGACTGAGAACAGCAAGGTCAGCAGACGGCGGTGACTGTCCGCAGGAGCGGCTGACCGGAGGTTGCCGAAAGGACCGCGGACGGGTGGTGGCCCGGCGGTACCGGAGCGGTATACAAAGTGAAGCCAGCACCAGTGGCAGGGGCCTTTCGGATCCCGGCAAGGCTAGGAGTCGCCGTAAATTTGCCAAATCCGTTAGTGAAGGGGACCTCTCGGTCTCCCAACAACCAAGTCCCGATTGAAGGCAACAGTCCAACCGTTGGAGAGAGACACCGCCACCGCCAGGGCACCAGTTTCTCAGGGCCAGCGCCTGCGGGCAAAGTAGGGCTCCTCCGGCCCATAACCAAGTCGGGGAGCGGGTTACCGGTGGGACCCCATCGTTACCATCATCATCTCAGGTGCAGGAAAAGGGACCGTTACCGTCAACTACTGGGGAACAGCAAGTGCAGCCGTCCGTGGGAACCGTCTTTCCAGCCGTGTGTTTTACCGAGAACTGTGTCCCTGTCTCAGGCTGAGTGAGTACCACAGTGTCGTGAGGCACAGCGCTGCCCCCGCGTCCCTGCACTCCACCAAGCCCTGCACCGGCCCCGCCATCCCTCATCACCCACCTCATCACTGGGCCCCGGGACAACTACCCCCTACCCACGGAGGGGAGAACCAACAACTTTGCTGCTCCCTGTCATCGCTCCCGGGATCCCCATACAGAGCAGCGGTGGTGTCCACTTAATCACCACAACCGTGGGTGGCGTCACGGACAATAAACAATCCCAACAACCAAACCCCTTTAACTCACGGGCGAGGAGCGCCGCTCGAGTCCCCGTGATCCGGCCCATCGCTCGAGCCACCGAGCAGCAGCAGGCCGCAGCAGCCGCAGCGGCAGCCGGACCCGAGCAAGTGGGAGAGCGCGGCGTCCCCTCCTCCGCCCGCGACAATAGCTCAAGGCCGCCGGCTGCCCTCCTCGGCTGTCCGTGCCCCTTGACACTATTCCCTGCGACCGGGGTTCCAGCTCCTACCAGGCCCAGACCAACGTCTGCCAACTAGTACACAGGAGCTCTGCTCCCAGCCAGTGACCTCTCCCTCGCAGAGAGTCACCGCTTCACACTCCTCTCCCTTGCTCAACTTCAGCTCAACTGTGACTTTCTTCACTTTCTCCTCACCAACCCCCCATTTGGGCAGCCCTATTCCCTTCAGGCCCCCCAATGGTGTGTCTGGTGGGTAAAGTGCGAAGTGTTCCCAGGATTTTGATTGGCTAACCTGTTAGCAACACCAAAGAACCAGGACCCGAAACCAAGGAGGATGGATACCGTGCAGAAGGGCAGATTGCACAATACCCTGTGACGACCTGATAGGCCAGGGCATCACAGCTGCAGCCCTCCCACAGACTCCTCTGCTTCTCCTCACCATGAAGACTCTGTGTACCTGCAGTCCCCCACAGACTCCTCTGTGCCTCCACATCACAAAGAAGACTCTGTGTAACTGCAGCCCCACACAGAATCCTCTACGCCTCCACACCACGAACACTATGTATACTTGCAGCCCCCTACAGACTCCTCTACACCACGAAGACTATGTATACCTGCAGCCCCCCACGTACTCCTCTGCGCCTCCACACCACGAATACTCTGTGTAGCTGCAGCCCCCCACTGACTTTTCTATGCCTCCACACCATGAAGACTATGTATACCTATGTGCCGCCCCCGTGCCAGCAGCCTGCCGCTGCTCAGGTCCGGACCTTCCGGTGCGTGGCTCGAGGGTCTCCGGACCCGGGGGATCCTGCGGACACTCCAAATGAAAAGGGGGTTTTGGTGGACGTATATGTACGGGCTGGGCCGTACTAGGTTCATGACGCCACCAACGGTATGTGGTGATATTGGACACAATCTCTGCAGTTACGGGGCACCCAGGGGAGATGTTGTGCAGCAAGTTGTTAACCCCTCCGTGGGCAGGGATGGTGGCCCCGGGACCCGTTGGGGTTTGGTGGTGCAGGGAGATGGGTGACCGCAGGGTGCTGGTGTACTCACTATTAAGAAAACACACGAGTCTCTGGTAAACCAAGGTGATGGTGGTCGATGCTCACAGCCGGCTGCGTTCTGGTTCCCCCACCCGGCTGGTGGTCTCTGTCTTTCTCCTGCACCTGTTTTAGAACGGTGGACTGCCTGTGCTTGCAACTTCAGGAGTCCGCTCCCGGCTGGTTGTGGCCTAAGGAGCCCTTGCCCGCAGACGCTGGCCCGTGGGATCTCTGAGCCGTGGCGGTGGAATTTTATCCCCCTCGGTAGGCTGTTGCCTTCAATCGGGACTTTGGGTGGGACAGGACCTCTAGTCCTGGCCGCAATCAGTTAATTAACCAGTTCCAGTCGCTTCTGGATCTAGCTTCAGGGTCTGAGTACCCCCTTGTGTGCTCCGGTTTCCGGGTCAGTTCCCCAGGTCGGTACCGGTGGGCTACAACCCTGTCCCAGTCCACCTCGGTTCCACCGAGCCATCTTCCCAGCTCCTGCAGATGGAGATCGCCGTCTGCCTCCTAGCCAAACGCACCAGGGCTCCTACCCTGGTAAATGTCAGTTTGCCTTCAGGCCTGAGACACAGGCCTGACCTCCACTCTCCTTGAACTCTACAACTGAACTGTCTGAACTGACTGTCTACTTTCCCCGCCCCGGGCTGTCTAAACTCCTAGGTGGGCATCTTCCAACTGCCTGGTTCCACCCCCTGGTCTGTCTATCAAGCCCTGAGGGGGTGAGAAGGGTTTTAAGGGTTGGCTGATGGCACCTGTGAGCGAAGGGTGTAATGTGGGGCCCTATTTGTGACTACCTGGCCCGGCCAGGGCGTCACACTTGCAGCCCCCTACAGACTCCTCTGCGCATCCACATCACAAAGACTATGTATACCTGCAACCCCCTACAGACTCCTCTACGCCTCCACATCACAAAGACTATGTATACCTGCAACCCCCCACATACTCCTCTGCACCTCCACACCACGAAGACTGTGTATACCTGCAGCCCCCCACAGACTCCTCTGCGCCTCCACACCACGAAGACTGTGTATACCTGCAGCCCCCCACAGACTCCTCTGCGCCTCCACACCACGAAGACTATGTATACCTGCAGCCCCCCATAGACTCCTCTGCGCCTCCACACCACGAAGACTATGTATACCTGCAGCCCCCCACAGACTCCTCCACGCCTCCACACCATGAAGACTCTGTGTGGCTGAAACCCCCCACAGATTCCTCTATGCCTCCACACCACAAAGAGATTGTACAGCAGCAGTACCCCAAAGACTTCTTTATGACTGCACATCATGAAGACTCTGTACAGCTGCAGACCCCACAGACTCTTCTGCGCCCCCACAATACAAAGACTCTGTGTAGCTGTAGCCCATCACAGATGCCTCTGCACCTCCACACCACAAAGAAGCTGTACAGTTGCAGCTGTCTGTATGGTCTTTTCAGTGCTTTGTGGTTCCTGTCTTTATATTTAAGCTGTGACCTCTACTCACTATCCAGATTCACTGTATGATGGCTGCTGCATTCCTGTCTCGGCTTTTATACTGGCTCTTATAGTCTTTCTTCATTGTGCTGCTCTATGTTTCTCTGACTGATCTTCTGTTATTCGCTCATAATGAATCTGAAATTTTTAGAATGATCTGAGTTTAGTGAATTCCTAAAATATGAGGGAAATTTGATTTGCTTATCTCTAATAGGTTTTCATCAGAGGAGCATTAATGACTCACCAGGCTCCGATCTCTTACTTCTACCAGTGACCTACGTTGGACCCTTCCACTCTTATATCACGGTTCTGGGTCATTCCAAGCCCATAATGAGCTGCACCTTTTGGCTTAAAGGCAAATAAAACAAATGATAGAATATGGAACCATTTTATCTGATATGAGTTCTCCACCGCCAGCTTGACAGGCCAACCACCGCAACACCAAACACCAGAAACCCAGACCCTAATAGAATAAAAGGCATTATCCCCTGGAAAACGCAGCAGCGTAGAAATGCTATGAATTCTGATCCGCTGTGTACAGTCTGTGGGCCGGAGAGTATCGTTTTAACAGTTCTGTTCCAGAAGGTTGATCATTTCTAATGCTTAAGAGCCTTGGGCAACTAATTACGCTGAAGCACTTGGAATGGGTCAATGTTCCTTACCAGGTTTTTCAGAACGTGCCATAACTGAATGGAATTCACTGTAGATTCACTTATTATATTTACGTGTTGGAGCCTCTGCGGAGAAACAATCTTAATGTGAAAGAATGTGTCTTGACAGCTTGATGGAAATCTCACCACGGTGGACAACAGCTAAAAAAGAGAAATACAAAGGGCCCAGTTCATCAAAGCTTTTATTTCAGTATTGTCAAGTGAAAAGCTCTGAAATCTATAAGAACATTGGCACAACCATAAGGTGGTCTAGAATGATGGGACTTTTGGTGTTTTCACGTCATTTTCACCCAACTCCGGCAATATGAGTCGAGCTGCGGTGGGCATAGAACCCCTCTCGTCAAATTCATGACCAGCAATGGAGTTCTTTACGCCACAAATCTTATGCCTTTTGAAGACTCTGGAGCGTTCGACTTTTGCACATTTCCTCATCAAGACCGACATGAAGAACATTGACTCAGACTCAAAGAGTTCCCCCAAAATGGCTGAAAGAGACAGAAATAACATTTGCTATTGGTGAAGTTTGCAGATGTAGATCACTTCCTAGTAACGTTCACCCTGCGTGTCTTCATCTTAACTAATTAACCTTGAAGTGAAACTGAATTACGCTGGTCATACACATAGATTATGGGTGGCTGGAAAGGCTGACGTAGACCATTTTCAATTGAATGTCAGTGGCTCTTTGTGAAACCAAAGAGGGTGAAAAATCCTGACTGATGTTGGATTCATTATTCAGTAGATATCTGCCATGTCGGCTAGCTTCAGTCTCTGTAAGGAGCTAGTTTAGAATAGTGGACAATGCCTAATGAGTAATGACAGATCAATGAAGCCCAGAGCAGACCACAGAGTACTACAGAGGGCGACCAGGAAAGACAGATTCTCATTCCATCAATGGAGTCCAGACTAGACCATAGAGGACTGCAGAGGCCTACCAGTAAAGACAGATTTGCATCCAATCAATGGCAGTCCAGACCACAGAGAACCACAAACGTTGACCAGGAGTGACTGTTCTGCACACCATTAATGGAAGTCCAGGCTAGACCACAGAGGACCATAGAGGCCTACCAGGAATGACAGATCTGCATCCCATCAATGAAAGTCCAGGTCACAGAGGATGGCAAAGGCTGAACAGGAAAGAGAGATCTGCATCTCATCAATGCTGTACAAGCACATAGGCCAACCAGGAGCGACAGATCGGCATCCCATAAATCAATGTCCAGATCACAGAGGACCATAAAGGCCAACCATTAGAGGCAGATCTGAATCCCATCAATGGCATTCTAGACCAGACCACAGACGTCGACCAAGAGTGACATACCTGTATCCTATCAATGGAAGTCTAGACTAGACCACAGAAGTCCACCAGGAGTGAAAGATCTGCATCCCATCAATGGCAGTCCAGACCACAGAGGACCATAGAGGCCAACCAGGACTGACAGATCTGCATCCCATCAATCAATGTCCAGACCAGAGCACAGAGGCCGACCAGCAAAGACAGATCTGTATATCCATCAGTTGCAGTGCAGACCATTGAGGACCACAGAGTCCAACAAGGAGTGACAGATATGTATCCCATCAATGGCAGTCCAGATCACAGAGGACCAAGGAAGCCGCCCAGGAGTGATAGATCTGCTTCCCATCAATGGGATTTTAGACTAGACCACAGAGCATCGCAGGGGCTGACCAGAAATGACTGATCTTCATTCCATTAATGGTGGTCCAGACCACAGAAGACCACAGAGGCCAACCAGAAGTGACAGATCTGCATCCTATCAATGGTAGTCCAGACCACAGAGAACCACAGAGGCTGACCAGGAGTGACAGATCTGCATCCCATGAATGGAAGTCCAGACCAGATCACAGATCACTGTAGAAGCCGTCCAGGAAAGACAGATCTGTATTGCATCAATTACATTCTGACACATCACATACAGTTAGGTCCAGAAATCTTTGGCCAGTGACACAATGTTCGCGAGTTGGGCTCTGCATGCCACCACATTGGATTTGAAATGAAACCTCTACAACAGAATTCAAGTGCAGATTGTAACGTTTAATTTGAAGGTTTGAACAAAAATATCTGATAGAAATTGTAGGAATTGTCACATTTCTTTACAAACACTCCACATTTTAGGAGGTCAAAAGTAATTGGACAAATAAACCAAACCCAAACAAAATATTTTTATTTTCAATATTTTGTTGCGAATCCTTTGGAGGCAATCACTGCCTTAAGTCTGGAACCCATGGACATCACCAAACGCTGGGTTTCCTCCTTCTTAATGCTTTGCCAGGCCTTTACAGCCGCAGCCTTCAGGTCTTGCTTGTTTGTGACTCTTTCCGTCTTAAGTCTGGATTTGAGCAAGTGAAATGCATGCTCAATTGGGTTAAGATCTGGTGATTGACTTGGCCATTGCAGAATGTTCCACTTTTTTGCACTCATGAACTCCTGGGTAGCTTTGGCTGTATGCTTGGGGTCATTGTCCATCTGTACTATGAAGCGCTGTTTGATCAACTTTGCGGCATTTGGCTGAATCTGGGCTGAAAGTATATCCCGGTACACTTCAGAATTCATCCGGCTACTCTTGTCTGCTGTTATGTCATCAATAAACACAAGTGACCCAGTGCCATTGAAAGCCATGCATGCCCATGCCATCACGTTGCCTCCACCATGTCTTACAGAGGATGTGGTGTGCCTTGGATCATGTGCCGTTCCCTTTCTTCTCCACACTTTTTTCTTCCCATCATTCTGGTACAGGTTGATCTTTGTCTCATCTGTCCATAGAATACTTTTCCAGAACTGAGCTGGCTTCATGAGGTGTTTTTCAGCAAATGTAACTCTGGCCTGTCTATTTTTGGAAATGATGAATGGTTTGCATCTAGATGTGAACCCTTTGTATTTACTTTCATGGAGTCTTCTCTTTACTGTTGACTTAGAGACAGATACACCTACTTCACTGAGAGTGTTCTGGACTTCAGTTGATGTTGTGAACGGGTTCTTCTTCACCAAAGAAAGTATGCGGCGATCATCCACCACTGTTGTCATTTGTGGACGCCCAGGCCTTTTTGAGTTCCCAAGCTCACCAGTCAATTCCTTTTTTCTCAGAATGTACCCGACTGTTGATTTTGCTACTCCAAGCATGTCTGCTATCTCTCTGATGGATTTTTTCTTTTTTTTCAGCCTCAGGATGTTCTGCTTCACCTCAATTGAGAGTTCCTTAGACCGCATGTTGTCTGGTCACAGCAACAGCTTCCAAATGCAAAACCACACACCTGTAATCAACCCCAGACCTTTTAACTACTTCATTGATTACAGGTTAACAAGGGAGACGCCTTCAGAGTTAATTGCAGCCCTTAGAGTCCCTTGTCCAATTACTTTTGGTCCCTTGAAAAAGAGGAGGCTATGCATTACAGAGCTATGATTCCTAAACCCTTTCTCCGATTTGGATGTGAAAACTCTCATATTGCAGCTGGGAGTGTGCACTTTCAGCCCATATTATATATAGAATTGTATTTCTGAACATGTTTTTGTAAACAGCTAAAATAACAAAACTTGTGTCACTGTCCAAATATTTCTGGACCTAACTGTAGATCAACCAGGAATGACAGATTTGGATCCCTACAATGGAATCCCAGAACACAGGCAATGGTAGACTAACCAGTAATGACAGGTTTGCATTGAAGAAATTGAGTCCAGTCCACAGATCGTTGCAAACAGACCGTGAACTACAGACCTACATCCCATTAATAAAAGCAAAGGCCAGATTGCCGGAAATTGACCAAGAATGACAGCTAGAAGGCATATGGACCAATGAGACACCAAACAAGATGCTATGATGGATGGCAAATCTGCCGCCCCCACACCAGCAGTCTGGCTGCTCGGATCCGGATCCGCAATGACTCGAGGGGTCTCCGGACCCGGGGGTCGTGCGGACACTCAAATAAAAGGGGACGTATATGTACGTGTGTGGTGAGATGTGGCACCACCGCTGTTGTTGGGGAGCCCCCAGGGGTGAGGGAATTGCAGCTGGATGTTAACCCCTCCGTGGGTAGGAGTGGATGCCCCGGGGCTCAGTGTCAAGTACACGGGGAGTGATGCTGGCCGGAGGAGGCACGACGGGACGGACCGGGGAATGTTGGTGTACTCACTGTTGAATAATTGCACACAAGTCTGTTGGTAAAGCAAGGTGTCAGTGGCCAGCCGCCGCGTTCGGGTGTACTCGGGTCCCACACCCAGCTGGTGTACCGATGTTCCTTCCTCCGGCACTCTGTAATTTTCCTCACTTCTGGACAACTCCATATGGAACGGGGAAGTCCGCTCCCGGTATGTTCTGGTTGGGAGACGTGCCCGCGAAAACTGACCCTTGGGATCTCAGGGGGTGTTTGCGGATACCCTATCCCCTCGATGGGCTGCCATTTCGCTCTATCTGGGCTAACACTTCTTAGCAATGTCTGGAACCTTGCTCCCGGCCTGGAGAATTAGAGAAGGGGCTTGCAACCATCTTCTAACTAGGGTCCAGGTACCCCGCCGGTGCACGGTTTCTGGACCGGATCTCCACTGTCGTGCCGGCGAGCTCCAACCCTGCTCCGGTCCACTTTGGATTTCCTGCGACTGGACTCCCGTCGCCTTTGTACACGGTCCACTGCTTGCCACCTAGCCAGTAGACCAGGGCCACTACCCTGTCCACCCTTCACTAGGCTCAGCTTACCCTTGACAGTCTGCCACTATCACTCCTCTCCACTCGACCTCCAAACTAGAAACTACTGTGTTCCCGCCCCCGGATCCTCAAGACCCCTAGGTGGGCGCTCCCAATCCGCCTGGTCCTGCTCACTGGTGTGTCCTTCCTACCCTGAGGGGGTGGCTAGGATTTTGCGGCAGATGCTACCTGGTGTGGGATGGTGTTATGTTGGGTGAATTATTCTTCTGTGACCACCTGGCGGCGCCAGGGCATCACATTCCCCCTTGGTTGAATACAGCACGTCCGCGGGCTGTCCGACCACTGACGTTTATTTTTCTAAACTAAACGGGAAAAGGTAAAACATAGTAAAACAGTTCTTCCCTTTATGGGAGGCACATTTCTTAAACGTTGCAAACATAAAAACATTACATTCCTATCTTCTTCACCTGCCACCCAAACAACCTGGCCCATGGTGCCATCGCTAAGAATGGTGGGCACCCCTTTCCCCAGTCCACAGGAGTTCCGGGTAACGCCTACACGGACCGAGTAAAAAGTTCCTTACCCGGCAGTTCATCTTAAGAGCCCCAAGTCCGGCGGACCCTTGGCCTGGAGGTTAGCCACCGGTTTCATTAGTGGCTGGGCCTCGGCCTACTCTACCGCAGGCCCTTCCTCCAATCTACCTCTCCAGATGCAGTGTAGGTGGTGAAGAATAACAAGAAAGTATAAAACTGACTGTTCCAATACCGCTGCCGGGGCAGCCTCCTACTGCAGCTTTCCCATAAGACCCCTAGGTGGGTGCTCTTAATCCACCTGGTCCTGCCCACTAGTGTGTCCTTCCTACCCTGAGGGGGGTGGCTAGGATTTTGCGGCAGATGGTACCTGGTGTGGGATGGTGTTATGTTGGGTGAATTATTCTTCTGTGACCTCAAAATAGAAAAAAGTATAGCACTCACCGGTTATGTTGCTGTGCATGGTACCATTTATTCAACAGTGGAGGTTACATGTGCGGAGAGGGCTGGTGGGGAGAGGGAGTACACGCCGTGGCAGACGACGGCCGTTTCGCACCTGTCCGGTGCTTCAGCTGGTCCAGCTGAGACCAGCTGAAGCACCGTACAGGTGCGAAACGGCCGTCGTCTGCCACGGCGTGTACTCCCTCTCCCCACCAGCCCTCTCAGCACATGTAACCTCCACTGTTGAATAAATGGTACCATGCACAGCAACATAACCGGTGAGTGCTATACTTTTTTCTATTTTGATATCGCATGATCTGTGACCTGTGGATATAAGCACCCCGGTTTTTGCTCCTGGCCTCTGGATATGAGACTTTTCCTATATTGGATATAATGGCTTGCTGAATGCTGAGTAGTGCCCTGGTATCTCCTCCTCAACCCTGGATATTCTTCTGTGACCTCCTGGCGGCGCCAGGTTGTCACACAAACAACCACGTGAGATGGGATGAACTGGAAGACACCAAACCAGGAGAGCAGACAAAGATAAAAGCAGCAGGTCTGAAGTCAAACTTACACGTCCTTTGTAGAAACTACAGGAGCCTGCAGTGCTGGCTGATGCCTAATGTGAACAGTCTCTACACAGAATTTCACAATGCTACAGGAAACGACGGGCGGACCAGGAGGACTCAGAAGCAGTAGGTTAAAGTGGTAAAATCCTGTTACATCTGTCATAGGCCAGAGGTTCAAACAGGCCATCTCTGACACTCCAGATCTTGTAGAATCCAGGGAACCCTGACCTTCACTTTTTAACCCCTGTAAAGGTTTGTGATCTTATAATTGGGTCCACTGGTCTGCTTCCACAGAAATGCGACAGAGGCAAGAGAGGTCTCCAAGTGGGGTCAATACCGAGAAGTCACGTCAGGGACAAAATCAGGAAGCAAGAGGGTGGTCAAGATTCAGGCCAAAGACAGAGAACAGGACATACAAAATGGCAACAAGAGCAGGTTAGGTCTGAGATCACGCGTCCTGTCATCATCCGTTACAACGGATTCATTTTTTTTAACATTGGAGTCGATGGAGTACGGATCCATTACCTGATTGCTATTTTTCTTCCATTTGAAACTGATCGCGTAAGAAAAGAAACGGATCTGTTACAAATGCAAGAAAAATGGAGACTAAATATCAATCAGTTAACGAATCCGCCATAAACTCCAATGATAAAACCGGCAGACATCAGTTATTTAACCATGGACAGAACAGTTGTGTTTGCAGATCTTTTTTCCCAATGGATCTCTGCAGGATCCACTCAAACGGATGATTACTGGACATGTGATCTCTGCAGGAACTGATCTAATGGATGATTGCTGGACATGTGATCTCTGTAGGATCCACTGTAATGGATGATTACTGGACATGGGACATGTGATCTCTGCAGGATCCGCTCTAATGGATGATTACTGGACATGTGATCTCTGCAGGATCCGCTCTAATGGATGATTACTGGACATGCGATCTCTGCAGGATCCGCTCTATTGGATCATTACTGGACATGTGATCTCTGCAGGATCCGCTCTAATGGATCATTACTGGACATGTGATCTCTGCAGGATCCGCTCTAATGGATGATTACTGGACATGTGATCTCTGCAGGATCCGCTCTAATGGATCATTACTGGACATGTGATCTCTGCAGGATTCACTCTAATGGATGATTACTGGACATGTGATCTCTGCAGGATCCGCTCTAATGGATGATTACTGGACATGTGACCTCTGCAGGATCTGCTCTATTGGATCATTACTGGACATGTAATCTGTGCAGGATTCGCTCTAATGGATGATTACTGGACATGTGACCTTTGCAGGATTCGCTCTAATGGATGATTACTGGACATGCGATCTCTGCAGGATCCGCTGTAATGGATGATTACTGGACATGTGATCTCTGCAGGATCCGCTCTAATGGATCATTACTGGACATGTGATCTCTGCAGGATCCACTCTAATGGATGATTACTGGACATGTGATCTCTGCAGGATCCGCTCTAATGGATGATTACTGGACGTGTGATCTCTGCAGGATCTGCTCTAATGGATGATTACTGGACATGCGATCTCTGCAGGATCCGCTCTAATGGATGATTACTGGACATGTGACCTCTGCAGGATCCGCTCTAATGGATGATTACTGGACATGTGATCTCTGCAGGATCCGCTCTAATGGATGATTACTGGACATGTGATCTCTGCAGGATCCGCTCTAATGGATGATTAATGGACATGTGATCTCTGCAGGATCCGCTCTAATGGATGATTACTGGACGTGTGATCTCTGCAGGATCTGCTCTAATGGATGATTACTGGACATGCGATCTCTGCAGGATCCGCTCTAATGGATGATTACTGGACATGTGACCTCTGCAGGATCCGCTCTAATGGATGATTACTGGACATGTGATCTCTGCAGGATCCGCTCTAATGGATGATTACTGGACATGTGATCTCTGCAGGATCCGCTCTAATGGATGATTAATGGACATGTGATCTCTGCAGGATCCGCTCTAATGGATGATTACTGGACATGTGAACTCAGCCTGACAGAGAGCCAAGCCCCAGCTGAACTAATGACTTGAAAAATCCAATAGCTATATGTAAGGCCTCTGCCACACTCACGTGTCTCTGGAACGTGTGTGCCTTTTTTTCCACGTACCGGAGACACGTGCACACGGGGACCTAGGTAATCATAATGATTAGGACACACGTAAGTATTTCGGAACGGAACGTGTGTCCGTTCCGTACTTACGTGTGTCCATTTTTTCAAAACGGCAGCATGTCAGTTTTTTTCCGGGACGACGGGTGTCACACGGCCCGCACCCGTACCACTCGGATGTAGTGTGGATGCGGGTCAGTGTGACACGCGCCGGAGAAAGTCACGTGACATGTTAAAAATTAAATAAACACATACTCACCTCCACGAGTCCTGCTGTCTCTGCCGCGGCTGTCCCCTGCATCCGTCCCCCAGTGAATTTGAACAGCGCTTCTCCTTCACTGGGGGCCGGAAGTAGCGTCAGCGGGGCATGGCCTGGGGCGGAGACTGACATTCAGCACCGCAGACAGCACCGGAAGAAGTAGGTAAGTCGGGGCTTTCCGTTCTCCGTGTGTTATTACGTATAACACACGGAGAACACGTGCGTGCCACAAACACGGCACACATGGATCAAACCACCCCTTTAACACGTACGTGACAAAAATGGTACGTTTTGTCACGTAAGTGTGGCAGAGGCCTAAGAGTGAAAATGTGAAAAATGGAACCTGCATTACTGCCATGAACATATGAATCAAGAGAAATCTAGCTACTGAATTGATCAATGCAATAGAGCCCCAACACTACGCCAAAGTATTTCTCTACGTTGGGGTCCCTAGCTTGTGTGTGTCCTCTCATGCAGGTAAAAAACTTACCGTGTATGGGAAGCGGAGACCCAGGCTATTTATGCGTATCATATGGATTGGCAATAGGTGTGGTGGGGAGGGTTCACAAACGAAAAAATACTAACAATAAGGAATAACGTTTGGAACACCATTCTATGTCTGAACTGGGTGCAAAACCCTAAAAAAACCTCACTATGGGGAGATAAGGTATGCACACCAGTGACTATGTAAGGGGAATACATGGAATAGCAGAAACTGCTGTGTGAATGCTGACATGAAAAATCCAATAGCTATATGTAAGAATGAAATGTGAAAAATGGAACCTGCATTACTGCCATGAACATATGAATAAAGAGAAATTTAGCTACTGAATTGATCAATGCAATAGAGCCCCAACACTACGCCAAAGTATTTCTCTACGTGCAAAAACATGATGTTTTTTAGGTTTTTTGCACCCAGTTCAGACTTAGAATGGTGTTCCAAACGTTATTCCTTATTTGTTAGTAGTTTTTCGTTTGTGAACCCACTCACACCTATTGCCAATCCATATAATACGCATAAATAGCCGGGGTCTCAGCTTCCCATACACGGTGAGTTTTTTAACTGCATGAGAGGACACACACAAGCTAGGGACCCCAACGTAGAGAAATACTTTGGCGTAGTGTTGGGGCTCTATTGCATTGATCAATTCAGTAGCTAAATTTCTCTTGATTCATATGTTCATGGCAGTAATGCAGGTTCCATTTTTCACATATTCACTCTTACAAATAGCTATTGAATTTTTCAAGTCAGTATTCACACAGCAGTTTCTGCTATTCCATGTATTCCCCTTACATAGTCACTGGTGTGCATACCTTATCTCCCCAGCTGAACTAATAGCTGGCAGCCAGGGACTGTGTGCTGGGGTTATACAGAAGGAGCCAATTATAGAGCAGATCACTGCAGCAAAACACAGGTGGACAGTAAAGCGACAACTAGTCTCAGCAGCCTATGAGCTAACCTCCCACCCGCTGCCGGCGTGCAGCAGTGACCGCGGTATTAGTGCCACTCCGCTTCACGATCAGGTCAGTGATTTCAGCAGTATGTTCACACACAGATGTGTCAAATCCACAGCAGATTGCAGCGTAATGTAAACAGTCCCTAGGAACAGTTCAAAACACTTACAGAAAGTGATGGGTTAACCAGCAGGTCACAGAACAGTTTGTTGTAAAGATGAAACTGAAGACAGTGATGTCGTCTCCTCCATAGACACTCAGCAATGGACAGTGCCCAGACCGAGCTCTCAGACGCCTCAGATATGTGTAAGTGGAGGCCATGTCGCTGAGGGTCGCAGCGTCTTGTGAAGCCTGACATGGAGCATTGCAGAAAGCGGCAGTCATTGAGAATGGAGCCGGCCCCAGCGACTGTGACAGGTGTGGAGCAAGGACATTGCCCTGTGCACTATGAAGCATCAAGTCTGATACAAATGTAAGGCCAAGACGGCCATCAAGAAGAGTCGTGCTCTCCGACAGTTGTTCCTGAGCTCACTTTATCGGCCGCTCTACTGTGGCCATTTTTGCCATTGAATTGATACTATTAGTTGAGCATTTTTCACTTTATTTTAAGTCTTATTTTCAATCATTTCTTTCCTTAGCATCTGGAACATTTATCTCCACCGTCATCTTTGACCAACGTCTTGAACCTGTCGCGGGCGGCGGGGCGCTGCGCTCGCTAACGCTCGGGTCCGGCGCTGCGGCTGCTGCCTGGTGGCTCGAGCGGTGGGCCGGATCCGGGGACTCGAGCGGCGCTCCTCGCCCGTGAGTGAAAAGGAGGTGGTTTGTTTGGAGATTTAGTCCGTGACGCCACCCACGGGTTGTGGTGAAGATGGGCACCACCGCTGCTGGTGACGGGGATCCTGGGAGCGATGGTAGGGAGCAGCTGGGATGTTGTTCTCCCCCTCCGTGGGTAGGGGGGGTGGTCCCGGGGCCCGGTGGTGTGACGGGGAGGCAGGGTTGGTGAGGTGCAGGGTTGCAGGGACAGCGCGGCGCGGTGCCGGATGGTACTGGTGTACTCACTCAGCAACGAATGCACAAAGTCTCTGGTAAACCAAACGGCTGGATGGCCGAGTCCCACAGCCGGCTGCAGTTTCTCTCCCCGGATAGGTGATGGCGGCTGTCTTTCCCTGCACCTTTGTGTACTGTGTTGACTCCGCTGGCTTCTCAACGGTAGTCCGCTCCCCGGCGTATAGGTGCCGGAGGAGCCCGTTTTCCCCGCAGGCGCTGGCCCTTGGATCTCTAGCCGGTGGCGGTGGCTGTATATCCGCACGGTGCGGACGGTTGCCTTCAGTCGGGAGTTGGTTGTTAGGAAACCCCTGGGGTTCCTGTCACATTCGGATTTGACTATTGTCGGCGGCTCCAAGCCTGATCGGGGTTCGATGGCCCTGCCTGTTTGTGCTTAGCTTCACTCCGCTCCCCGGTTCGGTACCGGTGCGCCACTGCCCAGCCCCGGTCCTTACGGCTTTGCAGAGTTCCACCAACTCCTGCAGACGGCCACCACCGTCTGCCAACCTTGCTGTCAGTGCCTGGGCTCCAACCCAGACACTCGCAGTACGTGACCTCTCACTTTCACCTCCTAGACTCAACTGTCTGCTTTCCCGCCTCCAGCCCTGTGAACGCCTCGGTGGGTGGGGCCAATCGCCTGGCTCCGCCCCACCTGGTGTGGACATCAGACCCTGGAGGGAGGCAACAAGGGCTTTTGTCTAACTAATGTAACTGTCTGGGGGGTGGGGGGTGTTTTGTCTGTGGCTACCTGGCTAGTCCAGGGCGCCACAAACCCAATGTCAGTTGCTCGGCCTGTTCAAAAACAATGTTACTTCGGATTTGCCCCGATCCAACTCATGTGTGCTGGGAAATTAGTCTGGAAATATCACCCTCACCACCATTCTATGACGATTTTCTATCCCCCCCTTTATCTGGCCCTCCATATTCGAGACTGTGGAGGTCTTCTGCAGAGTTGGGGTGGGTCCTCAGACTTATCTCCTCTGCTGGGCCCAAAGATCCCCAGATTACACATTCTCCTACAAACAGACCCTGGGAAGTGAGAAGTTTCCATTTTTATGACATTCCCAGACTCTTGATCCTCATCCTCGAGCTCGTTCTGGGTTCGCAGGGTCTCGGTTGTTCTCCCTCTTGTTTTTGAGGCTTGGTGACGTGTTCCTGACCTCGCCATTTGCATTTGGAGGACATGAGCCAAGAACGATTCAGCTTCCTAGGCGTGATGAATGTGAGATGTTTGTGTGATGGACATTTGTGGGCTACTATGAGGTAAGCCACCGCTACTAATAATAATAACATCATCACCACAGAGCGCCTGTGTGGCCTCTCACCGTCACCTCTCCCCGCCTGGACCCCCAAAGAGTGGGAATATGCTGGGTGCAGAGACACAGGCCCGTGATCATCTCTCGCGTTCCTCGCGCTCGTCGCACCTCAATGGAAATTTGGATTTTCTGTTTTATAATGGTGTTTACAGATTGGTGCTTTTACGAGACTTTGCAGTGTAATAACGACGGCCGTGCAGCTTTCATTGATGTATTTAGTGAGTGCCATGTTCCCGTGGGTGGATTTAACTAAGACTTGTGAACTCCAAGAAACTGACAAGCCGGGTGAGTTTTGGCAAGATTTCCAAACCTGGCTCAGCAACTCGCCATCGTGAGATTTAGTAATGTTATTGTATAAGTCGGACCACACCTCGCGGAGAGCGCGGCCCATGGCCGTCTGTACCCGGCTCATTATCTAATCTGATGTCTAGGTGTTAATAGGTCACAGTTTATGCAGCTCACATCAGGGGGGCCGGATCATATTCTGTAATGGGGGGAAAAGCAGAAAACTCTAATTGAGCCCTGTAATGAGTGTGAGATGTTTGGTGGGGGGAGAGCAGAGGACCGGACTCTGCACTCGCTGGTGAACCCTGAGCATTGATCATTTCCATTTATCCGGCCATCTGATACATAACCTGGCCTGGGTGCTGATCCCATCGCTTTCTATGGGGCTGTGAACATTCAGCCGTGACATCAGGAGTCCTGATCTCACTTACTTATTACAACCACTCTTCCCATGTTCTGATCAGAACCTAATTTTTGTGCAAACTTAGACTTTTTTCTGCTCTAATCCATTTCTGTGATCATCGCCCCCTCTGTGATCTCCACGTTATCTCCATAAATCAAGAATCTATCAAGAATCTTCAGCTCCTCATTATCTGTCAGGTACCGCGCGGCAATCACCTGATCTTAGCCCTGACACCTTCATCTCTTGTATGGTTCCTCCAACCAACACAACATTCTGTTCCCCCTAATCGTAACCTGGTGCCAAAAGCTGATTTCTAAGACTATCGCTCCCTTATCCAACCCTTCTCAGTACCCCCCCCTCCCACCTCTGACACATCACCCTTATATTTGTAGACCAGCTAAAATCCCTCTAATATCACTTCCAATCCATCAATCCTTACTTCCCTCCATTTTTCTAGACCACCTCTGTCTCCTCCATTCCCACCTCTCATCTATCAGTCCGTCCTTCCTTCCATTTTTCTAGACCACCTCTGTCCTCTCCATTCCCACCTCTCATCTATCAGTCTGTCTTTCCCTCCATTTTTCTAGACAACCTCTGTCCTCTCCATTTCCACCTCTCATCCATCAGTCCATCCATCCCTCCATTTTTCGAGATCACCTCTTTCCCCTCCATTCCCACCTCTCATCTATCAGTCTATCCTTCCCTCCATTTTTCTCCACCACCTCTGTCCACCTCCATTCCCACCTCTCATCCATCAGACCGTCCTTCCCTCCATTTTTCTCCAGCACCTCTGTCCCCTCCATTCCCACCTCTCATCCATCAGTCCGTCCTTCCCTCCATTTTTCTCCACCACCTCTGTCCTCTCCATTCCCACCTCTCATTCATCAGTCCATCCTTCCCTCCATTTTTCTCCACCACCTCTGTCCTCTCCATTCCCACCTCTCATCCATCAGTCCATCCTTCCCTCTATTTTTCTCCACCACCTCTGTCCTCTCCATTCCCACCTCTCATTCATCAGTCCATCCTTCCCTCTATTTTTCTCCCCACCACCTCTGTCCTCTCCATTCCCACCTCTCATCCATCAGTCCATCCTTCCCTCCATTTTTCCCCACCACCTCTGTCTCTCGTCCTGTGTCCCGTCTTATTTGTGTGCCTTTTTTTCATCTTTGGTCCTTGTAGAAGACCCTTGCGGTAAACTTCCCGAGCAGCCCAGTTATTAATAGATTCCGGACTCCATTACTTCTATAAACTTCCCGAGCAGATTAGACGTGCGCTGAGCTTTCCTGAGTTTTCATGGTTTTTTTTTCTAAACATCTAAACCAAAGTTAAATATTTTTCATTGGAAGGAGACTGATTGTTGATGTGGCTGCCAGATTCCCACCTGCTCGGCCGCGCACATGTGTTCAGACGATAGCAGGAATCGGGGCGAGCGTTACAAAAGATTATAAATGTTCAACACATGTCATAACAACCAGAAAGTCCTGCACAATCCAAGCTACCCTGCAAATCTCCCGACACCTGCCCTGCACAGGAGCACGCGCAGGAGACTCTGGGATCTGTCTCTGCTGATCGCAGGAGGACCCGCGAGATCTACACAATGTCTGGTGTCCTGGAGTTGCCGGGGCCTAAAGACACCACATCGGAAGGTTACACATTCTCCAGGAATGGTATGGGTGAAATATATAGACACATTTTTGTTCTGCAGCCTGCCCTGCTCTCACCGCCAAGAACATCACATCCCACACCTCCATTAATCATTCTTTTGGGCAAAAAAAAATAAAATGTTTTTTTTTTTCTTTTTTTTCAATTAAGGAAACTTGGAAGCAAACAGAAATTGTAGAATTTATCAGTCAAAAGGGATAAAAAATGAATGAATTCTGAAGGACTCACTGATGACATCTCTGACCCCGGATCTTTGACATTTCTCAAATATTGTCAGTAGAAGGATTTCAACGTAAAGGAGGGAAGATGGAGGTCGGCGTTCAGAACATGAAGAACAGGGGATGGATGGAAGACGTAACAGAAAAACACAAGACCAGAAGCACTGGTGGGACCATACCCTGGTCTTCAAGCTCCTCTCTACTTTTCTCCTCTCCTTCTCTTCTCTTCTCTCTCCTTCTCTTCTCTTCTCTCTCCTTCTCCCCTCTCCTCTCTCCTTCTCTTCCCTCCTCTCTCCTTCTCTCCTCTCTTTCTCTTCTCTCCTCTCTCCTTCTCTTCCCTCCTCTCTCCTTCTCTCCTCTCTTTCTCTTCTCTCCTCTCTTTCTCTTCCCTCTTCTCTCCTTCTCTCTTCTCTTTCTCTTCTCTCCTCTCTCCTTCTCTTCTCTCTCCTTCTCTTCTCTCTCCTTCTCTTCTCTCTCCTTCTCTTCTCCCCTCTGCTCTCTCCTTCTCGTCTCTCTCCTTCTCTTCTCCCCTACTCATCATACGGGTGGCCTCCTTTACTCATCATACGGGTGGCCTCCATTACTCATCATATGGGGGCCTCTGTGGAGACACGGGGCTCAGTGGGTGCTCTCGTCCACTAAAACCCGCCGCCTTTAGAAAGACAGCGTGGCTCAGGGCTCATCCCAACTGAACGCCAGACTCCTTAACCGTGGGCGTAACACTACTCAGACAACACAGGGTGAGGGAACCACAATAATTAGACTTTATTGGATCCCCAAACAATTAACGGCACATAACACATAACCAGCAAAACACAAATGTAACAGGCAACAGAGTCTCACCCTTCCGCCGGCTCACCAGGGATTTAGAATGTCCATGCCTCAGAGGTTCCAGGGCTATTTACTCCAATCCAGCAGCACCCCGCTTTTGGCGGGCACCCACCGAGAAAGGAATAATGCCAGATTCAGGAAGCTGTGTGAGGTCTGAAAAGTCTGTAACAGGTGACTGAACTGTCCCAACCTGAGTGTCCTCCTTAGGTAGTCCTGGTATGATGTTACAATCCTGGCAGCCGGAGTCGAAATCCCTAGGCTGTGGATATGGTCTCCAACCGGAACCGGAGTCCCTAGATTGAAGCCATAAGATATCCTGATCCTCTAGTCAGCTCCAAAGAGCTTAGACTGGATCCATCAGCATCCATCAACAACCACTGGTGGCTTAAAGAAATCCCTTTTATAGCCACAGCCTTCCACTTGGATACACTGCGTCCTCATCGATTGGTTGGACAAGATCGCCTCTCCCATTGGATGAATCTCAAGCTGCATGGACAATGTTCATTTAAATGATGTGCATAGAAAGACTGAAGATATCTACATGAAGTCTGCAAGTCACAGACTCGACAATGGCTACTAAGTTAATCACATTAGCAATACACAACTACGTTACAATGGTTACTGAAAGAGTCTGGAGAAACAATGCGTCTGGCTTTCAGTGGCCAACACAATTACATGAGTCAACAAGAGTCTTGTAGAAACAATGAGGGACTTATCCCCGTCTATAAACAATCTATCATCCTGTCTGGCTGAATTTTAAGAAACTTTAACCCATGAGAGTCCATGTCGTCACATTCCTCCCCCTTCTTAATATTAGCCAGACATGATAGGCTTCCGATCATCCTTGTCCTCTTGTCGGGAAAGCCCATCCGCATTTCCATGGTTCTTGCCCTGTTTATGGGAGATGGAAAAATTGTAAGATTGTAATGCCAGACTCCACCTGAGCAAGCGTCCGTTGTCTCCGGCAGTGCGATTTAGCCAACTCAATGGATTGTGGTCAGTGAGGACTGTGAACTCATTGCCATAGAGGTAGGGCTGCCCAGACTATGGCCAGGCATTCTTTTTCTATGGTGGCGTAAGCCCTCTCTCGGTCCAACAGCTTCCGGGAGAGGTACGCTATCGGATGTTCCTCACCGTTGTCCTCCACTTGGCTAAGTACAGCTCCTAGTCCTGTGTCCGATGCGTCTGTTTGGAGAATGAATCTGCGACGGAAGTCAGGAGCAGTCAAGACTGGGCTTTGGGCTAGCCGGTCTTTCAATTGGAGGAACGCAATTTCACATTCTGGGGTCCAGATAAGGTTACGGGCATATCTTTTGGTTGTGAGGTCAGTGAGCGGTTTTGCTATGGTACTGAAATTGGGGATAAACTTTCGATAGTAGTTTGCGGTTCCTAGAAACGCACGGACCTGTTTTTGATTGACCGGGGGTGGCCACTGGATAATGGCTTCTACTTTTGCAGGTTCGGGACGAATGCACCCACTTTCCACCCGATGTCCCAGGTATAGCACTTCGGCCATCCCCATTTGGTATTTGTCAGGTCGGATGGTGAGCTGGGCTTTGGCTACCCTCTGCAGCACCTGGGACACATGCTGAAGATGCTCTTCCCAAGTGTCGCTGAAGATAGCGATGTCATCCAAATAGGCCTGGGCATACCCCTGACATCCCTCTAGTAAATGGTCTACCATCCTCTGGAAGGTGGCTGGGGCATTTTTCATCCCAAAAGGCATGCTGGTAGACTCAAAGAGGCCAAAAGGGGTTATGAAGGCCGATTTCTCTTGAGCATCTTTTGTGAGTGGGATCTGCCAGTATCCCTTGCTCAAATCGAGGGTAGATATAAACCGAGACCCCCCTAACCTATCTAGTAGTTCATCCACCCGGGGCATGGGGTAAGCATCTGTAATCGTGACCTCATTGAGCCGTCTATAGTCCACACAGAAACGAGTACTCTTGTCCTTTTTTGGCACCAACACCACACTGGCAGCCCATGGGCTATGGGAGGGAACTATGACTCCCATATTTAACATGTCATCCACCTCGGCCTTCATCATTGCCAACACAGGAGGGGTCACCCGGTAGGCGGGTTGTCTTAGTGGGGTGGCTGCCCCTGTATTGACATGATGCTGGACCAGGGGGGGTTCTACCAGGCTGACTGGTGAACAGGGTTTCATATGTTCCGAGTATGTCTGATATCTGTCGCTTCTGTGATGGACAAAGCTGCTCCCCTAGTGATACATCTTTTACCCCCATTTCCCTTTTGGAGTCCACTAATAGGTCTGGGATCTGGTCCAACTCTGGATCATCTAACTCTGGACAGCAAACTGCTAAATTGGTGACTTCTCGTTCCTCATAAGCTTTTAGCCTGTTGATGTGGTAGGTACGCTCACGAACACCTGCTCGATCCAGGGCCACGGTGTAGTCAGTATTGCCACATTTCTTGGTAATGGTGAATGGACCCGCCCACATGGCTTGCAGCTTGTTTTTCCGCACCGGTACTAGTACTAGGACCTTCTGTCCACAGGCAAATTCTCGGGGCCGGGCAGTGCGGTCGTAACATCGTTTTTGCCTTTCCTGAGCCACTTCTAAATTCCCATGGGCTAACGCCATGAGGTAACTCATCCTTTCCCTAAACTTTTGAACATAGTCCAGTATGGGAACCTCTTCTGTGGGGAAGGTGCCCTCCCAACTCTCTCGTACCAGCTCTAGGGGCCCTCGTACTTTTCGGCCGTACAGCAATTCAAAGGGAGAAAACCCAGTGGAGTCCTGCGGCACTTCCCGGTAAGCAATAAGGAGCTGCTGCAAGTTTTTCTCCCAGTCCCCCCCCTCGGACTCCACATATCGGCTAATGAGCTGTTTGAGCGTTTTGTTGAAGCGCTCACACAATCCATTTGTTTCAGGATGGTAGGGGGTTGTGCGCATGGGGCGGACTCCATGTTTTTCCCACAGGGTGTGAATCAGTTCACTTTGGAACTGTGCCCCCTGGTCAGTCAATACTTCCTGTGGAAACCCTACCCGGCTAAAGATGTCCAGTAGAGCTTGAGCCACGTGCTCTGCATCTATGGAGGTTAAGGCAACGGCTTCTGGGTAACGGGTGGCAAAGTCTACCAGGGTGAGGATGAATCTTTTTCCACTGCGGCTGGGGATGGCTAAGGGGCCTACTACAGTTAGGTCCAGAAATATTTGGACAGTGACACAAGTTTTGTCATTTTAGCTGTTTACAAAAACATGTTCAGAAATACAATTATATATATAATATGGGCTGAAAGTGCACACTCCCAGCTGCAATATGAGAGTTTTCACATGCAAATCGGAGAAATGGTTTAGGAATCATAGCTCTGTAATGCATAGCCTCCTCTTTTTCAAGGGACCAAAAGTAATTGGACAAGGGACTCTAAGGGCTGCAATTAACTCTGAAGGCGTCTCCCTCGTTAACCTGTAATCAATGAAGTAGTTAAAAGGTCTGGGGTTGAATACAGGTGTGTGGTTTTGCATTTGGAAGCTGTTGCTGTGACCAGACAACATGCGGTCTAAAGAACTCTCAATTGAGGTGAAGCAGAACATCCTGAGGCTGAAAAAAAAGAAAAAATCCATCAGAGAGATAGCAGACATGCTTGGAGTAGCAAAATCAACAGTCGGGTACATTCTGAGAAAAAAGGAATTGACTGGTGAGCTTGGGAACTCAAAAAGGCCTGGGCGTCCACGGATGACAACAGTGGTGGATGATCGCCGCATACTTTCTTTGGTGAAGAAGAACCCGTTCACAACATCAACTGAAGTCCAGAACACTCTCAGTGAAGTAGGTGTATCTGTCTCTAAGTAAACAGTAAAGAGAAGACTCCATGAAAGTAAAAACAAAGGGTTTACATCTAGATGCAAACCATTCATCAATTCCAAAAATAGACAGGCCAGAGTTAAATTTGCTGAAAAACACCTCATGAAGCCAGCTCAGTTCTGGAAAAGTATTCTATGGACAGATGACACAAAGATCAACATGTACTAGAATGATGGGAAGAAAAAAGTTTGGAGAAGAAAGGGAACGGCACATGATCCAAGGCACACCACATCCTCTGTAAAACATGGTGGAGGCAACGTGATGGCATGGGCATGCATGGCTTTCAATGGCACTGGGTCACTTGTGTTTATTGATGACATAACAGCAGACAAGAGTAGCCGGATGAATTCTGAAGTGTACCGGGATATACTTTCAGCCAAGATTCAGCCAAATGCCGCAAAGTTGATCGGACGGCGCTTCATAGTACAGATGGACAATGACCCCAAGCATACAGCCAAAGCTACCCAGGAGTTCATGAGTGCAAAAAAGTGGAACATTCTGCAATGGCCAAGTCAATCACCAGATCTTAACCCAATTGAGCATGCATTTCACTTGCTCAAATCCAGACTTAAGACGGAAAGACCCACAAACAAGCAAGACCTGAAGGCTGCGGCTGTAAAGGCCTGGCAAAGCATTAAGAAGGAGGAAACCCAGCGTTTGGTGATGTCCATGGGTTCCAGACTTAAGGCAGTGATTTCCTCCAAAGGATTCGCAACAAAATACTGAAAATAAAAATATTTTGTTTGGGTTTGGTTTATTTGTCCAATTACTTTTGACCTCCTAAAATGTGGAGTGCTTGTAAAGAAATGTGTACAATTCCTACAATTTCTATCAGATATTTTTTTTCAAACCTTCAAATTAAACATTACAATCTGCACTTGAATTCTGTTGTAGAGATTTCATTTCAAATCCAATGTGGTGGCATGCAGAGCCCAACTCGCGAAAATTGTGTCACTGTCCAAATATTTCTGGACCTAACTGTATATCAATGGCAACTCTCTGGAACGGTTCTCCTATCAAGGGCATGGGTTGAAGTGGGGTACGGCATGGGGCTCCCCCCATACGCTGACACACTGGGCAAGAGGCTCTGTATTTTTGCACTTCTTGAGTGACCCTTGGCCAGAACAAACTACGCAGCAGGCGGGCCCGAGTCTTTTTGGTCCCCATGTGCCCAGCCGCAGGAACATCATGAGCTAAACGCAATAGTTGGGGTCGGTATTGCTGGGGTACCACAAGCTGATGTACACGGGTCCAGGGTTTTTCTGGGAAGGATGCGGGCTTCTCCCGATATAAGAGGCCTTTTTCCCATCTATATACCTCCCCCTGATTTCCTCCCCCAGGTTGGGCGGCCGCACTATGGATAAGCTCTAAGGTGGGGTCTGACAGTTGAGCTTCCCTGAACTCCTTACGATCTATCTCCCCCCAATCAATAGCCACAGTTGGGTCTGATGTACTCACATTTGTTGGCTCTGATGAGGAGGCTGAAGATTGAGGAGGAGGGTTCTCCTCTGATGGGCTGGAAGAAAGACCTGTACAGGATGGTGTTTGGCTTGGCTGCGGGTGATGGCGGTGACAAACTGGCTGGATAGTCCTTGTCCTAGGTCATTTCCCAAAATTACAGGGGTTTGGAGGCCGTCCATGAGCCCCACTTCAACCTCTCCTTGATCAGTTCCCCAGTCCAACTGCACTCGTGCCAGAAGGATGTTCGAGCGCTGGCCCCCAGCAAGGGTGATGGTCACTTGGCGGCCAGGTAAATGATGTTCTGTGGGAACAATATCTGGGCTGACCAGGGTGATGGAAGATCCCGAGTCTCGAAGTCCCTGAGCCTGTATATCACCGACCTTGACCGTCTGGATGTGGGGATGGAGGTTGGCTGGTGTACGGTGTCTGGCCTGCCGTAGGGTGTGGACTGGATGAACCACTTCCTCAGCTATTGGTGTTTCTCGGGAGTAGCATTCCTCAGGTCTCGTTGGTTCATCTCGGCATATGTTGACTGGTAGATGGGCTCCAGGCATGGGGCCCCGGTTTTGTAGACACTCTTTGGCCATGTGTCCAAGGCGCCCACGCGTATAACAGCGCCGTGGGTTAGACAAGTCACCCACCCTGTTGGTAAACCTTTGTCTTGTTGGGGCTTCTGTGGGGTAATGAGTTAATCCAGCACGTGAGTCTGGGGGTTGCTTGGATCCATGGTTGAGGGACTTCCTCAGATCGGTGGGCCTATTGGGCCTCCCTCCAGCTGGGTCGGTTGGCTGTAAATTCGTCAGCCAATCGTGCTGCTTGCTCTGGGGTGTCGGGCTTCCTGTAAGCTATCCATTCTCGGATTTCCGGGTCCATCTGCTCCAGCAGCTGTTCAAGCACTATCACATCCCGGAGGGCAGCAGCGGAGTGGGCAGACCGACCATCGAGCCAGCGATTACAGTGTCGTCGGAGTTGACTGCCAAATTCGACGTACGAGACACCCTGGCGAGACATAGTCCGGAACTTAGTGCGATGTCTCTCGGGTGTTATGGTAAAAAGGGCCAACAAAGTGTCCTTAATAATTCTGTAGTCCAAGCAGTCCTGAGGCCCAAGTGATCGGACAGCCTCCTGGACCCGGACCGGCAAGCTTGTCCACAGGTATTTGGACCACTCATCTGTGGGCACCTGGTGCATACGCATTAGCATCTCAAAGTTTTGCAAGTGTTCATCTATCTCAGTGCTGCAATCATTAAACACTGGCACATCCCTGTAGCGAAGATGACTTCTTTGGTGGTGGTCTATCCTGGAGGTAGGTGCTGATGGTAAGGAAATTGGAAATCCAAACACAAATTGCAGAACACCAGCCCTCTCTTCCCTTGAAGCTTCAGGCCCCAATGCAGTAAACAATTCCTTGACTCGGTCTGCTTGGGTTTGGTTTGTTTCCAGACTGTCACTGGATCTAGGATGAGATACAGGGTTTACCTCCTCTGATACCACAACGGCAGTGTCCTCATCATCCTCTGCATCATTCTGGGCATCCCAACAGACTAATTTCCGGATCAAGTCTGACCGACTGTCAGTGTTCCTGTAGTCAATCTTTCACATCTGGCACAGATCCTGTAGCATCCATTTACTGCTGCGGTCGTAACTCCTCTCTGGTCCTTGTCCCATGGCTGAGCTGGTGGGGTTGGACATGGCAGCGTCCGAAACCTGAATGCCTCCCCTATGGCCTGCTGGGTATGCTTATGTGCCTCCCTGGTTGTTGAGCCCTGGACGGTGTCCGAAAACACCAGTCCTCTGCAGCTCCCCTGGGTAAACCAGGCTGAGTAGTATCCCACTGGTGCCACCAATTGTGGAGACACGGGGCTCAGTGGGTGCTCTCGTCCACTAAAACCCGCCGCCTTTAGAAAGACAGCGTGGCTCAGGGCTCATCCCAACTGAACGCTGGCCTCCTTAACCATGGGCGTAACACTACTCAGACAACGCAGGGTGAGGGAACCACAATAATTAGACTTTATTGGATCCCCAAACAATTAACGGCACATAACACATAACCAGCAAAACACAAATGTAACAGGCAACAGAGTCTCACCCTTCCGCCGGCTCACCAGGAATTTAGAATGTCCATGCCTCAGAGGTTCCAGGGCTATTTACTCCAATCCAGCAGCACCCCGCTTTTGGCGAGCACCCACCGAGAAAGGAATAATGCCAGATTCAGGAAGCTGTGTGAGGTCTGAAAAGTCTGTAACAGGTGACTGAACTGTCCCAACCTGAGTGTCCTCCTTAGGTAGTCCTGGTATGATGTTACAATCCTGGCAGCCGGAGTCGAAATCCCTAGGCTGTGGATATGGTCTCCAACCGGATCCGGAGTCCCTAGATTGAAGCCATAAGATATCCTGATCCTCTAGTCAGCTCCAAAGAGCTTAGACTGGATCCATCAGCATCCATCAACAACCACTGGTGGCTTAAAGAAATCCCTTTTATAGCCAGTCTTCCACTTGGATACACTGCGTCCTCATCGATTGGTTGGACAAGATCGCCTCTCCCATTGGATGAATCTCAAGCTGCATGGAAAATGTTCATTTAAATGATGTGCATAGAAAGACTGAAGATATCTACATGAAGTCTGCAAGTCACAGACTCGACAATGGCTACTAAGTTAATCACATTAGCAATACACAACTACGTTACAATGGTTACTGAAAGAGTCTGGAGAAACAATGCGTCTGGCTTTCAGTGGCCAACACAATTACATGAGTCAACAAGAGTCTTGTAGAAACAATGAGGGACTTATCCCCCGTCTATAAACAATCTATCATCCTGTCTGGCTGAATTTTAAGAAACTTTAACCCATGAGAGTCCATGTCGTCACAGCCTCCATTAGTCATCATATGGGGGCCTCCATTACTCATCATACAGGGGCCTCCATTACTCATCATACGGGTGGCCTCCATTACTCATCATACGGGTGGCCTCCATTACTCATCATACGGGCGGCCTCCATTGCTAGTAATAATCTTGTTGCCACCTTTGAACTGACTCATAAAATGTGTAGCCCAAAACTGGGTCCCATATTCCAGATGTGGCCTTACAAGTGATCTATAGAGGGGTAACAATACGCTGGGATCTCAGGATCTGATCTCTCTTTTTGTCCTCCCTTTTGCAGCTGCTGCCTGACATTGAGAGCTGCTGCTCAGTTACTTGTACCCAGAATCCCGCGCTCTTTCTCCTGTTCTGTAGTCCGGAGGTTACTTCCATTTAATGTATAGGCAGCTATAGGATGACTCCGTCCTCGGTGCATTACTCCACATTTATCACCATTACATCTCCTCTGTCCAGTGTCTGCCCATTCCCACATCTTATATAGATTGTTTTCTAATATTGTATCAAGGTCAGTTTTTAATATCATACATAGTTTGGTGTCAAATACTGACACTTTACTATCAATCCCAAGCACAAGGTCATTAATAAAGAGAATAAAAAAATTGTTCTCAGTACAGATCCCTGTGGTGCCCACTGCTCCCAGTACAGATCCCTATAATCCCCACTGCTCCCAGTACAGATCCCTGTGGTACCCACTGCTCCCAGTACAGATCCCTGCGGTCCCCACTGCTCCCAGTAAAGATCCCTGCGGCCCCCACTACTCCCAGTACAGATCCCTGTGGTACCCACTGCTTCCAGTACACATCCCCTGCAATCCCCACTACTCCCAATACAGATCCCTGCGGTTCCCACTACTCCCAATACAGATCCCTGCTGTCCCCATTACTCCCAATACAGATCCCTGCTGTTCCCACTGCTTCCAATACAGATCCTTGTGGTTCCCACTGCTCCCAGTACAGATCCCTGTGGTCCCCACTGTTCCCAGTACAGATCCCTGCGGCCCCCACTGCTCCCAGTACAGATCCCTGCGGTCCCCACTGCTCCCAGTACAGATCCCTGCGGTAACCCACTGCTCCCTGCACAAGTCCCTGCAGTCCCCACTGCTCCCAGTACAGATCCCTGCAGCCCCCACTGCTCCCAGAACAGATCCCTGCAGTACCCACTGTTCCCAGTACAGATCCCTGTGGTCCCCACTACTCCCAGTACAAATCCCTGTGGGCCCCACTGCTCCCAGTTCAGATCTCTGTGGTCCCCACTTCTCCCAGTACAGATCTCTGTGGTCCCCACTTCTCCCAGTACAGATCTCTGTGGTCCCCACTTCTCCCAGTACAGATCTCTGTGGTCCCCACTGCTCTCAATACAGATCTCTGTGGTCCCCACTTCTCCCAGTACAGATCTCTGTGGTCCCCACTTCTCCCAGTACAGATCTGTGGTCCCCACTTCTCCCAGTACAGATCCCTGCAGTCCCCACTGCTCCCAGTACAGATCTCCGTGGTCCCCACTTCTCCTAGTACAGATCCCTGTGGTCCCCACTGCTCCCAGTACAGATCCCTGTGGTCCCCACTGCTCCCAGTACAGATCCCTGTGGTCCCCACTGCTCCCAGTACAGATCCCTGCGGCCCCCCACTGCTCCCAGTACAGATCCCTGCGGTAACCCACTGCTCCCTGCACAAGTCCCTGCAGTCCCCACTGCTCCCAGTACAGATCCCTGCAGCCCCCACTGCTCCCAGAACAGATCCCTGCAGTACCCACTGTTCCCAGTACAGATCCCTGTGGTCCCCACTACTCCCAGTACAAATCCCTGTGGGCCCCACTGCTCCCAGTTCAGATCTCTGTGGTCCCCACTTCTCCCAGTACAGATCTCTGTGGTCCCCACTTCTCCCAGTACAGATCCCTGTGGTCCCCACTGCTCCCAGTACAGATCCCTGCGGCCCCCCCACTTCTCCCAGTACAGATCCCTGCAGCCCCCACTTCCCCCAGTACAGATCTCTGTGGTCCCCACTTCTCCCAGTACAGATCCCTGCAGTCCCCACTGCTCCCAGTACAGATCCCTGCAGACCCCACTTCCCCCAGTACAGATCCCTGCGGTCCCCACTTCTCCCAGTACAGATCCCTGCAGTCCCCACTGCTCCCAGTACAGATCCCTGCAGTCCCCACTGCTCCCAGTACAGATCTCTGTGGTCCCCACTTCTCCCAGTACAGATCCCTGCAGTCCCCACTGCTCCCAGTACAGATCCCTGCAGTCCCCACTGCTCCCAGTACAGATCCCTGCGGCCCCCACTGCTCCCAGTACAGATCCCTGCGGTCCCCACTTCTCCCAGTACAGATCCCTGCAGTCCCCACTGCTCCCAGTACAGATCCCTGCAGTCCCCACTGCTCCCAGTACAGATCCCTGCGGCCTCCACTGCTCCCAGTACAGATCCCTGCGGCCCCCACTGCTCCCAGTACAGATCCCTGCAGCCCCCACTTCTCCAAGTACAGATCCCTGCGGCCCCCACTGCTCCCAGTATAGATCCCTGCGGTCCCCACTGCTCCCAGTATAGATCCCTGCGGTCCCCACTGCTCCCAGTACAGATCCCTGCAGTCCCCACTGCTCCCAGTACAGACCCCTGCGGCCCCCACTGCTCCCAGTACAGATCCCTGCAGTCCCCACTGCTCCCAGTACAGATCCCTGCAGTCCCCACTGCTCCCAGTACAGATCCCTGCAGTCCCCACTGCTCCCAGTATAGATCCCTGCGGCCCCCACTTCCCCCAGTACAGATCCCTGCAGTCCCCACTGCTCCCAGTACAGACCCCTGCGGTCCCCACTGCTCCCAGTACAGATCCCTGCAGTCCCCACTGCTCCCAGTACAGATCCCTGCAGCCCCCACTTCTCCCAGTAAAGATCCCTGTGGTCTCCACTGCTCCCAGTACAGACCCCTGCGGTCCCCACTGCTCCCAGTACAGACCCCTGCGGTCCCCACTGCTCCCAGTACAGACCCCTGCGGTCCCCACTGCTCCCAGTACAGATCCCTGCAGCCCCCACTTCTCCCAGTAAAGATCCCTGTGGTCTCCACTGCTCCCAGTACAGATTCCCGCGGTCCCCACTGCTCCCAGTACAGATCCCTGCGGCCCCCACTGCTCCCAGTACAGATCCCTGCGGTCCCCACTTCTCCCAGTACAGATCCCTGCAGTCCCCACTGCTCCCAGTACAGATCCCTGCAGTCCCCACTGCTCCCAGTACAGATCCCTGCGGCCCCCACTGCTCCCAGTACAGATCCCTGCGGCCCCCACTGCTCCCAGTACAGATCCCTGCAGCCCCCACTTCTCCAAGTACAGATCCCTGCGGCCCCCACTGCTCCCAGTATAGATCCCTGCGGTCCCCACTGCTCCCAGTATAGATCCCTGCGGTCCCCACTGCTCCCAGTACAGATCCCTGCAGTCCCCACTGCTCCCAGTACAGACCCCTGCGGCCCCCACTGCTCCCAGTACAGATCCCTGCAGTCCCCACTGCTCCCAGTACAGATCCCTGCAGTCCCCACTGCTCCCAGTACAGATCCCTGCAGTCCCCACTGCTCCCAGTATAGATCCCTGCAGTCCCCACTGCTCCCAGTACAGATCCCTGCGGCCCCCACTGCTCCCAGTACAGACCCCTGCGGTCCCCACTGCTCCCAGTACAGATCCCTGCAGTCCCCACTGCTCCCAGTACAGATCCCTGCAGCCCCCACTTCTCCCAGTAAAGATCCCTGTGGTCTCCACTGCTCCCAGTACAGACCCCTGCGGTCCCCACTGCTCCCAGTACAGACCCCTGCGGTCCCCACTGCTCCCAGTACAGACCCCTGCGGTCCCCACTGCTCCCAGTACAGACCCCTGCGGTCCCCACTGCTCCCAGTACAGACCCCTGCGGTCCCCACTGCTCCCAGTACAGATCCCTGCAGCCCCCACTTCTCCCAGTAAAGATCCCTGTGGTCTCCACTGCTCCCAGTACAGATTCCCGCGGTCCCCACTGCTCCCAGTACAGATCCCTGCGGCCCCCACTGCTCCCAGTACAGATCCCTGCGGTCCCCACTTCTCCCAGTACAGATCCCTGCAGTCCCCACTGCTCCCAGTACAGATCCCTGCAGTCCCCACTGCTCCCAGTACAGATCCCTGCGGCCCCCACTGCTCCCAGTACAGATCCCTGCGGCCCCCACTGCTCCCAGTACAGATCCCTGCAGCCCCCACTTCTCCAAGTACAGATCCCTGCGGCCCCCACTGCTCCCAGTATAGATCCCTGCGGTCCCCACTGCTCCCAGTATAGATCCCTGCGGTCCCCACTGCTCCCAGTACAGATCCCTGCAGTCCCCACTGCTCCCAGTACAGACCCCTGCGGCCCCCACTGCTCCCAGTACAGATCCCTGCAGTCCCCACTGCTCCCAGTACAGATCCCTGCAGTCCCCACTGCTCCCAGTATAGATCCCTGCAGTCCCCACTGCTCCCAGTACAGATCCCTGCGGCCCCCACTGCTCCCAGTACAGACCCCTGCGGCCCCCACTGCTCCCAGTACAGATTCCCGCGGTCCCCACTGCTGACTATAGCCAAATTAGAGAACGTACCATACAGTATATAACTACTCTATTTCCTATCTTTTAGCAAATTCCTTACTCCTTTCTTCTGCCTTCTCTCTCTATGTCAGGTTCCTCCACACCACCCGACTCCACTCTGCTACATCTCACCCTGCAGGTCCTTCCTTTACTTCTCACTACTCCCTACTGTATCCTGCCTTGTACCTGGAAGCTCCTTTTCCTTTATCTCTTCTGTGCTGTGGGACCATCCCCCCCTTTTAACCCATGCCATCCTGTCACTCCCTTTACATTCCCTTACACTGAGGGACCAGAGACCCAGTGACACCTGGTGGTGGCCGGCCAAATTACACAGAAGAAAACATAACATACAGTGCATTACTATCATATTTCACTTAAATACACCCATTTATCGTCACATTGTATAAGTGGACGCCCTCTTACAAGGCAATGCAATCCATGCAGTGGAATCGGAGGCGCTTGTGACTTTTCGAGAGGAGCTGGGTTTGGGATCTTCTTTTGACGCCCTCTTAAAGAGCCACATTTCTGACACATCAGACAATGGAGGCCAAAGTCAATCCTCCTTATTTCATGTGTCAAATTCTATAATATCAAGAAGGAAATAAAGCAGAAATCGATCCCAGGCGGTTGTAATAGTCAGTCTATGTCGTGATGTAGCAGTGCTGAATGTGTTATTGCACCGTTACTTCTCTGCGCTGATAACTCCTGGACCACATCATCCTCTGCTGGCACATTGTGCCGGTGACTCAGCTCTGCTACATCTGCTCTTGTTTTTCATCCAAATACTGGTAAAGAAAAAGGAGCCAGCACGATCTGAGAGCGGCATGCTTCATATAAAAAGTGCAAATTCACTGATTTATTCCAACTGCGCTATAATACAAAAATGAGATGTTTAGCAAATAATTGATCAATTCTTTGAGCCCCCCCCTGCCAACGTCACGGCAAATCTCAATAGGGGGGGTCCTACACTATATTCTGTATTTCATGTGCCATGCGGCCTCCTAGATAAAGCTAAAAGCAGAACCATAATGGAGCACACATACCTGTAACCTGTATATATAACCGCTTCTATGTTGCAAAAGAGGCAATTATGGATAGAGACCAGCCCAGGTCCCAGCATGTGGAGCAAGCTCTGCACCATACCAGGACTATATCAGAACTGACCCTCCCAGTGCCAGACAGCAACCATTGATAAAGGCGGACCAGATCCAAGTATGATGCTTAATTAGCAATGCCTGTGGAAAGGGTGAGGCAACTGAATGTCAACAGCCACCAAAAGGCCTGGTATGTGTAGAGCTTGCTCCACATGCTGGGACCTGGGCTGCTCCTTATCCACAATTGCCTCTTTGCAACATGGAAGCAGCTATATACAGGTTACAGTATGTGTTTTCCATTATGGTTCTGCTTTTAACTTTATCTAGGAGGCCGCATGGCACATGAAATACATAATATAGTGTAGGACCCCCTATTGAGATTTGCCGTGACGTTGGCAGGGGGGGGCTCAAAGAATTGAGCAGTTATTTGCTAAAAATCTGATTTTGTATTATAGTACAGTTGGAATAAATCTGTGAATTTGCACTTTTATATGATGCATGTGTACCGCCCCGCGCTCGGGCTGCAGCCAAGCCGCTCGGATCCGGGCTCGTTGGTGGGTGGCTCGAGCGCCTCCGGACCCGGGGTCACTTCACTCTGAAAGGGTGCTGGCGCTACTTAGGGGGGTGGTAGGTAGGTGTATGGCCGGAGCCGTGTTTTGAGTTCGTGACGCCACCCACGGGATGTGGTGAAGGTGTAGACACCACCGCTGCAGTTACGGGGCACCCGGGGGAGGTGGTTATGGAGCAAGATGTTAACCCCTCCGTGGGCAGGGATGATGGCCCCGGGACCCGTTGGGTGTAGTAGTTGGGCGGTGCAGGGCGGTGCGCTGCCGGATGGCACTGTTATACTCACAGTTATTGATACATACAAGTCTCTGGTAAACAAAGTTGATGGTGGTCGGTGCCCGGGCTGCGTCTGGTCCCCCACCCGGTTCGGTGGTCTTGGCCTTTCTCCTGCACCGTGTTGTGTATGTGTAGACTGCCTGTGCTTCAGCAACGGGAGTCCGCTCCCTGGCTTTGTGAATGTCGGAGGAGCCCGTTTGCCCGCAGACGCTGGCCCATGGGATCTCTGTGCCTGTGCGGTGGCTTTCTATCCTCCCTCGGTGGGCTGTTGTCTTCAGTTGGGACTTGGGTGGGAAAGGACCTAAGGCCCAGACTGCAATCAGTTGATTAACTCAGTCCAGTGGCTTCTGGACCTCGTTTCAGGGTCTGAGTACCCCCCTGTGTGCTCCGGTTTCCAAGTTGGTTCCCCGGGTCGGTACCGGCGGGCCACTACCCTGTCCCGGTCCACCACATCTTCCGGGCTCCTGCAGGCTAGGCCACTGTCTGCCTCCTAGCCAAAGGTGCCCGGGCTCCAACCCCGGCACCTGTCAGTCTCCTTCACTTCACTCAACTCCGACTCAACTCGAACTCAACTCAAAACTAACTGTGTTTCCTGCCTCAGGCCCTCTGGACTCCTCGGTGGGCGTGGCCAACCGCCTGGCTCTCTGGTGTGTCTGCGGGAGGTGACTAGGGTTTAATGTGGTTGGCTGATGTTACCTAGTTAGGGACTGGTGTTGTGCAGGGCGCTATCTGTGACTACCTGGCTAGTCCAGGGCATCACACTTGCCGCTCTCAGATCGTGCTGGCTCCCCTCTCTCAAATACTGGTAAAGTAGAGAAGCAGACCGAGATTCTCACCACGGAACCAGTGATTGTAAGAAATGATCAGAGGAAGAATTGTATGGAGTTGCAACACAGGCACAGCGGGGCCTAGGAAGCCAGCGGAGGACGGGCAGGGAAAGGTGACGGCGCGGGGACTATTATAGGTCTGTATAGATGTAAACGTCCATATAAATCCAGCAAAATGGCCGTCGCAGATTCGCTATAATCTGCAAACCTTCCAGAAAGGCAAAACAAATATATATATATATCTATATATATATATATCTATATATACTGTATATACAGTATATATATATATATATATATATATACTGTATATACTGTATATACTGTATATTGCAGGGATGCGGCTCACTCCGCGGTGTTGAGGTCGGCATGGGAGGCAGCTTTAAGCAGAAACATCCATTCTGCTTTATTAAAACTTAATTAAGCGAGCCACAAACCAGAGGAATAAACGACCTTTCTTTTTGGAAAACAAGATGCACAATCCTAACAATGGCCTCCAGTGATAGTGTCGCGGGCGGAGGAGGGGACGCCGCGCTCTCCCACTGCTCGGGTCCGGCTGCTGCTGCTGCTCGGTGGCTCGAGCGATGGACCGGATCTCGGGGACTCGAGCGGCGCTCCTCGCCCGTGAGTGAAAGGGGATTGGGTTTTGGGATAGTTTATTGTCCATGACGCCACCCACGGTTGTGGTGATTTGTTGACACCACCGCTGCACTGTATGGGGATCCCGGGAGTGATGGTATGGAGCAGCTAGATGTGAGTCCTCCCCTCCGTGGGTAGGGGGGTTGGTTGTCCCGGGGCCCAGTGATGAGGAGGGTGATGCAGGGCTTGGTGGGGTTCAGGGACGCGTCACGGAGGTACTCACTCAGCCTGAGACGATGACACAGTTCTCGGTAAAACACACGGCTGGAAAGACGGTTCCCACTGACGGCTGCACTTGCTTTTCCCCAGTAGTTGACGGTGACGGTCCCTTTTCCTGCACCTAAGATGATGATGGTTTCGATGGGTTCCCACCGGTAACCCGCTCCCCGGCTTGGATATGGGCCGGAGGAGCCCTACTTTGCCCACAGGCGCTGGCCCTGAGAAACTGGTGCCCTGGCGGTGGCGGTGTCTCTCTGTAACGGTTTGACTGGTACCTTCAATCAGGACTTGCTTGTTGGGAGACCCAGAGGTGCCCTTCACTAACGGATTTGGCAAATTCACGGCGACTCCTAGCCTTGCCGGGATCCGAAAGGCCCCTGCCACTGGTGCTGAATGTTCTTCGTATACCGCTCCGGTACCGCCGGGCCACCACCCGTCCGCGGTCCTTTCGGCCACCTCCAAACAGCCACCCCTGCAGACAGTCACCGCCGTCTGCTGACCTTGCTGTCTCTGTCCAGGGCACACACCCGGACCAGCTTCAGGCTTTACAAACTGTTCCTTTGCACTGTCTCTACTCTTACTGTCCTCCTTTACCACTTCCTCCTACTTCACTCCCCTGGCTTCAACTGCCTGGTTCTCCCGCCTCCAGGGCTGTGAACTCCTCGGTGGGCGGAGCCAACCGCCTGCCCCCCCCCTGGTGTGGACATCAGCCCCTGGAGGAAGGCAACAAGGATTTTAGGTTAGCCTTGGTGTTCCTAACTGGGGTGTAGGGTGTGGTGGTGTTATGACCTGTGACCCCTGGCTTGCCCAGGGCGTCACAATAGTCCAGTACACAAGTCCAAAAATGGAGACTTCACACAGGAGGACTTCCTACCTCCACACACAGACAGCTAATGAATTCACCTGTCCTTTCTAATGTCCACCACACCACATCCCAGGGTGGGGATATGTGAGCATCCGGTGCCACCCATCTCTCTGACTGCTCGTAAAGTTCACCCTTGTCGACCTATTAACACTCTCAGCACTATACATACCGGAGCTTGCTTACAGGCTTACATCACTGAGAATAACCACCTCTGTGATACATATCCTCCCTCCATGATGTGCCCAGCAGTCATCTTACATACTCCCATCTATCCAAAGCTGGGGGTCTTGGCACCTTCAACCATCAGACAGTGAACACTCAAGAGAACATCAGCATTGCCATGTAGTTTCCCCGGACCTATTCTCTACATGGAAGCTAAAGTCCTGTAGAGCTAGGAACCATCTGGTTACTCAAGCATTATTCCTTTTTTTCTCCCTCATCCATCTCAGCTGGGCATGGTATGACACTAACCTAAATTTCCTGCCTAATAGGTAGTATCTTAGGGTGTCCTCTGCCCACTTGATGGCTAAACACGCCTTCTCCATGATGGAGTAATTCTCCTCGCAGAAGTACAGTTTCCTGCGCTGTACATTATAGGGTGTTCTTCACAATTCACTTCTTGGGACAAGACAACCTCTAACTCAACCTTTGACGATTCAGTCTGGACCACAAGTTCCTTATTCAAGTCCGGTGCCATCAACTCAGGCTGTTTACACAAGACAAGCGTAAAGGCCACGTCACACTAAGCAACATCGCTAGCAACATCGCTGCTAACGAACAACTTTTGTGACGTTGCTAGTGATGTTGCTGTGTGGGACATCCAGCAACAACCTGGCCCCTGCTGTGAGGTCGTTGGTTGTTGCTGAATGTCCTGGGCCATTTTTTAGTTGTTGCTGTCCTGCTGTGAAGCACAGATCGCTGTGTGTGACAGCGAGACAGCAATAACTGAATGTGCAGGCAGCAGGAGCCGGCTTCTGCGGAGGCTGGTAACCAATGTAAACATCGGGTAACCAAGAAGCCCTGTCCTTGGTTACCCGATATTTACCTTCGTTACCAGCCTCCGCCGCTCTCACTGTCAGTGCCGGCTCCTGCTCTGTGCACATGTAGCTGCTGTACACATCGGGTTAATTAACCCGATGTGTGCTGTAGCTAGGAGAGCAGGGAGCCAGCACTAAGCATTGTGCGCTGCTCCCTGCTCTGTGCACATTTAGCTGCAGTACACATTGGGTAATTAACCCGATGTGTGCTGTAACTAGGAGAGCAGGGAGCCAGCGCTAACCAGTGTGCGCTGCTCCCTGCTCTCTGCACGTGTAGCTGCAGCACACATCGGGTAATTAACCCGATGTGTGCTGTAGCTAGGAGAGCAGGGAGCCAGCACTAAGCGTTGTGCGCTGCTCCCTGCTCTCTGCACATGTAGCTGCAGTACACATCGGGTAATTAACCCGATGTGTGCTGTAACTAGGAGAGCAGGGAGCGAGCGCTCAGTGTGCGCTGCTCCCTGCTCTCTGCACGTGTAGCTCAGTGCGCTGGTAACCAAGGTAAATATCGGGTTGGTTACCCGAAATTTACCTTAGTTACCAAGCGCAGCATCTTCCACGCGGCGCTGGGGGCTGGTCACTGGTTGCTGGTGAGCTCACCAGCAACCCGTGTAGCGACGCTCCAGCGATCCCTGCCAGGTCAGGTTGCTGGTGGGATCGCTGGAGCGTCGCAGTGTGACATCTCACCAGCAACCTCCTAGCAACTTACCAGCGATCCCTATTGTTGTTGGGATCGCTGATGTCGCGGGCGGAGGAGGGGACGCCGCGCTCTCCCACTGCTCGGGTCCGACTGCCGCTGCCGCTGCTGCGGCCTGCTGCTGCTGCTCGGTGGCTCGAGCGATGGTCCGGATCCCGGGGACTCGAGTGGCGCTCCTCGCTCGTGAGTGAAAGGGGATTGGGATTTGGGATAGTTTATTGTCCGTGACGCCACCCACGGTTGTGGTGATTTGTTGACACCACCGCTGCTCTGTATGGGGATCCCGGGGACTGATGACAGGGAGCAGCAAAGTTGTTGGTTCTCCCCTCCGTGGGTAGGGGGTAGTTGTCCCGGGGCCCAGTGATGAGGTGGGTGATGAGGGATGGTGGGGCCGGTGCAGGGCTGGATGGGGTGCAGGGACGCGGGGGCAGCGCTGTGCCTCACGGCACTGTGGTACTCACTCAGCCTGAGACGGTGACACAGTTCTCGGTAAAACACACGGCTGGAAAGACGGTTCCCACGGACGGCTGCAGTTGCTTTTCCCCAGTAGTTGACGGTGACGGTCCCTTTTCCTGCACCTAATGTTTCTGTGTTGGTAGCGATGGGTTCCCACCGGTTACCCACTCCTCGGCTTCAATCTGGGCCGAAGGAGCCCCTCTCTTTGCCCGCAGGCGCTGGCCCTGAGAAACTGGTGCCCTGGCGGTGGCGGTGTCTCTCTCCAACGGTTGGACTGTTGCCTTCAATCGGGACTTGGTTGTTGGAAGACCCAGAGGTCCCCTTCACTAACGGATTTGGCAAATTCACGGCGACTCCTAGCCTTGCCGGGATCCGAAAGGCCCCTGCCAATGGTGCTGACTGCTCTTCGTATACCGCTCCGGTACCGCCGGGCCACCACCCGTCCACGGTCCTTTCGGCAACCTCCAAGCAGCCTCTCCTGCAGACAGTCACCGCCGTCTGCTGACCTTGCTGTTCTCAGTCCGGGGCACACACCCGGACCAGCTTCAGGCTTTACAAACTGTTCCTTTGCACTGTCTCTACTCTTACTGTCCTCCTTTACCACTTCCTCCTACTTCACTCCCCTGGCTTCAACTGCCTGGTTCTCCCGCCTCCAGGGCTGTGAACTCCTCGGTGGGCGGAGCCAACCGCCTGGCCCACCCCCTAGTGTGGACATCAGCCCCTGGAGGAAGGCAACAAGGATTTTAGGTTAGCCTTGGTGTTCCTAACTGGGGTGCAGGGTATGGTGGTGTTATGACCTGTGACCCCTGGCTTGCCCAGGGCGTCACATTCCCCCTTAGCAAAACGCAGACCGTCCTCGGGCTGCCCGTCCAACACCGGTTTTATTTTCCTTTTGTTTTTCTGAAAAGATAGGAAAACGGTAACATATTTACAAGTTATGACATCATCCCACATCGGGAAGCACATTTCTTAAACGGTTTCAAACGGTGTACGGTTACGGTTTCCGCTCTCTCCCACCCAAGCAACCTGGCCCTGATGCTGCCCCTAAAGCCCAGGCAGCACCCCTTGACCCCAGTCCAGCACAAGTTACCCGAGCGGGATCTGTCCTTCCCCTCCAGAGGGTAGCCACCGGTTCCTGTGGAGGCTGGGCCCCAGCCTGCTCTGCTGTGGGCCCTCCCTCCAACCTGCCTCTCCGAAGGCGGTAAATGCGGAAACGGTAACGGTAACACAACTTATTTACAAGCCACTAGCGTCTGTGGTTGCCCTGCAAGTTCACGGGCTTGTCCATCATCAGTTCCTCATGCAAACTCTTTTCAAACGGTCCCCACGGGGACAACGGTGCTGGCCACGGCCGGTTGCAAATCACGGTTAATCAGATGACTGTTCGGTTCCATTTACTTATCATCATTTTAAACTTTCAAACAAACACACTGGTGGTCCTAACGGGGACTGTGCAGCGGCACTCCGCTGCCTTTTGCGGCTCAACAGTCCATTCTCACTCGTGGGGCTCTAGTGCCACCTTCACATGGTGCACCGCTCTGGACCCCAATGGTAGCTCGCTGCAGGCGATCTTCTTCATATACATGCGGGCATGCACATCCGCTCTACACCCCTCTCGGGCATCGATCTCCCTGCGCAGCTGCTGTTGCCGCCGCTCCCAGTCTGGAGCACTTTCTGCTTGCTCCTGTTCAGCGTGTGCGGGGGACGGACCCAGCCAGAGTCCCTCCGTGTCGGCTACGACCGGCACCTTCAGTAATGAGGGACCCCGCTGTGACGTGGCCTGCTCTGCCGCTTGGCAGCTACATCCCCCCCGTGCCTCAGCCGAGGCCCGGTGCCTGGGAGCAGTCAACGTGAATTGCGGTGTTGGCGTTTGATCGAGGATCGCCTCCGCTGCGGCCGGGCGGACTGCCGGGGCCGTCATCATCTCCATCGCGGCTAGGATGGGAGCCGGGACGGGTGCCAGGGCGATGGTAAAGGTAAGGCCCGGGGGCCGCAGGTCTGGGCCCTCTCCCACAGATGCTGCGGGCTCCGCTACCGGTGGCAGGGGTAACGGGTCGGTCGGGGCGTTGGCCGCATGCATGGGCAGTGAGGGAGGTAGCGTGGTAGACGGCAGCAGGCCGGGCCCCTCAGCCGTATTGACCGATCCCTCAGGGACATAGGGGCGTGGGTCGCTTACACGCTCCTCTGAGACCACCTCCACTTCGGATGCCCAAACGGTTGCGGCCAGGCCCTTCATCTCCGACATCCACTTCGCCAGCATGAAGTGGACTTGGGCCTGGAGCTTCTGGCACATCTTGCTTCTGGATCCAGGAACGTGTTTCAGCAGAGTCCTGGCGTCCCTGCACGCTACAGCGCTAGTTACATGTGGCTGCGACCACCGCTCCTCCAGCGGCTCCGTCGGACGCGGATGTGACGCCCTGGGCAAGCCAGGGGTCACAGGTCACAACATCACATGCACCCCACATTCCCTGCAGGAACACCAAGGCTAACCCAAAATCCTTGTTGCCTTCCTCCAGGGGCTGATGTCCACACCAGGGGGTGGGCCAGGCGGTTGGCTCCGCCCACCAAGGAGTTCACAGCCCTGGAGGTGGGAGAACCAGGCAGATAGAGTTTGGAGGAGGAAGTGAGAGGAGTTGAAGTCTAGCTGAGGGCTAGAGTGGAGTTGAGCTCAGGCAGAGCTTGAGTGAGAAGCAAGAACAGAGGACAGTTTAGGAAGTGAAAGTAGAAGGAAGTGAAGTGGTAGAGGAGCTAAGGAGAAAAGCTGAAGTGACAGAAAAGTGAGAGTAGTAAAGCCTGAAGTTGGTCCGGGTGTGTGCCCCGGACTGTGACAGCAAGGTCAGCAGACGGCGGTGATAGTCTGCAGGGGGACTGTTTGGAGGTTGCTGGAAGGACCGCGGACGGGTGGTGACCCGGCGGTACCAGAGCAGTATACGAAGAACAGTCAGCACCAGGGCAGGGGCCTTTCGGATCCCGGCAAGGCTAGGAGTCGCCATAATTTGCCAAATCCGTCAGTGAAGGGGACCTCTGTCTCCTAACAACCAAGTCCCGATTGAAGGCAACAGCCCGACCGTGAAGGGGAGACACCGCCACCGCTAGGGCACCAGTTTCCCAGGGCCAGCGCCTGCAGGCAAAGTAGGGCTCCTTCGGCCCAGATTGAAGCCGAGGAGTGGGTAACCGGTGGGGACCCATCGCTACCAAGAGACTTTACATAGGTGCAGGGAAGAGACCGTCACCGCTAACTGCAGGGAACATCAGCACCGTGAACCGTCCGAGGGACCCGTCCAACCAGCCGTTTGTTTACCGAGAACTGTGTCGTGTTTACTGGCTGAGTGAGTACCTCCGTGCCGTGCGGCACAGCACTGTACCTGCGCCCCTGCACCTCCACAGGCTCCATCCCCGCCTGTCCACCATCCCAATCCCATCACCGGGCCCCGGGAGCACCAAGACCCCTACCCACGGAGGGGCAAATCAACAACTGGCTGCTCCGTACCATCGCTCCCGGGCTCCCCAAACAGAGCAGCGGTGGTGTCCACTCAATCACCACAGCCGTGGGTGGCGTCACGGACAATAAACTATCCCAAAACCCAATCCCCTTTCACTCACGGGCGAGGAGCGCCGCTCGAGTCCCCGGGATCCGGCCCATCGCTCGAGCCACCGAGCAGCAGCAGCAGGCCGCAGTGCCAGCCGGACCCGAGCAGTGGGAGAGCGCGGCGTCCCCTCCTCCGCCCGCGACAACTTGGCATCACGAACAGGATCTTACCGCTCTGCCGTTGGGTAGAGGTGCGCCTTGTGACCGCCGGAGGTATCCGGCCGAAAAATTTCAGAAGTCGCCATCTTTGGCGCGAAAAGTTCCCGCTCGAGCGTCTTCTCGAGAAGTAGAGGCGCGAAGGCCAAAACCCCGCCCCAATAGAGGAGGAGCCGTAAAGAGGCTAAGGGGGACGGAGACAAGATGTCTGCGCCCGACGGAGCCGCTGGAGGAGCGGTGGTCGCAGCCGCAGTGGCACCCGTGGATGGGAATGGGCCTGCCCAGGTCCCGGCCGCGCTGGCGGGAGGTCCCGCGGCCCCCGCGCTTGCTCAGGTGATGCCGTTCTCCTTGCCCTATGCGCCCGGAGCTACCTGGCTATCGCAGTATGACGGGAAACCTGATGCTTTACAGGTCTTCCGGAAAAAGCTTAACCCGTTGCTAGAACTGTACCCCCTGACCGATAAGCAACGTGCAGCGGTAGTGCTGGGCCAGTTAACCGGTGCGGCTGAGCAGGAGGCGGAGACCTGGGCCGAGGGGGACCGGCTTTCTGTAGCCACCATCTTTGAGAAGCTACAGACTGCCTTTGAGACCCGGACTGAAGCTGAGCTGAGGATGCAGTTTTACCAGTGCCGGCAACGGGCTGTGGATAGCATTCGGGACTATGCTTTACGTCTGCAAACCGCCCTCCACACGCTAAAGCGGGTGAATCCTATCAATGAGGCGGACAGCAGCAAGATGTTAGTAGAGCAATTTGTGCAGGGGATGAGATCCCCTGAGGATCGCAAACAACTCCGGCTCTGGGCCCTAGAACACCCTGATGTGGACTTTGCCGTGTTAAAGGAATGGGCCATTAAAGCACTACAGCCCCCAGCTTCAGAAATCTTGGAGCCAGCCCCGTGGCCCATTGAGACGGCCCCCGTTGTGGTGGCCCCTGCCCTACCAACCTCTCCAATACCTACAGCCCCAAGCAGCACGATGGAGGAACTGGCAGCCCAGGTCCGTCGCATGGACGGAGACCTCGCCAAGATTCTTGCTGCACTCCAACCTTTGGCCAGATCTCAGCCTCCAGCACAGATACAGCTTGCCGACAGCCCTGAGGATGTCCCCTGGATGCAGCGGAGAAGTGCTAACAACCCGCGGAGCAGACCTCCAACCTGCTACAAGTGCCGTGAGCCTGGGCATTACTTCCGACAGTGCCCGTTAAACGAGCAACCCCTGGGGCCCCGGGCCAATCCTCAGGAGTATAACCCCGTGGCCCCCCAGACTGGCGGGACCGGTATATCGGGGCCCGGCCCATAATCCCCGTGGCTGTGGACGGCATACCGGTGATGGCTCTCTTGGACACTGGATCACAGGTAACCACCATACCATACACATTGTACCAGCGGTATTGGGGGATAGACGACCTGGCACCCCCAGATACTAGTATAACGCTAATTGCTGCTAATGGACTCCCATTGACCCAAGTGGGGTATAAACAGGTGGCTATGACAGTGGGGCAAGCTGAACTGCAACACCAGGGTATGATTGTGGTCATGAATGAACCCATTGATCATAACCCGAAGATAGTGCTGGGAACCAATGTGATGGAGCACTGTATGGGTGATGTGTTGGCCCTACTGCAACAGCTGGCCGCCACGGCGGCGGGGAGCCGACAGAGAGCTGTGCAGCGTGAGATCCGAGCCTTGATGTACCGTCAGCATGTAAACTCAACAGGAGGAGAGATTGGTGGAGTGAGAGTGATGGATGTTGCTCCGTTGATTGTGCCCCCTAGGAGTGAGATGATGATTTGGTGTAGGGCAGCAGTAGGGCCTCAGGGGCGTGACTACCCTGCCATGATGGAGCCCATACCCTCCGAGCACTGGCCCACTCTAATGGCCGCCCGAGGGGTGGTAGACGTAAAGAAGGGGAGAGTGCCCATGAGGGTGCTGAACTGTGGGGAGGAAGAAGTCAGGCTTCCCCGGTATGCCACCATTGCCAAGCTGCTCACCCTGGATCCCCACACCATCCACAAAGCCATTCCCTCAGTCTCCCCACCTACTACCAGCACTTCCCCGCCTCAAGGGGAGGTAAATGAGTGGCACCAACAGCTACACGTGGGCACTGATGATACCCCTACACATCACAAAGCAGGGGTATACAGGGTGGTGCGGGAGTATGAACAGGTTTTCAGCAAACATCCACTAGACTTTGGGCAGATCAAAGGGGTCCAACACCACATCCCCACCGGTGAACACCCCCCTATCAAAGAGAGGTACAGGCCTATTCCCCCTGCACATTACCAGTGTGCCAAAGATATGTTGAGGAATATGAAGGAGGCAGGGGTTATTCGGGACAGCTGTAGTCCCTGGGCCGCTCTGTTGGTACTGGTCAAGAAGAAGGATGGTACCATGCGGATGTGTGTGGACTACCGGAAGATCAATCAGATAACACATAAAGATGCCTACCCTCTGCCCCGTATTGAAGAATCTTTGGCCGCACTGAGAACCGCAAATTACTTCTCTACCCTTGACCTCACCAGTGGGTACTGGCAAGTGGCAGTGGCCCCGGAAGACCGGGAGAAAACCGCCTTCACCACCCCAATGGGGCTCTGTGAATTCAATAGTATGCCGTTTGGGCTGTACAATGCCCCTAGAACCATCCAACGGCTGATGGAGTGCTGTCTGGGACATCTGAACTTCGAGACCGTCCTGTTATACCTGGATGATGTGATTGTGTACTCTCAGACGTATGAAGCCCATCTGGAGCACCTAGCCGAGGTGTTCGCGTCCCTTGCCAAATACGGGATGAAGTTGAAGCCCTCCAAGTGCCACCTGCTGAAACCCAGAGTGCAGTACCTGGGGCATGTGGTGAGTGCGGAAGGTGTCGCCCCCGACCCTGAGAAGATCACTGCCATCCGGGACTGGCCAAGACCAACCACCGTGAGGGAAGTAAGGCAGTTTTTGGGTCTGGTGGCATACTATCGGCGCTTCATCAAGGGGTACACGAAGATGACTGCTCCCATGCAAGACCTCCTCATGGGACAGACCAAAGGTGGTAGACCCATCGGAGCCCCACTGGTGTGGGAGGACAGGCATGAGGAATCCTTCCGTCAGCTGAAAGCGGCCTTGACTGGAGAAGAGGTCCTAGCGTACCCTGACTACGGCTGCCCATTCATCCTCTACACAGACGCCAGCAATGTGGGTTTGGGGGCAGTCCTGTCCCAGGTCCAGGAAGGAAAGGAGAAGGTGATTGCCTATGCTAGTCGAAAACTCCGGCCGACTGAAAGGAACCCTGAGAACTACAGCTCCTTCAAGCTCGAGCTCCTGGCACTGGTGTGGGCCATCACCGAGCGGTTCCGCCACTACTTGGCCGCAGCAAAATTCACCGCTTTCACGGATAACAATCCGTTGACCCACCTGGACACGGCCAAGCTGGGCACGTTGGAGCAGCGGTGGGTGGCCAGACTAGCCAACTATGACTTCACCATCAAATACAGGGCCGGTCGTGTCAACATTAATGCTGATGCCCTCTCTCGGATGCCCCACTTGTCAGAAGGTGGGTGCGAGGATGATGACCTCGAGGAGATCAAGTTGCCTGCATTCCACCGGCCACCAACTGAGAAAGTACATGTCCACCAACAACGGGTGAACCTGGATCCGCTGCCCAGTCAGGAGTGGCAGGAAGCTCAAAATCAGGCGCCCGCTGTCCGCCTCGTCAAGACCCTGGTGGAGCAAGGCGCTGCTGGGATGGACCCTGCCGCCCCAGCTGAAGCCCAACGCTTGAGGAAGGAACGGACCCGGCTGTGTCTACATCAGGGGAGGTTGTACCGTGAGCTGATCAACCCGAAGACCCATGAGAAAATCCGCCAGTTGGTTATTCCCCAAGCTGATGTACCCACTGTTCTGCAGGCGTACCATGATGGTGCCGGCCACTTCGGGTGGAAGAAGCTGGAGATGCTGTTGAGGGAGCGGTTCTATTGGAATGGGATGCGGGAGTCTGTGGAGGCCTGGTGTCGAGAGTGCGGTCCTTGTACGTTGAGGAGGAAGGATGAAGCCAGCCAGAAGGCCCCCCTACACCCGATCGTTACACACCAACCGCTGGAGCTGGTCGCCTTGGACCATGTAAAGCTCACCCCCAGCCGAAGTGGGTACACTTACGCTCTGACCATAGTGGATCATTACTCCCGGTTCATGGTGGTTGTCCCGGTCAAGGACTTAACTGGCCGTACCGCCGCTAGAGCGTTGCAAGCTTACTTCTGTCGACCCCATGGATACCCTGAGAAGGTGCTTACCGACCAAGGTCCAGCCTTTGAGGCGGAGGTGTTCCATGAGTTCTGTCAGCTGTACGGCTGCAAGAAGCTCCGGACCACACCTTACCATGCCCAGACCAACGGCATGTGTGAGAAGATGAACCATCTGGTCCTTGGCCTCCTCAAAACGTTGCCGTTGGAGGAGCGGAACCTGTGGCCGGAGAAGCTGCCCGACTTGGTCGATATGTACAACATTATCCCTTCTAGCTCAACGAAGTGCACCCCAGCGTATCTGATGAGGGCTCGGCTTGGCCGACTGCCGGTGGACCTGGAAATGGGACTGGAAGCCCCAGAGACACTCCCCTCAACAGCTGAATGGGATACCCGGCGGAGGGTGAGGTACCGACAGATTCAGGAGTATGTGGAGAAGAACCTAAGTCGGAGTCGAGAACAACAGGAGCAGCGCTTCAATCAGAAAGCGTCTGCGGGCCCTTTCCAGCCTGGAGATGTGGTGTTAAAGCGGAAGAGGAAAACCCACAAGCTGGATGATCAATGGGAACAAATCCCATACGTCATCCAACCCACAGGATTGGAAGATGGAAAGGCCTACCAGATCAGTCGTGACTAAGGGGGCACCTTGGCCACGGTTTCCCGGGACCATCTGAAAAGGTGCCCACCAGCATTGAGGGCGATGGCTGAAGTACCAGTTCCTCCACCAGCAGAGAAGGCAAAAAAGGTGATCCACACTGTGATGGGTGACTTCCCAGCAGACTGGCCTACACAGAACGGCGCGGTGATTCTTCCAGTGATACTGTTCATACAACCTTGTGGATGAAGAAGTGGTGGAAGCGGTCAACCATGAGCCAGAACCAGTGCCAGTGCCCAGGGATGAACCTGTGCCCAGCTCCCCTATGCCTCCGCCTGGCCCACACGATAGCAGGGAGGAGGAACCGATTGTTCCCTCTACCCCACTGCCCAGCCCCACTGACACCGGACCCCGGAGGTCCACCCGTCCCAACCTAGGTAGAACCCCACTTAGGTACAGGGAGACCGTCCTTTAAAGAGGGGATCAGGAAGTCTGTGTGTGTTTGTTTAAAAGTTTGATGAAAAATGAGAAATTGATTACCGAACAGTAACCTGATTGTCTGCAAACCGTGATTTGCAAACCGGCTGTTGCCGGCACCGTTGTCCCTGTGGGGACCGTTTGAGAAATATGCATAGGAACTCCTATGGACAAGCCTGTGAACTTGCAGGGCAACCACAAACGTTAGTGGCTTGTAAATAAGTTATGTTACTGTTACCGTTTCCGCAATTACCGCCTCCGGAGAGGCAGGTTGGAGGGAGGGCCCACAGCAGAGCAGGCTGGGGCCCAGCCACTACAGGAACCGGTGGCTACCCTCTGGAGGGGAAGGACAGATCCCGCTCGGGTAACTTGTGCTGGACTGGGGTCAAGGGGTGCTGCCTGGGCTTTAGGGGCAGCATCAGGGCCAGGTTGCTTGGGTGGGAGAGAGCGGAAACCGTAACCGTACACCGTTTGAAACCGTTTAAGAAATGTGCCTCCCGATGTGGGATGATGTTGTCGCGGGCGGGGAGGAGGGTGTCGGCACACTACGCTCACCCCTTCTGCTCGGGTCCGGCAGCTGCTCAGTGGTGGCTCGAGCTGTGGGCCGGATCCCGGGGTTTCTCGAGCGACACTCCTCGCCCGTGAGTGAAAGGGGGTTTGTTGGGTGTGGGGATTGTTATAGTTCGTGACGCCACCCACGGTTGTGGTGATTGCACCACCGCTGCTCAGTATGGGGGTCCCGGGGATGGTGATGCGGAGCAGCCAGGTGTTGTGTTGCCCCTCCGTGGGTAGGGGTTGGTGATCCCGGGGCCCAGTGATGAGATGTAAAGTGTAGGGCCTGGTGGGAGCAGGGACGCGGGGGCAGCGCTGTGCCTTGCGGCACTGTGGTACTCACTCAGCCTGAGACGTGGACACAGTTTGTACGGTAAACCAAACGGCTGGTAGGACGGTCCCACAGACGGCTTCACCTGCACTCCCGGTAGGTGACGGTGATGTCCCTCTTCCTTGCACCTATGGTTGACTTGTGGTAGCGGTGGATTCCCTCCGGTTACCCGCTCCCCGGCTGCAATCTGGGCCGGAGGAGCTCTACACTTTGCCCGCAGGCGCTGGCCCTGAGAAACTGGTGCCGTGGTGGTGGCGGTGTCTCTCCGGTTCAGGTTGGGCTGTTGCCTTCAATCGGGACTTGGTTGTTGGGGGATCTACGTCCCCTTCACTGACGGATTTGGCAAATCTGGCGACTCCTAGCCTTGCCGGGGTCCGAGAGGCCCCTGCCCTGGTGCTGACTGTCCTTCGGAACACTGCTCCAGACCACCGGGCACACAGCCAACGGGGTCCTTCCAGGAACTTCCAAACGGTCCCCCTCCAGACAGTCACCGCCGTCGCTGACCTTGCTGATCTGGCCCTCCACAAAGCTGGACCCTTCAGGCTTTCTTTCTCTTCTGTCACTTCACTTGCTTTCCTCCTTTTACTTTCACTCTCACTTTCTTAACTCCTCTACTTAGCTCCTCACTCCTACTCCTCCCTGAGCTGAACTCTTCTTTTTCCTCAAGCTCGTCCCTGAGCTATCTGCCTGGTTTTCCCGCCTCCAGAGTTGTGAGCTCCTCGGTGGGTGGAGCCAACCGCCTGGCCCACCCCCTGGTGTGCATCATCAGACTCCTGGAGGAAGGCAACAAGGATTTGTAGGTTAGCTGTGATGTGCCTACCTGGAGTGTGGGGTGTTGTGGTGGTGTGACCTGTGTCCCCTGGCTTGCCCAGGGCGACACAATGTCATAAATTGTATATATGTTACCGTTTTTTCATATCTTTTACAGAAAAACAAAAGGAAAATAAAACCGGTGTTGGACGGGCAGCCCGAGGACGGTCTGCGTTTTGCTAAGGGGGAATGTGACGCCCTGGGCAAGCCAGGGGTCACAGGTCACAACATCACATGCACCCCACATTCCCTGCAGGAACACCAAGGCTAACCCAAAATCCTTGTTGCCTTCCTCCAGGGGCTGATGTCCACACCAGGGGGTGGGCCAGGCGGTTGGCTCCGCCCACTGAGGAGTTCACAGCCATGGAGGCGGGAGAACCAGGCAGATAGAGTTTGGAGGAGGAAGTGAGAGGAGTTGAAGTCTAGCTGAGGGCTAGACTGGAGTTGAGCTCAGGCAGAGCTTGAGTGAGAAGCAAGAACAGAGGACAGTTTAGGAAGTGAAAGTAGAAGGAAGTGAAGTGGTAGAGGAGCTAAGGAGAAAAGCTGAAGTGACAGAAAAGTGAGAGTAGTAAAGCCTGAAGTTGGTCCGGGTGTGTGCCCCGGACTGTGACAGCAAGGTCAGCAGACGGCGGTGATAGTCTGCAGGGGGACTGTTTGGAGGTTGCTGGAAGGACCGCGGACGGGTGGTGACCCGGCGGTACCAGAGCAGTATACGAAGAACAGTCAGCACCAGGGCAGTGGCCTTTCGGATCCCGGCAAGGCTAGGAGTCGCCATAATTTGCCAAATCCGTCAGTGAAGGGGACCTCTGTCTCCTAACAACCAAGTCCCGATTGAAGGCAACAGCCCGACCGTGAAGGGGAGACACCGCCACCGCCAGGGCACCAGTTTCCCAGGGCTAGCGCCTGCAGGCAAAGTAGGGCTCCTTCGGCCCAGATTGAAGCCGAAGAGTGGGTAACCGGTGGGGACCCATCGCTACCAAGAGACTTTACATAGGTGCAGGGAAGAGACAGTCACCGCTAACTGCAGGGAACATCAGCACCGTGAACCGTCCGAGGGACCCGTCCAACCAGCCGTTTGTTTACCGAGAACTGTGTCGTGTTTACTGGCTGAGTGAGTACCTCCGTGCCGTGCGGCACAGCACTGTCCCTGCGCCCCTGCACCTCCACAGGCTCCATCCCCGCCTGTCCACATCCCAATCCCATCACCGGGCCCCGGGAGCACCAAGACCCCTACCCACGCAGGGGCAAATCAACAACTGGCTGCTCCGTACCATCACTCCCGGGCTCCCCAAACAGAGCAGCGGTGGTGTCCACTCAATCACCACAGCCGTGGGTGGCGTCACGGACAATAAACTATCCCAAAACCCAATCCCCTTTCACTCACGGGCGAGGAGCGCCGCTCGAGTCCCCGGGATCCGGCCCATCGCTCGAGCCACCGAGCAGCAGCAGCAGGCCGCAGTGCCAGCCGGACCCGAGCAGTGGGAGAGCGCGGCGTCCCCTCCTCCGCCCGCGACGCAGACATCTTGTTTTCCGTCCCCCTTAGCCTCTTTCCGGCCCCTCCTCTATTGGGGCGGGGTTTTGGCCTTCGTGCCTCTGCTACTCGAGAAGACGCTCGAGCGGGAACTTTTCGCACCAAAGATGGCGACTTCTGAAATTTTTCAGCCAGATACCTCCGGCGGTCACAAGGCGCACCTCTACCCAACGGCAGAGCGGTAAGATCCAGTTCGTGACGCCAAGTTGTCGCGGGCGGAGGAGGGGATGCCGCGCTCTCCCACTGCTCGGGTCCGGCTGCCGCTGCGGCTGCTGCGGCCTACCGCTGCTGCTCGGTGGCTCGAGCGATGGGCCGGATCCCGGGGACTCGAGCGGCGCTCCTCGCCCGTGAGTGAAAGGGGATTGGGTTTTGGGATAGTTTATTGTCCGTGACGCCACCCACGGTTGTGGTGATTTGTTAACACCACCGCTGCTCTGTATGGGGAGCCTGGGAGTGATGGTATGGAGCAGCCAGTTGTTGATGTGCCCTCCGTGGGTAGGGGTTGTGGTGCTCCCGGGGCCCGGTGATGGGATTGGGATGGTGGACAGGCGGGGATGGAGCCTGTGGAGGTGCAGGGGCGCAGGTACAGCGCTGTGCCGCACGGCACGGAGGTACTCACTCAGCCAGTAAACACGACACAGTTCTCGGTAAACAAACGGCTGGTTGGACGGGTCCCTTGGACGGTTCACGGTGCTGATGTTCCCTGCAGTTAGCGGTGACGGTCTCTTCCCTTCACCTATGTAAAGTCCTTTTGGTAGCGATGGGTTCCCACCGGTTACCCACTTCTCGGCTTCAAGCTGGGCCGAAGGAGCTCTACTCTTGCCCGCAGGCGCTGGCCCTGGGAAACTGGTGCCCTGGCGGTGGCGGTGTCTCCAACTTCACGGTCGGGCTGTTGCCTTCAATCGGGACTTGGTTGTTAGGAGACAGACGTCCCCTTCACTGACGGATTTGGCAAATTATGGCGACTCCTAGCCTTGCCAGGATCCGAAAGGCCCCTGCCCTGGTGCTGACTGTTCTTCGTATACTGCTCCGGTACCGCCGGGTCACCACCCGTCCGCGGTCCTTCCAGCAACCTCCGAGCAGTCCCCCTGCAGACTATCACCGCCGTCTGCTGACCTTGCTGTCACTGTCCGGGGCACACACCCGGACCAACTTCAGGCTTTACAAAACTGTTTCTTTTCACTTTACTTCAGCTTCTCTCCTAAGCTCCTCTACCACTTCACCTCCTTCTACTTTCACCTCCCTAGCTTCACTGCCTGGTATTCCCGCCTCCAGGGCTGTGAACTCCTCGGTGGGCAGAGCCAACCGCCTGGCCCACCCCCTGGTGTGGACATCAGCCCCTGGAGGAAGGCAACAAGGATTTTAGGTTAGCTTAGATGTACCTGCCGGGAATGTGGGGTGCATGTGATGTTGTGATCTGTGACCCCTGGCTTTCCCAGGGCGTCACAATTGCTCCACCACTCCTGCAGACGGCCACCACCGTCTGCCAACCTTGCTGTCAGTGCCTGGGCCACAAACCCAGACACCCAAGTGCTCACTCCTCTCTCTTCACTACTCAACACTCAACTGAACTTTTCCCGCCTCCAGGCCTGTGAACTCCTCGGTGGGTGGAGCCAACCGCTTGACTCCGCCCCACCTGGTGTGGACATCAGACACTGGAGGGAGGCAACAAGGGTTTTTGTTTGGCTGGTGTCCCTGTCTAGTGGGGGTGGGGTGTTTGTGTGTTATCTGTGACGACCTGGCTAGGCCAGGGCGCCACATTCCCCCTTGGTGAAATGCAGACCGTCCGCGGGCTACCCGTCCATCAACGGTTTTCTTTTTCTTTTTAAAACTGTAAAAATATAAATAACAGGTAAACATTTCAAACATAAGCATTTCTTGTAAGGACACTTAAACGTTGCACATATAAACATAACATTGTTAATAATGATGGACGGACGGATGTCTTCCGCTCTCCCACCCAAGCAACCTAGCCCTGATGCTGCCCCTAAGAAGTGGGCAGCACCCCTTGACCCCAGTCCAGGTTCAGGCTGCCCGAGCGGGAACGGGTACGGTAACTCGCACCCGGCTGTCACTTCAGGGGACCCCTGACCCCCCGGAGGATGGCCACCGGTCCTGGTGGTGGCCGGGCCCCAGCCTGCTCTGCTGCAGGCCCTTCCTCCAATCTGCCTCTCCGGAGGCGGCTGCAACGGAATATCACCCCTCAACTTATTTACAAGCCCACAAGTTCGTGGGTGGCCTGCCAGTTCTCGGCCATGTCCATGAGTAGTCTCTCATGCACGTTGTAAACACATAGGGTCCCTCCGGGGGCAACTTGCCGGCAACGGCCGGGATAATAACACAGTCAATCAGGTAAAGCTTCGGTTTGATTTACTGTCATTCATTCACACTGCTGAGGGTCCCAACGGGGGACAACTGCTTGCAACGGAGGACTGCTGCCATTACTGGGGATCACCATTACCACACGCTTCCTCCGCATCCGCCCTAGGACTGTATGGCAGAGGAGGTGACCGGGGCTGCTCGTAGTTGTCAGGGCTCACCCTTCTCTGGACATCCAGGGCGAACCAGCCTCTCTCTCCCAGGTGACAAGTATATGTGACCAACTCTCCCGCACAAAGGTCACGCTCCGAATGGCCCAGGGGCAGTCGGCTGTGCACGTCCCGCCGGGAGAAGAATGCCTCGACTCCCAGGCGGGGCTCATAAATGAACCCCCATCCTCGCCAGGGGTGGAACTGTTGGACTTGACCTTCAAAGACCGGGCCCCGAGCTTCAGGGGAGGCCCTCCGGAGGGCGTCCTTTGCTTCCACAGTACGGGCCAGGACTTCAGCCTTCTCCCGGGCCTCTGCCTGTCGTCCCATCGGGTCTAGCCACCGCTCCCAACATGGCGGCTCCTCCAGCACGGGGGTTGGGCCCAGCCGGTACTCCCCGATGCGGGCTACAACCGGCACCTTCTGATTAGGGGGGGCACCGCTGTGTTGTGGCCTGTTTTGCTGCTTTGCAGCAGCAACCCTCCGCAGCCTCAGCCGAGGCCTGGAGCTTGGGAGCAGTCGGCGTCACCTTCCGGGCTTGAGGCGGGCTACCCTCCGTCTCTGTCCTAGGCGGGCAGACTGCCGGTGCCTCTTCAGGCGCGGCCGCCTCCGGGCGGGACGACTCCCTTTTGGGAGCGATTGCCTCCCAGGGGAGCGGGGTCGGGACTGGCCGGGCAAGTTGTAGTTCGCGGGCAGCACCTGCAGGTGGATCTTCGCAGGCGGGGGTGATGTAATCTGTTGTCGGATTCAGGAGCAGCTGGCCGGCCGACAGGGTGGCACTGACCAATACAGGCAGCGGGGAATGCAGCTGGCTGAGCGACGGCAGACCGGGCCCCTCGGCCGCAGCGACCGGTCCCTTTGGGACACAGGGGCGTAGGTCACTCACCCGCTCCTCCGATTCTGTTTTCGCCTCACGGGCCTGCACGGTCATCACCACTTCCACCATTCCAGCCTCCCATTCCTGCACCAGGAGCTGGAGCCGGGTCTGCAGCCTGCGGCTTAATCGAGCCACCCGAGCTTCCACCCATGCCGCTGTTTCGGGTGTGGGCCTGCTGGACGGGACGGACATCCTACTTGCTCAGCCTCCAGGAACGGGGTATCTTGCAGAGTTCTGGCGTCCCCGCTTTCTATAGCCTCAGCTACATCAGGCAGACACACTCTCGCGCTCCCTTGGTACTCTTCAGCACTTCCGTTCCTTGGGGGCGGGGCCTCACTTTCGCGCCTTCCCTGCTCGGAGTAGATGCTCGAGCGGGAGATTTTCGCGCCAAGATGGCGGCGCTTCAAAATTTTCGGCCGGACACCGAAGGCGGAGATCACAAGGCGCACTTTTACTGGTAAGTAGATGGGTTCAATCCTGTTCACAGCGCCAAGTTGTCGTGGGCGGGGAGGACGCCACTGCGCTCGCTAACGCTCGGGTCCGGCGCTGCTGCGATGGCTGCTCGGTGGCTCGAGCGGCGCTCCTCGCCCGTGAGTGAAAGGGGTGGTTGGTTTGGGGGATTTAGTCCATGACGCCACCCATGGGTTGTGGTGAAGATGCGCACCACCGCTGCTGGTGACGGAGGGGAGCTATGGTAGGGAGCAGCTGGGATGTTGTTTTCCCCCTCCGTGGGTAGGGGTCGGTGGTCCCGGGGCCCGATGATGTGACGGGAAGGCAGGGTTGGTGAGGTGCAGGGTTGCAGGGACAGCGCGGCGTGGTGCCGGATGGCACGGGTGTACTCACTCAGCCAGAAAGGTACAAGTCCTCGGTAAACCAAACGGCTGGATGGACGGGTCCCGCAGCCGGCTGCTGTCTCTCTCCCCGGACAGGTGATGGCGGCTGTCTTTCCCTGCACCTTGATGTTCTCCTTTGACTACTATGGATTCCCAGTGGTAGTCCGCTCCCCGGTGTATGGGTACCGGAGGAGCCCGTTTGCCCGCAGGCGCTGGCCCTTGGGTCTCTAGCCTTAGGCGGTAGCTGTATACCCTCACGGTGTGGGCGGTTGCCTTCAATCGGGACTTTTGCTGTTGTGAAACCCCTGGGGTTCCAGTCACATTCGGATCTGACTATTGTCGGCGGCTCCAAGCCTGGTCGGGGACCGATGACCCTGCCTGTGTGTGTGGCTTCACTTCTCTCCCCGGTCGGTACCGGCGGGCCGTCGCCCGTCCCCGGTCCTACGGTTCCGCGTTGCTCCACCACTCCTGCAGACGGCCACCACCGTCTGCCAACCTTGCTGTCAGTGCCTGGGCCACAAACCCAGACACCCAAGTGCTCACTCCTCTCTCTTCACTACTCAACACTCAACTGAACTTTTCCCGCCTCCAGGCCTGTGAACTCCTCGGTGGGTGGAGCCAACCGCTTGACTCTGCCCCACCTTGTGTGGACATCAGACACTGGAGGGAGGCAACAAGGGTTTTTGTTTGACTGGTGTCCCTGTCTAGTGGGGGTGGGGTGTTTGTGTGTTATCTGTGACGACATGGCTAGGCCAGGGCGCCACATGAGCGTGAGACGACCTTCATTTTACAGACAATCATCTTGGCTTCTCATACATAAATGTGACTTGCAGCTATTTAGCATATGATTAATTATGCAGCTTCTTCTCATGTCTCTGCATTGTTACTGTTTTGCTCCTAAAAATCAAAATTTTTATTTTTATTTGTAGTTTGTAAATCCATCTTTGGCTTTCAACAGTGTCTGAATACTTCAACGCCAGCTCATGGACACCTTGCGCATGCACACGTCTCATTCCCGCAGCGTCGCTTGGCCTCTGTACACTACAGTCTCTGGTAGAAGCGGCCGGAGCAGCAAGCAGAGTAGTGGATTCATCCGGGATGAATGCAGCAGTTCCGATGGTAAGTTGTATCGTGGTAGGCAGCTGCATAGGTGGTCATAGCAGCAGTAGTAGTTGATAAGGAGTACACTGCAACAAACGTAGAAATCAGCAGCAGAAAGAAACACATTATCAGCTGCAGCAGCAGCACTGAGGACCTGAGAATTTGCAATGTAACTATCTCGTTGCCCAGGCACCGCCCATATGGGAAAGGTGCCTTAAGTACCTGCAATCTCTCAGGTGAGCTGATAGGCACTTCCGGTTTAGGGTATGCTGGCCCTTTAAGAAAAGAGGTTGGCTGCACACACCATTCTGGCAGAACCATGAAGCCTATGAGGTGTACACAGGTTCTGGAAGGCAGCAGCATGGAACGGGGACGGGACAGCCACTGCAGGTGGCCGGGCAGGTGAGGGAACCGACATCCTTGCCAGGGGAGGGGGTCAGGACAGGGCGGGACAAGCATTAGTCTCTTACTGTTTATTACTGTGAGTTTGCAGTGTGTCTGAGTTTTGCTTTTCTTCTGTCTGTCTTAATCTGTGTTCCCCTCACACTCCTGCCCCTTTCATCCCTGGGAAGGGGAGTAACAAATTAGATCTGGTCAGGAGTAGAATAGTAAAGCACAGGACTCCGGCGTCAACACCTTCAGGGTAATCCGCAGGTCAGGGATAGTCCAGGGTCCCCCGGTGTGAGGGACAGTATAAGAGTCCTCTGCCCCTTGTTATCCTGCTGTCACATCGTGGCAGTATGCTTCGGTCCATTGTCCTGCTGGAACACTATGTTGTCCTTTTCATGCCCGTAGTACTCGAGTGTATGTGTGGCGCCCTGGACAAGCCAGGACGTCACAGGTACTGCAACAACCCACCCCACACCCCGGCTAGGCACATCAAAGTCAGACAAAAATCCTTGTTGCCTCCCTCCAGGGGCTGATGTCCACACCAGGGGGTGGGCTAGGTGGTTGGCCCCACCCACCGAGGAGTTCACAGTCCTGAAGGCGGGAAAAGGAAGAGAGAGTGGAGTTCAGTTTGGAGAGTGGAAGAGTGAGGTGGTAGTGGAGCAGACTGACCGTGTCCGGGTGCGTGGCCCGGGCACATACAGCAAGGTTTGCAGACGGTGGTGACCGTCTGCAGGATGGGCTGATTGACGTGAACCGTAAGGACCGGGGACGGGCGGTGGCCCGCTGGAACCGGATCGGGGAGCGAAGAGAAGCCAGCACCATTCGGCAGGGCCTACGGACCCCAACCAGGCTTGGAGTCGCCGTAAAACCGGTCAAATCCGTTAGCGAAGGGAACCTCTGGGGTTTCTCAGCAGTCAAGACCCGATTGAAGGCAACCGCTCAAACCGTGAAGGGAAATATAGTCACCGCCAAGGCTACAGTTCCCAGGGCCAGAACCTGTGGGCAAAAGGGGCTCCCTCAGCATCCATCCAAGCTGGGGAGCGGGTTACTGGTGGGAAGCCACCAGAACCGAGAATATAACACAGGTGCAGGGAAAGGCAGTCACCGCCAACCTACCGGGAGAAGAACCACCGCAGCCGTCTATGGGACCCGTCCATCCAGCCGTTTGTTTTACCGGAGACTTTGCATTCATCATTGGCTGAGTGAGTACCACTGTGCCGTGCGGCACCGCGCTGCCCCCGCGACCCTGCACCTCACCAGGCCCCGTAACCCACCTGCCATTCCTCCCTCACCGGGCCCCGGGATAACCAACCCCCCCTACCCACGGAGGGGAAGAACAACATCTAAGCTGCTCCCTGTCATCGCTCCCGGGATCCCCGTCCAGAGCAGCGGTGGTGTCACAACCTCACCACAACCGTGGGTGGCGTCACGGACAATAAATCCCCCAAACCATTCCCCTTTTCACTCACGGGCGAGGAGCGCCACTCGAGTCCCCGGGATCCGGCCCACCGCTCGAGCCACCGACCGAGCAGCAAGCGAAGCAGCAGCAGTGCCGGACCCGAGCGTGGTGAGCGCAGCGTCCCCTCCCCGCCCGCGACATATGAAGTATCTCGTCTTGTAGGATCCTCACATACAGTTAGGTCCAGAAATATTTGGACAGTGACACAATTTTGGCGAGTTGGGCTCTGCATGGCACCACATTGGATTTGAAATGAAATCTCTACAACAGAATTCAAGTGCAGATTGTAACGTTTAATTTGAAGGTTTGAACAAAAATATCTGATAGAAATTGTAGGAATTGTCACATTTCTTTACAAACACTCCACATTTTAGGAGGTCAAAAGTAATTGGACAAATAAACAAAACCCAAACAAAATATTTTTATTTTCAATATTTTGTTGCGAATCCTTTGGAGGCAATCACTGCCTTAAGTCTGGAACCCATGGACATCACCAAACGCTGGGTTTCCTCCTTCTTAATGCTTTGCCAGGCCTTTACAGCCACAGCCTTCAGGTCTTGCTTGTTTGTGGGTCTTTCCGTCTTAAGTCTGGATTTGAGCAAGTGAAATGCATGCTCAATTGGATTAAGATCTGGTGATTGACTTGGCCATTGCAGAATGTTCCACTTTTTTGCACTCATGAACTCCTGGGTAGCTTTGGCTGTATGCTTGGGGTCATTGTCCATCTGTACTATGAAGCGCCGTCCGATCAACTTTGCGGCATTTGGCTGAATCTGGGCTGAAAGTATATCCCGGTACACTTCAGAATTCATCCGGCTACTCTTGTCTGCTGTTATGTCATCAATAAACACAAGTGACCCAGTGCCATTGAAAGCCATGCATGCCCATGCCATCACGTTGCCTCCACCATGTTTTACAGAGGATGTGGTGTGCCTTGGATCATGTGCCGTTCCCTTTCTTCTCCAAACTTTTTTCTTCCCATCATTCTGGTACAGGTTGATCTTGGTCTCATCTGTCCATAGAATACTTTTCCAGAACTGAGCTGGCTTCATGAGGTGTCTTTCAGCAAATGTAACTCTGGCCTGTCTATTTTTGGAATTGATGAATGGTTTGCATCTAGATGTGAACCCTTTGTATTTACTTTCATGGAGTCTTCTCTTTACTGGTGACTTAGAGACAGATACACCTACTTCACTGAGAGTGTTCTGGACTTCAGTTGATGTTGTGAACGGGTTCTTCTTCACCAAAGAAAGTATGCGGCGATCATCCACCACTGTTGTCATCCGTGGACGCCCAGGCCTTTTTGAGTTCCCAAGCTCACCAGTCAATTCCTTTTTTCTCAGAATGTACCCGACTGTTGATTTTGCTACTCCAAGCATGTCTGCTATCTCTCTGATGGATTTTTTTCTTTTTTTTCAGCCTCAGGATGTTCTGCTTCACCTCAATTGAGAGTTCCTTAGACCGCATGTTGTCTGGTCACAGCAACAGCTTCCAAATGCAAAACCACACACCTGTAATCAACCCCAGACCTTTTAACTACTTCATTGATTACAGGTTAACGAGGGAGACGCCTTCAGAGTTAATTGCAGCCCTTAGAGTCCCTTGTCCAATTACTTTTGGTCCCTTGAAAAAGAGGAGGCTATGCATTACAGAGCTATGATTCCTAAACCCTTTCTCCGATTTGGATGTGAAAACTCTCATATTGCAGCTGGGAGTGTGCACTTTCAGCCCATATTATATATAGAATTGTATTTCTGAACATGTTTTTGTAAACAGCTAAAATAACAAAACTTGTGTCACTGTCCAAATATTTCTGGACCTAACTGTATATCTCAGCATTGAGACCACCATCCATCCTGGTCAAGTATCCAACGCCTTTGGTTGTGAAACCAGAACTGATAGACCTTGCGATGAGCCCATATTTTGCCTGGACGTCACCGCTTGGCTTGTGAATGAATGGATGGACTTTATCTCTTAGGCCTAAAGGTCCAGTCACACTAAGCAACTTACCAGCGATCCCAACAACGATAGGGATCGCTGGCAAGTTGCTAGGAGGTTGCTGGTGAGCTGTCACACTGCGACGCTCCAGCGATCCCACCAGCAACCTGACCTGGCAGGGATCGCTGGAGCGTGGCTACACGAGTTGCTGGTGGACTGCCGAGACCCACCAACCGGTTCCCCCTCCCCACCGCGCAATGAATGAGACCACACATGGAATATCTTTCTTTTGTTCTTTATTGAAGGTATCCACGTAACACCATTCAATTTTGATATAAAAAGGGGGTTGCTTGTTATTTTGGCCACAGCTTTAACCACAGGCACAAATCCGCCTTAAACCTGAGGGAGGAGGCCCGATGCCTACGGCCGTCCGTGGCAGGTTGGCTCTCACCAAATCCCTCTTCCACCGGCTGTGACTTTGAAATTGAACCATAACCTTTTTCCATAGGCACAAAACCGCCTTAAACCTGAGGGAGGAGGCCCGATGCCTACGGCCGTCCGTGGCAGGTAGGTTCTCCAAATACCTCTTCCACCGGCTTTGACTTCCGAACTTGTAACAGAACCTTCTTAAGGGAGGGAGGGCGGGCGATGCTCACCCTGAGGGCAGATGTGGTAAGAGGAAGGAGGGACTCCGGAGGCTGCTTTTATGCCCTGGAGGAGGTCCCAGCAGGGAAGGGGGGTCAGCGGGGGGCATTGCACAATGGGAAGGAGGGAGAGGTGACCATGGGGGACGTAACGAGGGGCTCAGCAGTCAGGGGCAGCGGCATCGGCCGCAGTGCCCTGCAGACTGCCGAGACCCACCAACCGGTTCCCCCTCCCCACCGCGCAATGAATGAGACCACACATGGAATATCTTTCTTTTGTTCTTTATTGAAGGTATCCACGTAACACCATTCAATTTTGATATAAAAAGGGGGTTGCTTGTTATTTTGGCCACAGCTTTAACCACAGGCACAAATCCGCCTTAAACCTGAGGGAGGAGGCCCGATGCCTACGGCCGTCCGTGGCAGGTTGGCTCTCACCAAATCCCTCTTCCACCGGCCACGGAGTGGCGAAGGCCCAAGCCTGAGCTGCGACCCCCACACAGGGCCCTTATGGCCCGCTCAACCCCGTCCTTACTGTCCGACAGGAAATTGTCTAGGCCTATATCATTAAGGCTACAACCATCCTCTAGCACCAAACGGCTGACCTCTGATTCCAGCATCTCGTGTCCAGGCACTATCCCTCTTCCTGACGCTATAAATTTGGCGATCTGCATATTAACGTGTTGCCTTGACCTTTCCACAGCTGCTATGTTCCTTGCCCCTGTACAACTCAATCTCGGTAATATACTGGACCGTACCCCCACTACGTTGCTAAAGAAGCTGCTGAACTTATCTAGGAAAGAAGCTGCTGAACTTATCTAGGAAAGAAGCTGCTGAACTTATCTAGGAAAGAAGCTGCTGAACTTATCTAGGACCACTTGCATGACCGCAAGCAGATCCTGGATCCTCACATTTACCAGGTCATTTCCACCCGTGAATGACCGGCACTACTAGGCCAGTGGCTACTCTGGATATGCTCACTACCACGGGCAGGACCTGGGCCCAGGCCAGGCCCCGAACTCTTCTCCAGTGAAACTTGAGGTCACAAACTCCCAGCACGCTTCCACCCGGTCTCGACTCAGTCCGCCGTGCTGCCCAGAATATGTGTGAGTGACCTAGGATCCAGATGCTAGGTCTCGACAGATCTAAAAGAAAAACGGTTACCTCTCTTGTATGCAAAACATTTTCCATCATCGTGTCAGCAAACATCATTGTATTAATGTTTCTTTAGGTTTGAAGGTGTTTAGATAACCGAAATGATATACATATATTTATTTAACAATTTATTTTATTTTTTTTATTTTTTTTTTTTGTGTAATATATAAACGTGCCAAACAGTGGACAACTGGTGGCAGGGAACTACAGGACTGCACGGATAGGTATGAAGCTGGCCCTTGCTGCCTCGGTTGTCGTGTCGATGCGGAAGGAGTGCATGCCATAATCTCCTGGTTGTAGGTCCAGGTAGGAAATAGACATTTTGAGCAATGCCGAAAGTTGTGTCGCCATGAGCGGGATCACTCTGCGTGCTCCAAGAAGAATTTGTTGGGAACCCAAGACTCTAAGTGTCGCTGCAAGGTAAGGATGGGACATAGGATACCTGAAAACGGGAAAATAGGGAACCAAACTCCTCTACCGAGCTGATCTATTTTGGAGCGCCTTATGCGAACCCGTACTCCACCATTGCAAACTATAACATTGTTGCGTAACAGACCACCGGTGCGACCTAGGGACCTGCTAACTAATTCGCTGACCGTCAAGGCTCCGAAGAATGCTAGCGAGAATGCGGCCGAGAACAAGAGGACCTCGCTGTCATTGGTGCAAACGTCACCTAGCTGGTTTATTATGCCGGAAAGGATGGCGAATGAATTGGCCTTCCTGCTCTCCGTGCACCAGGGCTTCCAGCCTTTAACGGCCTGTTTGAACAGAAAGGCCTTGGTGACATCGGTCCATCCACGAACCTGAAAGTGAGAGGCTATTCCTGCAACCCGCTACTACGCTACTGTGCCCGGCAAGCCACTGGTATGTAGATGCGTTATGTCTCGAGCAACGGAATTGCTAAGAAAAACCGCGGACACCTGGCTAGGCAGCGGTTGAACTATATTGAAATCATTCGTCCCAAGCCTTACCATACAAATGCCACGTTGATGGGATGCCTTAACCAGCGGAATCAACTGTCCACGGGGCCGTCCAGAGGGACTGTGGACACTTTTGGCCATTGTTGTCAGATTCTGGGTGCAATGCTCGAAACTTCTGAAAATCAAATGCAATAAGGCATCAGCGATAGTATTATCAATCCCCGGTATGTGGATGGCCCTGACCCAGATATTATGTTCAAGGCACTTAAGAACTAAGTATCGTAGCAAGCTGATCACCGGTGGTGAGGAAGATGCGAGGTGGTTAACGGCGTGGACGACACTTATGTAGTCAGTCCTGAAGCGGGTCCGATTGTTCGCCAACTTTTCTGCCCAAAGACTTGTAGCTACTATTATAGGGAACAGCTCGAGTAAAGGTTTTTTTTTTTTTCTTTTTTTTTTTGTTTTTTTTTGTCCACCCAGACAGGTGCCATGTGTTGGGCCAGCGATTAGCGTACCAATTGGGACCAAGGTAAACGCCGAATCCGGTGGACCCGGCAGCATCCGAAAATAGATATATCAGCGCTGGAAACTTTCTGTTCCTGGAAACATGAACGCCCATTGTAAGTAGCTATGAAGGACCTCCATACACCGAGCTCCTCACGTAGAGCGCTGGTGATGCAAATCCTTTGATGGGAGGCAGTTATGCTCCTAGTGGCCAGGCAGAGCCTCAGGGAAAAGCCCCTTCCCATGGACATGACTCTAAAGGCGAAGGCGAGCAAGCCTAATAGAGATTGCATTTGCGCCAGGGTTACCTTACGAACCGCGCAGAACCCGTCAATGAGCGATGTGGTTTTTTCAACCTTTTCGAGTGGTAGCCGAAACATCATGATAATTGAGTCTATTTCGATTCTCAAATGAAAAGGCAGGTCACATGGCCAACTGTTTTTTCGGCCAACAGCGGAAACCCAAACTTGTCCGCTATGACCTGGACAGATTTTAACGCGCTTGAGCATGCTTTAGAGTTGGTGTGGGAAAACGAACAAGAAATCATCCAAATAATGGGTGACCAATTTATTCTTTGCTACGTCCTTAACCACCCATTCCAGGAAAGAGCTGAAGAGCTCGAAGTGTGAGCAGGATATGGAGCAACCCATGGTAATTCACATGTGGTACAGAATTTTTTGTTGAAATAGCACCCTAGCAGGTGGGACAATCGGGGTGCACTAGTAGCGGGCGAAAGGCAGATGCTATGTCCGATTTTGCCATTAGTGCTCCTTACCCTGCTTTTCGCACCAGTGCGACCGCTTTGTCAAAAATGCGTAGGAAACTGCTCAGTCCTCTGTGGGGATGCCGTCATTGACTGACCGCCCAGCCGGGAAGGACAAGTAGTGTATGAGGCGAAATTCACCCTTTTCTTTCTTAGGCAATATCCCTAGGGGTGAAACGCAAGGGTTTAAGAATGGTAAATCTATAAATGGGCCTGCTAGTCGGCCTAACGCCACTTCCTTCAGTAGTTTGTTCCCCAGGACCTGTGGGAGGTCCCGGGCCGATTTGCGGTTGGGGGCGAAGGTTAGTTCTGAGGAGAACATAAAGGGGGATAAAGAAACCGTGGTTGAAACCGTCCCTAATAGCGTTGGCCGCAGCCTTATTGGGGTAACGTTCTAGCAATGGCTCCACCGCGTGCACGTTCACTGGAGTCTTTGGGACTTGGTGGTGCATTTTTAGTGTGACGCCTGTCTAGTTGCTTATCGCATTTGGAGGAGGTGTGATTGCCTCCGCACGATGAGCATTCGTGCTTGTATTTGCGGAGTCCTTGAAACCTGCGATGGGCTTCATTGAAAAGCCAACAGTGACCTGGTCTGCGGACATTTGCAGCTCCAGGTGTAGCGTGGTGAGAGGAAAAGTTTGGTGGGCCTGGAAACGACTGGTGGGCCTTTTGCGCCATCATAAGCCACGAATCGGTGGCCTTAACTTCCCAACGGTTGGAATGCCAAGCATCTTCTAAATTCTTCGTCGTACTTCCACCAATGCGAACCGACATGGGTTTTATAGGAGTTGAAAATGGTATTGCAGTATTTTGCGAACTGACTCTCTTTTCTTTTTTGACTGTGTTTTGCTCCACTGATATTAGGGAACAGATATCGACGTATTTGTTTGCGCGAATTTTTATTTATATTTTTTTTTTTTTTTTTTTTAACTGTATCTGGTGTTAGGTGAGTTCCCAGCTGTGATACACAGCAGTAGAACACGTCCCTGTGTAAGTCGGGCGCTGCTGCGTTACATCCTGATGTTGTACAAACGCGGGGTTAACCAGAGCTACTCCTGATGGTGTTAACAAGATCGCCCAATAAAAGTGGCGTACGTTTTGCGCCATTTTCCGAAACCCGTAGCGTTCTCATTTTGGGATCTATGGCGCAATGACTGCTTATTTTGCGTCTCGAGTTTACATTTTTTAATGGTACCATTTTACGCAGATGCTACTTTTGATCGCCTGTTATTGGATGTTACGCAAAACATGCGGTGACCAAAAGCGTAATTTTGGGTGTTTTGTGTTTTTTGTTTTTTTTTTTTTTTTGTTTTTTTTTTTTGCTGCTATGAAATTTAACAATCAGATTAGGGACTCTAGATTGTGAGTTCCAATGGGGACAGCGTCGCCAATGCATACAAAGCGCCGTGGACAGCGCTACCCAAGTGAATAAAATTATTAGCATTATTATTCTTTAATTGACTTTATATTTTGATAGATCAAGCTTTTCTGAACGTGGCGATACCAAATATGTGTATATATGAATACATATTTTTTTTTTATTTTTTTTTTTTATTTTATTTATTTATTTTTATTTTATTATTTTTATTTTTTTTTTATTTATTTATTTATTTTTTTTTTTTTTTTTTTAAACTTGTCCCTTTAGGGGGATGTATGGATCAACAATTCGTTCGCTCTGCGCTATCTGCAGATCTCAGCTACACAGCTGAGACCTGCAGATACACTGCTTTACTCTCAATGCCGGAAGTATGCCAGCACTGAGAGCAAGTGACTCAAGGTAGCTACAGGCGTCATCACATGACCCTGTGCTACCATGGCAACCAACGAAAGTCATGTGATCACGCACGTGACTTTCGGTGGGGGCGGTGGTACGTGATAGTAATGCCCGCGCATATACATCTCGCTGCCAGACTTTGGCAGCGAGATGTAAGGGGTTACAAGTTGCAGGTGGAAGCGATTCCACCCGTAACTTGTAGTCACACATGTCAGCTGTTAAAAACAGCTGATATGTGCGCCGAACGCCGCATACTCTTTTTTTTTTTCGGATCCTGACGTCATTTCCGGTCCGGGACCCGAAACCGGAAGTGACGAGTTATCATGTGATCGCCGCGTCACAGGAAGTGACGCGGCGAACATGGATAGCAGGATGTGACGCGATCTCCGTATGCCACAGGGAGTCACACGGGGCCGCGTCATCCCGGCGGGGGAGGTGCGCGAGGTGGCCATGGCGACCGGCGTGATGTTGGGGGGGATCAGGGGCTAGGGCCGGGAGCTAGGGCCGGGAGCAGAAGGTGAAAGCGGACCGGACCTTCTGGACCGGGCCGCCCTGCGCCTGGAATCAGACGCTGCAGTGGACGGGAGGGTCTGGAAGACCTGCGCCCACCGCTGCTGGGAACCGGCAGGAGGGAGCTGGTGCCCACAAGGGAGGCAAGCCATTCGGCTCCCTCCCGTCCGCTCCTTTCTCTTACCGCTGCTTCCAGGGGGTCCATCGGCGATGCTCACCCTGAGGGCAGATGTGGTAAGAGGAAGGAGGGACTCCGGAGGCTGCTTTTATGCCCTGGAGGAGGTCCCAGCAGGGAAGGGGGGTCAGCGGGGGGCATTGCACAATGGGAAGGAGGGAGAGGTGACCATGGGGGACGTAACGAGGGGCTCAGCAGTCAGGGGCAGCGGCATCGGCCGCAGTGCCCTGCAAGCTCACCAGCAACCAGTGACCAGCCACACGTGCAGAGAGCAGGGAGCAGCGCACACTGAGCGCTGGCTCCCTGCTCTCCTACTTACAGCACACATGGGGTTAATTACCTGATGTGTGCTGCAGCTAATGTGCAGAGAGCAGGGAGCAGCGCACACTGCTTAGCGCTGGCTCCTTGCTCTCCTAGCTACAGCACACATCGGGTTAATTAACCCGATGTGTCCTGCAGCTACATGTGCACAGAGCAGGAGCCGGCACTGACAGTGAGAGCGGAGGAGGCTGGTAACAAAGGTAAATATCGGGTAACCAAGGACAGGGCTTCTTGGTTACCCGATGTTTACATTGGTTACCAGCCTCCGCAGAAGCCGGCTCCTGCTGCCTGCACATTTAGTTGTTGCTGTCTCGCTGTCACACACAGCGATCTGTGCTTCACAGCAGGACAGCAACAACTAAAAAATGGCCCAGGACATTCAGCAACAACCAACGACCTCACAGCAGGGGCCAGGTTGTTGCTGGATGTCACACACAGCGACATCACTAGCAACGTCACAAAAGTTGTTCGTTAGCAGCGATGTTGCTAGCGATGTTGCTTAGTGTGACGGGGCCTTAAGCCACACGGCGAGAAAAACAGTGCGAGTGGAGTGCTATAAAACATCGCATTCCCCTCGGACCAATTCTAGCCTGTGTGTCAGCACACATGAGCGATTATTTTCTCAGCCCTAATCGGACCGAGAAAACAATCGCAGCATGCTGGGGGTGTAATGCGAGACTCTTTCTCTTGCACCCATTCAAGTGAATGGGGCGAGAGAAAAATCGCACTGCACTCGCGGTACACCGGTGTACCACTAGTGCAGTGCGAGAATGGCAATAGCCGGCTACAGAGGAGAGAGGGAGATAAATCCCTCCCTCCCCTCCTGAGTGCCGGCCCGCCCCCCGCAGCTGAGGTCTGCTCGCACGAACGGACCTCAGTTGCAAGGACACACGCATGACACTCGGCTCTGCTGTACTGCCAGCACGAGCCGAGTGTCATGCAAGGGGATCGCAGTAGTCCCCGTGTGGCCCCAGCCTTATTCTTCCACCTGTCATGGCCTCACATGATGCAGTTTGGCAATTTTCTTGGCCAAGAGACCGCTATCGATGAACTGGATGATGTGAATTCTCTTTTCTTGGGAAATCTTCTACATGCCTTGATTGGAACCTGTCACCTCTCGCTTGGACATCAACCTACTCAGACACTGTCCGTCTGTGGCCTTCATCTCAACCCCGTGTTTTAGTGCGATGCCGCAATAAAGGAATGGTTGTAAGGCTATGGCATCATTTATTTCTTATAGGTACTGGATGTTTAGGCTTGTGCACCACTGTATAGCGATTGTTTCTATTCTTCTGTCCCACCCCTCTTGTAATTAGGTTTGCCTCATTCAGTGGTTCATTTCTATGGACTCTAATAAACCACTGAGCTATTAGGAAATGTGAGATCGGGTTGTAATTTGTAGTATACGAGAAGACAGATTTTTCCACCACCAAGAGAAGAACAGTAACAATGCCAAAAATCTGCAGAACCAATCATATTCTAAATAGTTGTAATTAAAATTTATGTATAATAATTCGGCCCACAGAGCCCTGATCTCACATCATCCCATCTACAGATCAAGACTCAGCACAAGTCTCATACACAGAAGGTCTGCGGTCCCTTCTCCAAGATGTGTGAACAGCCTCCTGCCGAGCTCCTCCATAGCCTCTGTACAAGTGAAGCGAAGAAGTGATGGAGTCAACAGGCGGTCACTGAATACTGAGGATGGAGGAGACGGGGCGGTCACTGAATACTGAGGACAGAGGAGACGGGCGGTCACTGAATACTGAGGACGGAGGTGACGGGCGGTTACTGAATACTGAGGACGGAGGAGATGGACGATCACTGAATACTGAGGACGGAGGAGTCGGGTGATCACTGAATACTGAGGACGGAGGAGACGGGCGGTCACTGAATACTGAGGACGGAGGTGACGGGCGGTTACTGAATACTGAGGACGGAGGAGATAGACGATCACTGAATACTGAGGACGGAGGAGTCGGGTGATCACTGAATACTGAGGACGGAGGAGACGGGCGGTCACTGAATACTGAGGATGGAGGAGACGGGCGGTCACTGAATACTGAGGACAGAGGAGACGGGCGGTCACTGAATACTGAGGACGGAGGTGACGGGCGGTTACTGAATACTGAGGACGGAGGAGATGGACGATCACTGAATACTGAGGACGGAGGAGTCGGGTGATCACTGAATACTGAGGACGGAGGAGACGGGCGGTCACTGAATACTGAGGACGGAGGTGACGGGCGGTTACTGAGGACGGAGGAGATGGACGATCACTGAATACTGAGGACGGAGGAGTCGGGTGATCACTGAATACTGAGGACGGAGGAGACGGGCGATCACTGAATACTGAGGACGGAGGAGACGGGCGGTCACTGAATACTGAGGACGGAGGAGACGGGCGGTCACTGAATACTGAGGACGGAGGAGACGGGCGGTCACTGAATACTGAGGACGGAGGAGACGGGCGGTCACTGAATACTGAGGACGGAGGAGACGGGCGGTCACTGAATACTGAGAATGGAGGAGACGGTCGGTCACTGAATACTGAGGACGGAGGAGACGGGCGGTCACTGAATACTGAGGACGGAGGAGACGGGCGGTCACTGAATACTGAGGATGGAGTCAACAGCCGGTCACTGAATACTGAGGACAGAGGAGACGGGCAGTCACTGAATACTGAGGACGGAGGTGGCGGGCGGTCACTGAATACTGAGGACGGAGAAGACGGGCGATCACTGAATACTGAGGACGGAGGAGACGGGCGGTCACTGAATACTGAGGACGGAGGAGACGGGCGATCACTGAATACTGAGGATGGAGGAGACGAGCGGTCACTGGATACTGAGGACGGAGGAGATGGGCGGTCACTGAATACTGGGGATGGAGGAGACGAGCGGTCACTGAATACTGAGGATGGAGGAGACGGGCGGTCACTGAATACTGAGGACGGAGGAGACGGGCGGTCACTGAATACTGAGGACGGAGGGGACGGGCGGTCACTGAATACTGAGGATGGAGTCAACAGCCGGTCACTGAATACTGAGGACAGAGGAGACGGGCGGTCACTGAATACTGAGGACGGAGGTGACGGGCGGTCACTGAATACTGAGGACGGAGGTGACGGGCGGTCACTGAATACTGAGGACGGAGAAGACGGGCGATCACTGAATACTGAGGACGCAGGAGACGGGCGGTAACCGTGTATCATGTCAGTCATATACACACATACGCTGCTATCTCTACAGGGGCGGATGTTCCCTTTCACCTGATGTTGTTCTGTCACTGATTGGGTCAATGATCAGACGCTGAAGTCGCAAAGCGCCGCTCACATGTGGAGTGTGAGGAGCTGGCGCAGCGCTGCGTGCTGCGGGGGGAAGACGTCATGTTTTTCATCTTTTTCAGATTCTAGTGTGAGATGTAATTTCATCCTATAACAATGCAAAGAAAAACACAAACAGTCCGTGCGTCCGTCCTGCGCTGCACCCGAGCTCTCGGCCTGCGCTGACGGATCATGTGCTGCGCAGATTCCTGGAGATGTAAATGAGCAGGTCGGTAATGAGCTTCCACGCCAACGTCCTCGCTCTCGCCAGATGCCAGCTGTGGATCTTGGCTGCTTCAGTCCGCGATTACTGCGCTGCCAAATGTGTCAGAACCGAGCGCCTGCCAAACCGTATCACATGTGGGCAGACTGCAAAAAGTATAACGTGCGGATCCGGCCGAGATACGGGCAATCATCAATAACTATATCAGTATAAGCCTCCCGGTCACTCCATTACTGCTGACAACCCGCCTGTATACAGTCAGGGCCAGAAATATTTGGACAGTGACACAAGTTTTGTTATTTTAGCTGTTTACAAAAACATGTTCAGAAATACAATTCTATATATAATATGGGTGAAAGTGCACACTCCCAGCTGCAATATGAGAGTTTTCACATCCAAATCGGAGAAAGGGTTTAGGAATCATAGCTCTGTAATGCATAGCCTCCTCTTTTTCAAGGGACCAAAAGTAATTGGACAAGGGACGCTAAGGGCTGCAATTAACTCTGAAGGCGTCTCCCTCGTTAACCTGTAATCAATGAAGTAGTTAAAAGGTCTGGGGTTGATTACAGGTGTGTGGTTTTGCATTTGGAAGCTGTTGCTGTGACCAGACAACATGCGGTCTAAGGAACTCTCCATTGAGGTGAAGCAGAACATCTTGAGGCTGAAAAAAAAGAAAAAATCCATCAGAGAGATAGCAGACATGCTTGGAGTAGCAAAATCAACAGTCGGGTACATTCTGAGAAAAAAGGAATTGACTGGTGAGCTTGGGAACTCAGAAAGGCCTGGGCGTCCACGGATGACAACAGTGGTGGATGATCGCCGCATACTTTCTTTGGTGAAGAAGAACCCGTTCACAACATCAACTGAAGTCCAGAACACTCTCAGTGAAGTAGGTGTATCTGTCTCTAAGTCAACAGTAAAGAGAAGACTCCATGAAAGTAAATACAAAGGGTTCACATCTAGATGCAAACCATTCATCAATTCCAAAAATAGACAGGCCAGAGTTACATTTGCTGAAAAACACCTCATGAAGCCAGCTCAGTTCTGGAAAAGTATTCTATGGACAGATGAGACAAAGATCAACCTGTACCAGAATGATGGGAAGAAAAAAGTGTGGAGAAGAAAGGGAACGGCACATGATCCAAGGCACACCACATCCTCTGTAAAACATGGTGGAGGCAACGTGATGGCATGGGCATGCATGGCTTTCAATGGCACTGGGTCACTTGTGTTTATTGATGACATAACAGCAGACAAGAGTAGCCGGATGAATTCTGAAGTGTACCGGGATATACTTTCAGCCCAGATTCAGCCAAATGCCGCAAAGTTGATCGGACGGCGCTTCATAGTACAGATGGACAATGACCCCAAGCATACAGCCAAAGCTTAAGTATTAATACAAACATTCCCATAGTTCCTACAAAAGGATGTCAAAAGACATTATAGACTACTCCAAAAGGACTACATGAACAGCAAAGAAAAAATGGAGTTTCCAAGTCCATTAAAAAATTGTAAATTTTATTTTATTTTATCACATAATAAATTAATTACAAAAGATCATATTCAAAAATACATTACAGAAAAAAAGTGAGGCAAAAGAAGGGGAGGAAAATACCCAAGGTGATATGGCTACAATAACATGTGGGGGTTAAGTATTAACCTTTTCCAAGAAGGGTACAATCCAATTACAACTGCATTCCTATCAGCAGTGGATTAAGGCCCCGTCACACTAAGCAACATCGCTAGCAACATCGCTGCTAACGAACAACTTTTGTGACGTTGCTAGCGATGTTGCTGTGTGTGACATCCAGCAACAACCTGGCCCCTGCTGTGAGGTCGTTGGTTGCTGCTGAATGTCCTGGGCCATTTTTTAGTTGTTGCTGTCCCGCTGTGAAGCGCAGATCGCTGTGTGTGACAGCGAGACAGCAACAACTAAATGTGCAGGCAGCAGGAGCCGGCTTCTGCGGAGGCTGGTAACCACAGTAAACATCGGGTAACCAAGAAGCCCTGTCCTTGGTTACCCGATATTTACCTTTGTTACCAGCCTCCGCCGCTCTCAGCTGTCAGTGCAGGCTCCTGCTCTGTGCACATGTAGCTGCAGGACACATCGGGTTAATTAACCTGATGTGTGCTGTAGCTAGGAGAGCAGGGAGCCAGCGCTAAGCATTGTGCGCTGCTCCCTGCTCTGTGCACATGTAGCTGCAGTACACATCGGGTAATTAACCCGATGTGTGCTGTAGCTAGGAGAGCAGGGAGCCAGCGCTCAGTGTGTGCTGCTCCCTGCTCTCTGCACGTGTAGCTCCGTGCGCTGGTAACCAAGGTAAATATCGGGTTGGTTACCCGATATTTACCTTAGTTACCAAGCGCAGCATCTTCCACGCGGCGCTGGGGGCTGGTCACTGGTTGCTGGTGAGCTCACCAGCAACTCGTGTAGCCACGCTCCAGTGATCCCTGCCAGGTCAGGTTGCTGGTGGGATCGCTGGAGCGTCGCAGTGTGACATCTCACCAGCAACCTCCTAACAACTTACCAGCGATCCCTATCGTTGTTGGGATCGCTGGTAAGTTGCTTAGTGTGACTGGACCTTTAGTCACAATGGACGTTAGTAAACTGCAGTTATTTGCTTACCCATTTAAATTCACAGTTATCCCCACAGGAGGTTGATGTGCCCACCAGAGACCTTTTTGGAACGCTATTTAGAGATGGGCCTGATTCCAAGGGGACTAAGGGTCCAGGTGTTTCCATCATATCAGGTTAATGATGAAACATTTAAAAACAGATGGGAGGACCTGGCAAATACTTGTTCTAGAGGCTTTTTAGATCTCCTGATTGAGGATATTGATGTTGAATTAGAGTCTGTGGCCAAGGATACCCAGGATAGGAAACTCAAAAAATTACAGAGAGATATGAGGGATAAATAAGATAACAAAGTATACAGATGGAGAACTACCCCTGTGCGGACACACCCTTATTCACGTGCACCCCCCGACTCAAGATCTAGATCTGGATCAACGACATCCAATACATCAGGGGAGGAAAGCACATCTGGTGGCTATAGACAGAATCGCAAACAAGGGAATTTCCCCTATTCCCAATGGAGTAACAGACTTCGTCCATCCAAAAAGCGGGATATACCATCTAACAAGGAGGGCCATAACCAAAATGACCTTAAGGTGATTAATCTGTCTGAGCACGCCTTGACGGGGGCGCAGGTGGAGGTCCTTAGTAAAGGTTTGACATTTTCTCCAACTAATAATTTTAATTATTTTCAACCTTAAGGGACGTCCACCTGTTCTCTCGCAAGTTGATTCTCAAGAAACTACATCACCCAAAATCAATAGGCATCTCTGGGGATGGAGCTGAGCAGAGGGCGATCCAGGCTTTAGAAGGACTCCTAGAAGAGCAAAACTCTCAACCTCAAGGTGAGTTTCCCAAAAATACTATGCCTAAATCCACAACATTCCCCTCTTTGTCTTTGTGCCCGGCAGTGGAGATTTTCACTAAGCTCGTTACAGAGGACTTGAAGAGAATCTCCACTCACAGGAAATATGACAATCTCTCTCCAATGCAAAGGGCAGCATTACAAGAACTAAAAGATATTAAGGACGTTGTCTTTAAGGCTGCTGACAAGGGGGTAATGTTGTGGTATGGCCAGTTGATAAGTATGAAAGGGAGGCCTACCGTCAACTGAGGGAGAGAGATACTTATGAAAAATTATCATGTAGCCCCTTGGTATCTTTCTCTGCTCGGCTCTATCTCATACTAAATGATGCCCTGGATCAGGGTGTGATCACCAAAAAAGTCTTTGATGGACGCCATGTAAAATATCCAAAAATACCGACCCTATATTTTTTACCCAAAGTTCATAAGGATCCCATTAACCCCCCAGGCCGACCTATAGTATCAGGACTTGATGGCCTCTGCAATCCCATCTGCAGTTTTATTGATCATTATCTCAAACCCTTGGTGGAAACACTACCGTCTTATGTAAAAGACACCACCGAGGTGTTGAACAGGATTGATGGGATCCATATGGATACAGGTACACTCTTGGTGGTAGCGGACATTGAGTCCCTCTATACTTGCATTCGTCATGAAGATGGCCTAAGAGCGGTTCGATTTTTCCTGAGGGGGAGCAACTGGGATGGACGCACTTGTGAGCTGGTCCTTGAGCTACTTGAGTATATCCTGACCCACAACTTTTTCCTATGGAGGGCTCTATTATACTCTGGTGGGCACATCAACCTCCTGTGGAGATAACTGTGAATTTAAATGGGTAAGCAAATAACTGCAGTTTACTAATGTCCATTGTGACTAATCCACTGCTGATAGGAATGCAGTTGTAATTGGATTGTACCCTTCTTGGAAAAGGTTAATACTTGACCCCCACATGTTATTGTAGCCATATCACCTTGCCCGGGGGTATTTTCCTCCCCTTCTTTTGCCTCACTTTTTTTCTGTAATGTATTTTTGTATATGATCTTTTGTAATTAATTTATGTGATAAAATAAAATAAAATTTACAATTTTTTAATGGACTTGGAAACTCCATTTTTTCTTTGCTGTTCATACAGCCAAAGCTACCCAGGAGTTCATGAGTGCAAAAAAGTGGAACATTCTGCAATGGCCAAGTCAATCACCAGATCTTAACCCAATTGAGCATGCATTTCACTTGCTCAAATCCAGACTGAAGACGGAAAGACCCACAAACAAGCAAGACCTGAAGGCTGCGGCTGTAAAGGCCTGGCAAAGCATTAAGAAGGAGGAAACCCAGCGTTTGGTGATGTCCATGGGTTCCAGACTTAAGGCAGTGACTGCCTCCAAAGGATTCGCAACAAAATATTGAAAATAAAAATATTTTGTTTGGGTTTGGTTTATTTGTCCAATTACTTTTGACCTCCTAAAATGTGGAGTGTTTGTAAAGAAATGTGAACAATTCCTACAATTTCTATCAGATATTTTTGTTCAAACCTTCAAATTAAACGTTACAATCTGCACTTGAATTCTGTTGTAGAGGTTTCATTTCAAATCCAATGTGGTGGCATGCAGAGCCCAACTCGCCAAAATTGTGTCACTGGCCAAAGATTTCTGGACCTAACTGTACATGTGTAAGAGGTGTCAGCCCCGCCCCTCATCTATTACTGCTGACAACCCGCCTGTATACATGTGTAAGAGGTGTCAGCCCCGCCCCTCATCTATTACTGCTGACAACCCGCCTGTATACATGTGTAAGAGGTGTCAGCCCCATCCCTCATCTATTACTGCTGACAACCCGCCTGTATACATGTGTAAGAGGTGTCAGCCCCACCCCTCATCTATTACTGCTGACAACCCGCCTGTATACATGTGTAAGAGGTGTCAGCCCCGCCCCTCATCTATTACTGCTGACAACCCGCCTGTATACATGTGTAAGAGGTGTCAGCCCCATCCCTCATCTATTACTGCTGACAACCCGCCTGTATACATGTGTAAGAGGTGTCAGCCCCACCCCTCATCTATTACTGCTGACAACCCGCCTGTATACATGTGTAAGAGGTGTCAGCCCCACCCCTCATCTATTACTGCTGACAACCCGCCTGTATACATGTGTAAGAGGTGTCAGCCCCACCCCTCATCTATTACTGCTGACAACCTGCCTGTATACATGTGTAAGAGGTGTCAGCCCCGCTCCTCATCTATTACTGCTGACAACCCGCCTGTATACATGTGTAAGAGGTGTCACCCCCATCCCTCATCTATTACTGCTGACAACCCGCCTGTATACATGTGTAAGAGGTGTCAACCCCATCCCTCATCTATTACTGCTGACAACCCGCCTGTATACATGTGTAAGAGGTGTCAGCCCCACCCCTCATCTATTACTGCTGACAACCCGCCTGTATACATGTGTAAGAGGTGTCAGCCCCACCCCTCATCTATTACTGCTGACAACCCGCCTGTATACATGTGTAAGAGGTGTCAGCCCCACTCCTCATCTATTACTGCTGACAACCCGCCTGTATACATGTGTAAGAGGTGTCAGCCCCGCCCCTCATCTATTACTGCTGACAACCCGCCTGTATACATGTGTAAGAGGTGTCAGCCCCGCCCCTCATCTATTACTGCTGACAACCCGCCTGTATACATGTGTAAGAGGTGTCAGCCCCACCCCTCATCTATTACTGCTGACAACCTGCCTGTATACATGTGTAAGAGGTGTCAGCCCCACCCCTCATCTATTACTGCTGACAACCCGCCTGTATACATGTGTAAGAGGTGTCAGCCCCACCCCCTCATCTATTACTGCTGACAACTCGCCTGTATACATGTGTAAGAGGTGTCAGCCCCCGCCCCTCATCTATTACTGCTGACAACCCGCCTGTATACATGTGTAAGAGGTGTCAGCCCCACCCCTCATCTATTACTGCTGACAACCCGCCTGTATACATGTGTAAGAGGTGTCAGCCCCGCCCCTCATCTATTACTGCTGACAACCCGCCTGTATACATGTGTAAGAGGTGTCAGCCCCACCCCTCATCTATTACTGCTGACAACCCACCTGTATACATGTGTAAGAGGTGTCAGCCCCACCCCTCATCTATTACTGCTGACAACTCGCCTGTATACATGTGTAAGAGGTGTCAGCCCCGCCCCTCATCCATTACTGCTGACAACCCGCCTGTATACATGTGAGGTGTCAGTCCCGCCCCTCATCTATTACTGCTGACAACCCGCCTGTATACATGTGTAAGAGGTGTCAGCCCCACCCCTCATCTATTACTGCTGACAACCCGCCTGTATACATGTGTAAGAGGTGTCAGCCCCGCCCCTCATCCATTACTGCTGACAACCAGCCTGTATACATGTGAGGTGTCAGTCCCGCCCCTCATCTATTACTGCTGACAACCCGCCTGTATACAGTGCCTACAAGTAGTCTTCAACCCCCTGCAGATTTAGCAGGTTTACACATTCGGAATAACTTGGCATTGTGACATTTGGACTGTAGATCAGCCTGGAAGTGTGAAATGCAGCAAAAAAGAATGTTATTTCTTTTTTTTTTTTTTTTTTTTTTAAATTGTGAAAAGTTTATTCAGAGGGTCATTTATTATTCAACCCCTCAAACCACCAGAATTCTGTTTGGTTCCCCTAAAGTATTAAGAAGTATTTCAGGCACAAAGAACAATGAGCTTCACATGTTTGGATTAATTATCTCTTTTTCCAGCCTTTTCTGACTAATTAAGACCCTCCCCAAACTTGTGAACAGCACTCATACTTGGTCAACATGGGAAAGACAAAGGAGCATTCCAAGGCCATCAGAGACAAGATCGTGGAGGGTCACAAGGCTGGCAAGGGGTACAAAACCCTTTCCAAGGAGTTGGGCCTACCTGTCTCCACTGTTGGGAGCATCATCCGGAAGTGGAACGCTTATGGAACTACTGTTAGCCTTCCACGGCCTGGACAGCCTTTGAAAGTTTCCACCCGTGCCGAGGCCAGGCTTGTTCGAAGAGTCAAGGCTAACCCAAGGACAACAAGGAAGGAGCTCCGGGAACATCTCATGGCAGTGGGGACATTGGTTTCAGTCAATACCATAAGTAACATACTCCACCGCAATGGTCTCCGTTCCAGACGAGCCCGTAAGGTACCTTTACTTTCAAAGCGTCATGTCAAGGCTCGTCTACAGTTTGCTCATGATCACTTGGAGGACTCTGAGACAGACTGGTTCAAGGTTCTCTGGTCTGATGAGACCAAGATCGAGATCTTTGGTGCCAACCACACACGTGACGTTTGGAGACTGGATGGCACTGCATACGACCCCAAGAATACCATCCCTACAGTCAAGCATGGTGGTGGCAGCATCATGCTGTGGGGCTGTTTCTCAGCCAAGGGGCCTGGCCATCTGGTCCGCATCCATGGGAAGATGGATAGCACGGCCTACCTGGAGATTTTGGCCAAGAACCTTCGCTCCTCCATCAAGAATCTTAAGATGGGTCGTCATTTCATCTTCCAACAAGACAACAACCCAAAGCACACAGCCAAGAAAACCAAGGCCTGGTTCAAGAGGGATAAAAATCAAGGTGTTGCAGTGGCCTAGTCAGTCTCCTGACCTTAACCCAATTGAAAACTTGTGGAAGGAGCTCAAGATTAAAGTCCACATGAGACACCCAAAGAACCTAGATAACTTGGAGAAGATCTGCATGGAGGAGTGGGCCAAGATAACTCCAGAGACCTGTGCCGGCCTGATCAGGTCTTATAAAAGACGATTATTAGCTGTAATTGCAAACAAGGGTTATTCCACAAAATATTAAACCTAGGGGTTGAATAATAATTGACCCACACTTTTATGTTGAAAATTTATTAAAATTTAACTGAGCAACATAACTTGTTGGTTTGTAAGATTTATGCATCCGTTAATAAATCCTGCTCTTGTTTGAAGTTTGCAGGCTCTAACTTATTTGCATCTTATCAAACCTGCTAAATCTGCAGGGGGTTGAATACTACTTGTAGGCACTGTACATGTGTAAGAGGTGTCAGCCCCACTCCTCATCTATTACTGCTGACAACCAGCCTGTATACATGTGTAAGAGGTGTCAGCCCCGCCCCTCATCTATTACTGCTGACAACCCGCCTGTATACATGTGTAAGAGGTGTCAGCCCCGCTCCTCATCTATTACTGCTGACAACCCGCCTGTATACATGTGTAAGAGGTGTCAGCCCCGCCCCTCATCTATTACTGCTGACAACCCGCCTGTATACATGTGTAAGAGGTGTCAGCCCCGCCCCTCATCTATTACTGCTGACAACCCGCCTGTATACATATGTAAGAGGTGTCAGCCCCGCTCCTCATCTATTACTGCTGACAACCAGCCTGTATACATGTGTAAGAGGTGTCAGTCCCACCCCTCATCTATTACTGCTGACAACCCGCCTGTATACATGTGTAAGAGGTGTCAGCCCCGCCCCTCATCTATTACTGCTGACAACCCGCCTGTATACATGTGTAAGAGGTGTCAGTCCCGCCCCTCATCTATTACTGCTGACAACCCGCCTGTATACATGTGTAAGAGGTGTCAGCCCCGCCCCTCATCTATTACTGCTGACAACCCGCCTGTATACATGTGTAAGAGGTGTCAGCCCCCGCCCCTCATCTATTACTGCTGACAACCCGCCTGTATACATGTGTAAGAGGTGTCAGCCCCGCCCCTCATCTATTACTGCTGACAACCAGCCTGTATACATGTGTAAGAGGTGTCAGCCCCGCCCCTCATCTATTACTGCTGACAAACCCGCCTGTATACATGTGTAAGAGGTGTCAGCCCCGCCCCTCATCTATTACTGCTGACAACCCGCCTGTATACATGTGTAAGAGGTGTCAGCCCCGCCCCTCATCTATTACTGCTGACAACCAGCCTGTATACATGTGTAAGAGGTGTCAGCCCCGCTCCTCATCTATTACTGCTGACAACCCGCCTGTATACATGTGTAAGAGGTGTCAGCCCCGCCCCTCATCTATTACTGCTGACAACCCGCCTGTATACATGTGTAAGAGGTGTCAGCCCCACCCCTCATCTATTACTGCTGACAACCCGCCTGTATACATGTGTGGGAGGTGTCAGCCCCGCCCCTCCTCTATTACTGCTGACAACCCGCCTGTATACATGTATAAGAGATGTCAGCCCCGCTCCTCATCTATTACTGCTGACAACCCGCCTGTATACATGTGTAAGAGGTGTCAGCCCCGCCCCCTGGTGATGACATCACTGATAAAATAACGTGATCAGACTTGAGACCACACCCCTTATATACAGCTCCACCCCCTGGTGATGACATCACTGATATAATAACATATGATCAGACCTGAGACCACACCCCTTATATACAGCTCCACCCCAGGTGATGACATCACTGATATAAAAACGTGTGCGGTCTTATTTGCAGTGGTGAGACTGGCGTCTCGCTGGCCTTCAATAGCCAGGATGAGTTCAGGGCTAGCGAGGGCCTAGGCACGTGATCGGCGAATGGGGGGAAAGGCCCAGAGGGACATTAGGGAGTGCAGGGACCATCTTTAGGTGAGTTTTAGGGGGTGACCCCGCTCCCTTCTACATAGCGCAAGGGCCTACCATTGTATTGTGTACCCTTTATGTAGCGTTGCTCACAGGAGGCTTTTGCCTCTCTCGGCGTATCATCACACAAGTGTGTGACGCCCCTGGCCTATCAGGTCATCACAGGGTATTGCACAATCTGCCCTCCCGTGCAATATCCACCTCCTTCTTGGTTGTGGGTCCCCAACTGTATGGTATTGCCGACAACAGCTAATTAAATCCTAGGTACACTTTGCACCACACCCACCAGACACACCAGTGGAGTGGACGGCCTGAGTGGAATAGGGTCGCTCACTTCGGGGGTTGGTTAGGGGAGGTCAGGAGTATCAGGAGAAGTGTGTTGGAGGTGAGGTAGAGAGGAGGTCAGGAGCAGGGCTCCTAGGAAGCTATGTGGCAGACGGTGGTTTGGGCCTAGAGGAGCGGGCCCCCCCGGTCTCAGGGGATCGTGGCAAGGGGCACTGAACTGTCAAGGAGGACAGCCGGCGACCTTGTGCCATCACCGGGCTGGGACCAGAGCATGATGGGGTACGTGGACCCTAGGTCAGGGAGTAGCTTCAGGCAGCCTGACAATTTACCCTACGAGAATGGAGCCTTCAAGATCCGCTCTCCACCCGCTCCAAAATCGGGGTACTAATGCAACGAGGGGGATAGGACTTTTCACAAAAACGGTCCAGAAAATCCCAAGCGTGAACCCTGAGAGCAAGCTCCACACTTAGCCATAACGGGGAGTGGGACCCGGCAAGTTCCATACTACCAGGACCAACAGAGAAATAAACTTAGTGCCAGGAGGAAGGTCACGGATGACCAGGCAGCACTATTAGGGACGGGACCCAAACTAGCTCCCCTCAGCGGCAGCGGTGTCCAGAACTTTGGTTTATCCAGTTGTCGGTGTCATCTTTATGGACTGTGTGAGTACGCAAGTGGCCCCTTCACTCTCCACGGCACTCCCCCGCTACCATCACCGAGTCCCGGGCATCCCCCCTACCCGTGGAGGGTCACAACACCTGGCTGCCCCACTCCATCACCCCCGGGTACTCCCAACTGCAGCGGTGGTACTCCACATTACCACACACCACGGGTGGCGTCACAAACTCTAAATATATAATCTTCATTTGAGTGGCAGCACGACCCCCAGTTCCGGACGCCCCTCGAGCCACCATGGATCCGGATCCAAGCAACCCGGCTGCTGACACGGGGGCGGCACAAGTGTTTCCACTGAGTTTTGTTTTTCGCTGGGGCGACTATTTGTACCGGGCAAGACATCCATTGTCACATTGTGACAGTCAGCCTGTCCTGACCTTTCCTCACCTCCGACAATGGCAGCGTCCAAGACCCAAACTTAATGCGTTCCCCGGAAGGTGAATGTTCTGCCACCCTGTGCTACAAGAAATAATCAGCGAGCACCACCTAACTGCTGACTGTCTCCCAGAATCTGCACTCCGCCAGAAATGTCCATCCTGGAGCCGTTCTCCTGGGGGATATTGTGCCGCCCCAGCAGCGGTCGAACCGGTCGGATCTGGAGTCTGCTGTGGCTCGAGGGTCTCTGGACCCGGGGGTTCGCGGCCACTTCAAATGCAAAGGGGGTATTTACAGGGGATAAGAGTTTGTGACGCCACCCGTGGTTCGCAGTAAGGGGAGTACCGCCGCTGCCGGTGGGAGTACCCGGGGGAGATGGAGTGGGGCAACCAGATGACGTTCCCTTCACGAGTAGGGGAGGCCCTGGGACTCTGGATGGTGGAGGTGTAGGGGAGCGTGGTGTAGGGGGTTGGAAGCAGGGGGGAGCAGCGTACTCACTCAGGCAGTGTTGGTAGTGATGCAACCAGAAAGCAGACTCCGACACCAAGGTAAACCAAGTCTCTGGGTGCCGCTGCCACTTCAGGGGAGCTCGTCCGAGAGTCTGCTCCCTTTGGTATTGCTGATAGTCTGTACCTTGCCTCCATGCACTGTATGTTAGATGTTCTGAGTCACCCCCCTGCTTGAAGCTGTCGGGGTCCCGATCCCCACCGTTAAGTAGTGAAGCTATGCTCTCGATGGCTGACACTTAGGATTTCAGTGGGCCGCATAAGCTGGAAAGCCCTATCCCCTTCGTTGGGTTGTTGCCTTCGATCTCTGAGCTCTTGGGGAAAGTTCATAGAGACATAGAGAGACTATCCTCCACAGGTGAATTATCAGGTTGCGTGAAGCTACTCCCTGATCTAGGGTCCAGTACTCCGCTGTGCTCAGTACTGGTTCGGTTACTAGGTACTCCGGTGCCGACCGTCCCCCAAAACTATGCCTGGGACCTTTCTCCAATACCTTGTGACCGGGTCTCCGACTCCTTCGGTCCCAGACCACCGTCTGCGACCTAGCCGACGTTTCCCATTGAGCTCCAACTCCCAGCTCCTCACTCTTTGGGAGCTACTACCCTTCTAACTCTGCCCCTCACACCAGTCTGTCTGACCCCTAGGCGAGTGGCCCTGTTCCTGCTAGACCACCCACTGGTGTGCCTGACAGGGTGTGGTTTGAGGTGTGACTAGGATTTTCATGCTGATGGAGCAATAACAAAAGTTAGGATCCCAGAACCTTGAGGGGTCCAGTACCAGTCAGGAAAGGGGTGCAGTATCCTGTGACACCCTGACTAGTTCAGGGGCGTCACATTCCCCCTTGGTTAAACATAGCTCGTCCCCGAGCTACAGGACACCCAGAGGTTTATTTTGTTTTAACTGGAAAAGAAAAGGAAAAATAACACTTTTAATGTAACAATTTCTCATCCCACACAGGGGAGGCACAGCACTTAAATGTTGCATAAAAACTCTCAGAGTTCACATTTATAAGCACAATGGAACGCTACTGGTTGCAGCGGTAGTCGGGGGCTCAGCCTACTCTGCTGCATTCCCAAGAAAGACCCCACATCCCACAGAAAGACCCTACATCGCTCAAAAAGACCCCAAATCCCTCAGAAACACCACGTATCCCTCAGAAAGACCCCAAATCCCCCAGAAAGACTACGTATCCCCCAGAAAGACCCTGCATCCTCTAGAAAGACCTTGCATCCCCAGAAAGACCCCAAATCGCCCAGAAAGACCACGTATCCCTCAGAAAGTCCCCAAATCCCCAAGAAAGACCACATATCCCCCAGAAAGACCACGTATCCCCCAGATAGACCCTGCATTCTCCTGATAGACCTTAAATCTCACAGAAAAATCATGTAACCCCCAGAAAGACCCTGCATTCCCCTGATAGACCCCAAATCCCCCAGAAAGACCCCATATCCCCCAGAAAGACCATGCATTTACCAGAAAGATCCCACATCCCCCAGAAAGACCCCGTATCCCCCAGAAAGACTCTGCACTTTCTTCACTCATTCTGAACCACATCTGAAACAGGCCGGTAGCATGAAAGGGAATCTGTCAGCAGGTTTTTGCTCCCCCATCAGAGGGCAGCACAATGTAGAGATAGAGACCCTTATTCCAGCGATGTGTCACTTACTAAGCTGTTTGCTGTCATTTTGATAAAGTTACTATTTTCTCTGTTGCAGAAGATTCTCAGGAAGAATCAGGCCAAGAAGAGAATTCTGCTCCAAACACCCGGAAAAAACAAACTGCACCAGAACCACTGCGGACTCAAAGATGATAAGCGATAGATACACAGAGCAAAAATATAAACACATCACGTCTGTTTCTGCTCCCATTTTTCATGAGCTGAACTCGAAGGTCTGCAGCCACCAGAGACAAGCCCGGAAATGATGCAGCAACAGGAGACAAATCTGGAAATGATGAAGCAACGGGAGACAAGTCTGGAGACACTGCAACCACTGGAGACAAATCCGGAAATAATAAAGCAACGGGAGACAAGTCTGGAGACACTGCAGCCACTGGAGACAAGCCCGGAAATGATGCAACAGGAGACAAGTCTGGAGATAATGCAACCACTGCAGACAACTCTGGAAGTGATGCAGTATCAGGAGACAAATCCGGAAATGATGAAGCAACAGGAGACAAGTCCGGAGATGCTGCAACCACTGCAGACAAGTCCGGAAATTATGCAGCAACGGGAGACAAGTCTGGAGATACTGCAACCACTGCAGACAAGTACGGAAATTATGCAGCAACGGGAGACAAGTCTGGAGATGCTGCAGCCACTGGAAACAAGTCTGGAAATACCACAGCCACTGCAGACGTCCGGAAATGCCGCAGCCACTGGAGACAAGTCTGGAGATGCTTCACTCACAGGAGACAAGTCTGGAAAGGTTGCAGCCACTGGAGACATGTCTGGAGATGCTGCAGCCATAGGAGACAAGTCCGTAAATGTTGTAGCCACTGGAGACAAGTCCGGAAATGATGCAGCAACGGAAGACAAGTACAGAAATGCTGCAGCCACTGGAGACAAGTCTGGAGATGCTGCAGCCACAGGAGACAAGTCCGGAGATGCCGCAGCTACAGGAGACAAGTCCAGAAATGATGCAGCCACTAGCGACAAGTCCTGAAGTGCCGCAGCCATGGAAGACAAGACTAGAGATGCTGCCGCCACAGGAGACAAGTCCCAAAATGTCGCAGCCACTGAAAACAAGTCTAGAGATGCTGCAGCCATGGGAGACAGGTCCGGAAATGGCGCAGCCACTGAACACAAGTCTGGAGATACTGCAGCCACAGGAGACAAGTCCGGAAATGTTGCAGTCATGGAAGACAGCACTACCATTCTCAGGTGCTCAGTACTCGTAACTAGTGATGAGTGAGCATGGTAGTGCTCGCTCATCACTAGCTGCGAGTACTGAGCACCTGAGCATGGTAGTGCTCGCTCATCACTAGTTACAAGTACTGAGCACCTGAGCATGGTAGTGCTTGCTCATCACTAGCTGCGAGTACTGAGCACCTGAGCATGGTAGTGCTCGCTCATCACTAGTTATGAGTACTGAGCACGTGAGCATGGTAGTGCCCGCTCATCACTAGTTACGGGTGCCGAGCACCCGAGCATGGTAGTGCCCGCTCATCACTAGTTACGAGTACAGAGCACCTGAGCATGGTAGTGCTTGCTCATCACTAGCTGCGAGTACTGAGCACCTGAGCATGGTAGTGCTCGCTCATCACTAGTTACAAGTACTGAGCACCTGAGCATGGTAGTGCTCGCTCATCACTAGCTGCGAGTACTGAGCACCTGAGCATGGTAGTGCTCGCTCATCACTAGTTACGAGTACTGAGCACCTGAGCATGGTAGTGCTTGCTCATCACTAGGTACGAGTACAGAGCACCTGAGCATGGTAGTGCTTGCTCATTACTAGCTACGAGTACCGAGTACCTGAGCATGGTAGTGCTTGCTCATCACTAGTTACGAGTATTGAGCACCCAAGCTTGGCAGTGCTCGCTCATCACTAGTTATGAGTACCAAGCATCTGAGCATGTGTAGCGCCCCTGCGGTCATGCTACTAAGATCTGCAACTTAGTTACTGGAGTCCTAGCTCTGGCTAAACCCGTACACATCTAAAACACTCACACAACACCACCCTGGACCACAAGAGAGCAGTATCAGAGGGTTGGCCGTCCTATGGTGTAAAGCCTGCCCAGGAAGTGGAGGTTGCCTAGGAGGTGTAAATCCAACCCTCCTGTAGTGAGGTCCCTAGAGGGAAGTGGAGGAGTTGGTGGGTGGAAGAGAAGAGTACACATGGAGTGAGGAGCAGGAGGGAGGAGGACACCCGGCTGGGTGTCAGGTTTGGGTGCGAGGCCTGAGGATCAATCGCACAATGCCCAGGGGAAAAGAAGCTGGCTGCGAGGTCTGCAAGGGACTCTGACAGAGCTGTGCACATGACCGGGTGCAGAACCCGAGGGGGAAAGTAGGAAAGTTCCAAGCCAGGAGGGAGCCACACGACAAGAGAAGTGCATGAAGGGGGCCATAGCCAGGTTACACTGACAGAGCCGGGACAAAGGGAACCAGGAATCTGTCCCCAGCACCAGGGGAGTGTAACCTGTAAGTAAATAATCAGTAACGACTCCCTGTTTCACTCGGACTTTGCCTGCATGCATTCCTTTCAGCCTGCACCTCATCCAGCACCTAGAGGACACTGGGGTTTACCCTACCTGCGGAGGGGGATTAACACACTCACTGCTGATCCCATCAGCCCCAGTCCCTCACAAGCAGTAGCGGCGGCATCTATGCCCTTGCCGCACTATTGCAGGTGGCGTCACAAACATTAACTTTATTATCCCCTCTAAATAGCCCCTGCCATTTCATTAAGCGTCTGCCATTACCCGGGTCCGGGGACCCTCGAGCCACAGTAATCCCGGATCCGAGCAGCTCGACTGCCCCAGGGCGCGACACATAGTAGTGCTCGGTCATCACTAGTTACGAGTACCGAGCACCCGAGCATGGTAGTGCCTGGTCATCACTATTTACGAGTACAGAGCACCCGAGCATGGTAGTGCCCGTGTCGCGGGCGGAGGAGGGGACGCTGTGACTCCTAGCCTTGCCGGGGTCCGTAAGCCCCTGCCGGATGGCGCTAGCTTCTCTTTGCGTACCGGTCCGGTACCGCCGGGCCACGGTCCTTACGGTTAGCTCCAATAGGCCACTCCTGCAGACGGTCACCACCGTCTGCCAACCTTGCTGATCCGTCCGGGCCACACACCCGGACCAACTTCAGGCTGCTTAACTGCCACTTTACTCCTCTCTCTGCTCCCAAACTAAACTGCCTTTCTTTTCCCGCCTCCAGGACTGTGTACTCCTCGGTGGGCGGGGCCAACCGCCTGGCCCACCCCCCTGGTGTGGACATCAGCCCCTGGAGGAAGGCAACAAGGGTTTGTGTCTGACTTCGGTGTGCCTGACCGGGAGTGTGGGGTGTGTAGGTGTTGTTCTCTGTGGCCCCTGGTTTGTCCAGGGCGCCACACCTGCTCATCACTAGCTCTTCCCCCTTAGTAAAATGCAGACCGTCCGCGGGCTGCCCGTACATCACCGGTTTTATTTTCACAAACTGGAAAAGATAAACGGTAAACATATTACAAGTATAATAACATCTTCCCACATCGGGAGTCATGGTACTTAAACGTTGCTAAAACAGTTACGGCTTCCGCTCTCTCCCACCCAAGTAACCTGGCCCTGATGCTGCCCCTAAGCAAACAGGCAGCACCCCTTGACCCCAGTCCAGCACAAGTTACCCGAGCGGGTTCTGCCCTTTTCAGGGGACCCACGTCCATGGGGAACCCCTGAAACCCCTGGAGGATCGCCACTGATTGCGGTAGTGGCGGGCCTGGGCCATCTCTTCCCTCCAGGCCCATCCTCCAAATCAGCAAATTTACATACCACAAGTTCGTGGTTGCCCTGCCAGTTCTCGGGCTTGTCCGTAGTAGTTTCTACGCAGTGGTTTGTGAGGGGTCCCAACGGGGACCAGTTGCCGGCAACGACCGGTGCAAATCAGGGTTTGTTAATCTGGTGACATCTTCGGTTATCATTCACTTATCATTCATTTTCAACTTTTAAACGGTACTTTCAACACTGGTGGTCCCAACGGGGACAACTTGCAGCGGGGCTCCGCTGACTTTGGAGCGGCTACCACCGCAGGGGGTTGGCCCACTCGGGGACCAGTCGGTACATCGGGTTCTCTTTCCACAGGCAGTTCAGTCCAGAACCACTGACGGCCATTAAGAACGGTGGCGGGGGCAGTGTGGTCGGAACCCCCTCCTCCATCAGCGACATTCTCTCTGGACCTCCGGCTGCGGTGCCGGCTCCCATGCAATCAGGGCTGGTTCTGGGGTTTGGGTGGACTGGTCGCGACGCGGCACGGCCGCAGCGGCCCCTTGCTCACGGGCCCCCACTACGGCAACCATCCTGCGCATCTCCGCCTTCCAGTCCAGCAGCTGCTGCAGGCTCTGCGCCCTCACCTTCAAGCAGAACCGGTCCAGCTCCCGCTCCAGCCATGCAGCGGTCCCGGCGGGGAGCTCACCCGGGCCGCAGTCTTCAAAGTCTACTCCTCCTCGGTTCTCCCAGAGCTTAGACGCTCCGGTAGCGGGTACTCCCGCACTCCAATTCGAGGACGCCGCCATTTCTCCATCCGCGTCCCCCTTAGTCTCTTTCCGGCTCCTCCTATACAGGGGCGGGGTTTTGGCCTTCGTGCCTCCACTACTCGAGGAGACGCTCGAGCGGGAACTTTTCGCGCCCAAGATGGCGGTTTCTCCAATTTTTCGGCCGGACACCTCCGGCGGTAACAAGGCGCACCTCTACCAGGCGGCAGAGCGGTAAGATCCTGTTCGTGACGCCAAGTTGTCGCAGGCGGAGGAGGGGACGCTGCGCTCTCCCACTGCTCGGGTCCGGCCGCTGCTGCTGCGACTGCTCGGTGGTGGCTCAAGCGGTGGGCCTGATCCCGGGGACTCGAGCGGCGTTCCTCGCCCGTGAGTGAAAGGGGGTGGTTTGGGTTTAGGGATATTGTCCGTGACGCCACCCACGGTTGTGGTGAGGTTGTGACACCACCGCTGCTCTGGACGGGGATCCCGGGAGCGATGACAGGGAGCAGCTTGGATGTTGGTTCTCCCCTCCGTGGGTAGGGGGGTTGGTTGTCCCGGGGCCCGGTGAGGGGGGAAGGATGGATGGCAGGCGGGTTACGGGGCCTGGCGGGGTGCAGGGTCGCGGGGGCAGCGCTGTGCCGCACGGCACGGTGGTACTCACTCAGCCAATGATGAGGACACAGTTCTCGGTAAAACACACGGCTGGATGGACGGGTCCCACAGACGGCTGCGGTGTTTCTCCTCCCGGCAGGTTGACGGTGACTGCCTTTCCCTACACCTATGTAGTGTAACGGTTCCAATGGGTTCTCACCGGTAACCCGCTCCCCAGCTTGGATGGGTGCTGAAGGAGCCCCTTTTGCCCGCAGGCTCTGGCCCTGGGAACTTTAGCCTTGGCGGTGACTGTGTTTCCCTCTCTCGGTTGGACGGTTGCCTTCTGACAGGACTTGGCTGCTGGGAAACCCAGGAGGTTCCCTTCGCTAACGGATTTGGCAAATTCACGGCGACTCCTAGCCTTGCCGGGGTCCGTAAGCCCCTGCCGGATGGCGCTGGCTTCTCTTTGCGTACCGGTCCGGTACCGCCGGGCCACCGCCCGTCCACGGTCCTTACGGTTAGCTCCAATAGGCCACTCCTGCAGACGGTCACCACCGTCTGCCAACCTTGCTGATCCGTCCGGGCCACACACCCGGACCAACTTCAGGCTGCTTAACTGCCACTTTACTCCTCTCTCTGCTCCCAAACTAAACTGCCTTTCTTTTCCCGCCTCCAGGACTGTGTACTCCTCGGTGGGCAGGGCCAACCGCCTGGCCCACCCCCCTGGTGTGGACATCAGCCCCTGGAAAAAGGCAACAAGGGTTTGTGTCTGACTTCGGTGTGCCTGACCGGGAGTGTGGGGTGTGTAGGTGTTGTTCTCTGTGGCCCCTGGTTTGTCCAGGGCGCCACACCTGCTCATCACTAGCTCTGAGTACTGAGCACCCGAGCATGGTAGTGCTCGCTCATCACTAGTTACCAGTACTGAGCACCCGAGCATGGTAGTGCCCGATCATCACTAGTTACCAGTACTGAGCACCCGAGCATGGTAGTGCCCGATCATCACTAGTTACCAGTACAGAGCACCCGAGCATGGTAGTGCCCGCTCATCACTAGTTACCAGTACAGAGCACCCAAGCATGGTAGTGCCCGATCATCACTAGTTAGTAGTTACCAGTACAGAGCACCTGAGCATGGTAGTGCCCGATCATCACTAGTTACCAGTACAGAGCACCCGAGCATGGTAGTGCCCGATCATCACTAGTTACGAGTACAGAGCACCCGAGCATGGTAGTGTCCGCTCATCACTAGTTACGAGTACAGAGCACCCGAGCATGGTAGTTCCTTCTCATCACTAGTCACCATCTCACTAAAGAGTAGAGAGGTGGCAAAAGGTTATAAAGAACTGCCCCTCTGTCGCACCACATCTCCATATCTCCACATCTTTAAGCTCTAGGTTGGGGCTTTTGGTTGCGAGCAGCCCTGGAGATCCTTGTACACAGTCCGGCACCTATGAGTATCCACATATCTGGGCCGAGAGTGAACATCAGGCAGGAGAAATCACAGGACAGAGGCGCACAGCACCGGACAGCAGGCAGGGCGCATAAAGTGCCCATAAACATAGTAAAGGGATGATCGGGTGCTGTGGTAGTGCAGCAGAGTCTGCAGATCGGCCGCAGCACAGCCCTGAGTGTTGACTCTGCACCACGATCGCCTCTTTAGTGCAGGGGAAGGGTTGCTGGGACTTGTGCCGCTGGGCACTTACTTTTAGGCCGGAGGCCAGGGCTGGTTCTCTTTTCAGGACCTCTTCCCAGCTGCCGACTGCAGCAGGTCCCGGTACCCCCAGGCACCCCCAGACTGCAGCAGGTCCCGGTACCCCCAGGCACCCCCAGACTGCAGCAGGTCCCGGCACCCCCAGGCACCCCCAGACTGCAGCAGGTCCCGGTACCCCCAGGCACCCCCAGACTGCAGCAGGTCCCGGCACCCCCAGGCACCACACAAGGACACAATTCTTCTTAAACATAAACGTTGCTTTACTGGGTATGGTTTGAAGTAGTGTCACATCACGCCAGCAGCGGGCACATCTCTTCTCCATCATAACAGTTACATACATCATTCTCCAAAGTCCTTTGGACGTAAACTCCGGTTCTGTATCGAGGTTGCCACTAGCAACCGGAGTCACTCTAAATTTGCCGGCCAGCCACTTCCCTGGTACTCGGGCCTCCGAGTCCTTCATCCCCTCACCCATCTTCATTCTGCTGGGCATGATCAAATAGTCCTCCGGTTGTTCGCTATAAGCTAGGACGGGCGTTCCGGGGACGGGACTACTCCTGCCAGGACCTACTCTTGTAGTTGGAGCTCACTGACCTTCCGCTGGTTGAGAGGGTTCTTTGGGTATCTGCCAGGGATTGACCACCATCCAGGCCATCCGGACTCTACCCACACTCTGGGACGTGGTTCGCACAGCCCTCTCCACACTAGGGCCCCACGTGTCCGGCACCAGGATTTGACCTAGAGGGTCAGTCTGTTTCAGTTGGTTGGGGATGTTGCATATACGCTCCTCTGGGACTCTCCTGTCCTGTCCTGTGTCCCTCTCCTTTTTATTAGCTGGACTCCTCCCTGCCATTAACTCTTTCTAGCACCGAGTACCAGGAGAAGCAGCCAGCCCAATGTGGCCACCTAGTGGCTGTACACATATTACACTTCACACACTGTATACAGTACACATTCTATATTGTGGATTTGCAGGTCTGGGGTGGCCGAACCTCACACGCCCATACAAACACAGCGGGGTATAAGACTTATGGAGCAATGAAGGCCGGTCAGGTTTACCGGTGTGAGGAGATGGAGCCTCGGACACACAAGACTTCATTACTGTGTAGTGTTGAGATCTGTGACTCCAGAGAGGTCGGGACTTGTATGGGAACACGGAGAACAATTGTGGATACATTGCGCGCACTGGGCCTAGAAACCGACAATCATCTTATGCAGCAATGCACCCGTCATCCCATTTTCACCACAGCCTCAGCCCCCGGGGTCGTCAGGGTCCGTCCAGACGCATTTTACCTGCATCCATTTTCTATTGTGCGGCCATTTATTTGGCAGAGAATGGACCAATAATAAAGTTGACGTCCAGCAATAATAACGATTGTCTGAATATGACATCTGCTCATAATCCACCCGCGCTCGCTATCGGTGGCGTCTGCCAATACAAAGCATGAGCTTCCCGCAGACGAGGACGTGTTCATTAGTCGCTGGGCGCTCGCCCTTCCATCCGTCTTAGTTATGTCTCACTGGATAGTGGGATATTATGAAGTGCCGTCTGTTGCATTTCGCTCCTTGGTCCTTTCCAACGTTCCTCCCTTCTTTATACTTTTGGGTAATTGCTCTCGTAGGGTTTACACAATGGTTGTGCTCCGCTGCAGACGCACATCAATCTGCAGTCGAAGGAGGTCCAGAGACTTGCGCCAAATGACTCCTGATGGGCGACGTGGTTCAGTCATTTCCTACAAAACATTTTCCACTCCTGATACGAGAAGCGTCTCGGAGATATTTAGGTTTCGACAATATTTGGAGCCAAAGAAGAAGAATTCCCGAGCTGCGCACAGCGAGACATCCACCACGTGTGACCTCCACATACTCGGTGCTGTGCAGCGGGAGGCAGGGACAATCTGAGGTCACCGCGCACGGAGGGGAAGATCGCACTGAAGCTAATGAGGAGGTGATCCAACTGGGATGACCTTCAAGTAACGGCCAAAGGTTAACTAAGCAGACACGGGGCAGTGATCTCCAGCGTTCCAGTTAGAAGTCATTCTGGAAACCCAGAGGAGGAAGATAAATTGCTCATGTGCAACTTTTTGGAAATATCTAACAATATCCATCAAGCTACCAGCATCACCAGTAATTATGTGCATAGGGCCAACAGGCAGCCGGTGGGGGGCAGCTGCAGCCACGAATGTGCAGAGGTGGTGCGCCGCGCCGAGCACCAGGAAAACTCCTCCTGGGAAGGAATTAGTGGCCCTGGCCGGTCACAGTTCCACTTCACAAGTTATGACCTGGTGGCCGGTGGCTGTAGCTCAGGACTGTGTGAGAGTATTATATGACCCGATCCAATGTCACGACCCCGATACTCAGAAACATCTCGGGGACACGGATACTGGTGGTCCTGCGGGGTCTTTCTCTCCTTTCTTTTATGATTTGTTGGAATAGTTTCCCCTCTTGTGATACAATGGTTTGGAAATTCTCTTGTAGTCAAGGTTTCATTTTACCTCTCCCTGATTACAGGTGTAGTAATAGCCCAGTTGTAAAGTGACAGAGACACCCATACACGTCACAATTATAAACATATAAAACATTTTATTTATAATGCTGTAGGGTATATCAAACATGTAACAAAGACATACATAAGAAAGGACCAAGGGGAAAAGGTGCTAGAGGGGAGACACCCCACGTATCCCGGAGAAAAATAAGGGAGAACAGGTCTCCAAGGAATCTGATAGACTTTCCCAGGTCAACATAATCACCATGTGGATAATGACCCCGGGAGGTAAAGTATAGCCTAATAAACCGGAGTGGTTTAAAGTATGGCCCAGGAGGGGGGAAAGATCCACTTACCAGGGAAAGAGATCAACCAGAAGGCCGGGGTAACACATGGGGACCGGCGTCCCAACACGTGTTTCGCTGGATGTGCTTCGACACGGGACAGACATCCAGTCTGGTAGTTAAAGGGTTATCCAATTATTTTTATATTGATGTCCTATCCTTATCCGACAAGCTGCACCCCACTGACCAGCTGTCCTCATTGCCGGCCTGGGTGTGGATCAGAGGCCCGGCAAGGATCAGAGGCCCAGCAAGGATTAGAGGCCTGGGCAACAAATAAAGGCCTACGGGAGAATCAGAAGTCCAGCAAGGATCAGAGGACCAGCAAGGATCAGATGCCTCGGCGAGGATCAGAGGCCCAGCAAGAATCAAAGGCCCAGTGAGAATCAGAGGCTTGGTGAGGATCAGAGGCCTGAAAAGGATTCAAGGCCTGGATGAGAATCAGAGACCTGAGCAAGGATCAGAGGCTTGGCGAGGATCAGAGGCCTGAAAAGGATTCAAGGTCTGGGTGAGAATCAGAGACCTGAGCAAGGATCAGAGGCTTGGCGAGGATCAGAGGCCTTGTGAGGATCTGAAGCCCAGTGAAAATCAGAGGCCTAACAAAGATGCAAGGCCTGGTTGAGGATCAGAGGCCCGGCAAGGATGTCAGGCCTGGTTGAGGATCAGAGGCCTGGCAAGGATGCGAGGCCTGGTTGAGGATCAGAGGCCCGGCAAAGATGCAAGGCCTGGTTAAGGATCAGAGGCCCGGCAAGGATGCGAGGCCTGGTTAAGGATCAGAGGCCTGGGCGAGGATCAGAGGCCCGGCAAGGATGTGAGGCCTCGTTGTGGATCAGAGGCCTGGGCGAGGATTAGAGGCCTGGCAAGAATGCGAGGCCTGGTTGAAGATCAGAGGCTTGGGCAAGGATCAGAGGTTCGGCAAGGATCAGAGGACCAGCAAGGATCAGATGCCTCGGCGAGGATCAGAGGCCCAGCAAGAATCAAAGGCCCAGTGAGAATCAGAGGCTTGGCGAGGATCAGAGGCCTGAAAAGGATACAAGGCCTGGGGGAGAATCAGAGACCTGAGTAAGGATCAGAGACTTGGCGAGGATCAGAGGCCTGAAAAGGATTCAAGGCCTGGGTGAGAATCAGAGACCTGAGCAAGGATCAGAGGCTTGGCGAGGATCAGAGGCCTGAAAAGGATTCAAGGCCTGGGTGAGAATCAGAGACCTGAGCAAGGATCAGAGGCTTGGCGAGGATCAGAGGCCTTGTGAGGATCTGAAGCCCGGTGAAAATCAGAGGCCTAACAAAGATGCAAGGCCTGGTTGAGGATCAGAGGCCCGGCAAGGATGTCAGGCCTGGTTGAGGATCAGAGGCCTGGCAAGGATGCGAGGCCTGGTTGAGGATCAGAGGCCCGGCAAAGATGCAAGGCCTGGTTAAGGATCAGAGGCCTGGGCGAGGATCAGAGGCCCGGCAAGGATGTGAGGCCTCGTTGTGGATCAGAGGCCTGGGCGAGGATTAGAGGCCTGGCAAGAATGCGAGGCCTGGTTGAAGATCAGAGGCTTGGGCGAGGATCAGAGGTTCGGCAAGGATGCGAGGCCTGGTTAAGGATCAGAGGCCTGGGCGAGGATCAGAGGCCCGGCAAGGATGTCAGGCCTGGTTGAGGATCAGAGGCCCGGCAAGGATGTGAGGCCTGGTTAAGCCTGGATCAGAGGCCTAGGCGAGGATCAGAGGCCCGGCAAGGATGTGAGGTCTCGTTGTGGATCAGAGGCCTGGGCGAGGATCAGAGGCCCGGCAAGGATCAGAAGCTTGGGTTAGGATCAGGGGCCTGGCAAGAATCAGCCGTACAGGCCATGGTGGAAAAGTTTGGATGAGGACTGGGGAGAGGTAACTATAAGAATTTGTTGCTTTTTTTAACCTCTTCTCAGCCTCTAGAATTCAGCAGTATGACAGGCGGACAACATTTTGCTGAAATCAACTAAAATTTTGATTTGCTTAAATAAACATTTTTTAAAAAACTGTAAACAAATTGCATTTATTTAGAATTGATGTGGATCACTTTACCTGGAACCTCAACCCGGAAGCAAAGAAGAGACCAGAAGAGCATCTACCGTGGTAGACATCACTAAGAACATGAGCACAGGGAGGCTGGAGGACCAGAGGCATGGCGGACAGCATCCAAGATGAGACACGGCCAAAGCAGCAACACTCCGGCCGAGCACATAAAGTGTAAGGCGTGCAGGGGACCTTCTGAGGAATGAACCTTCTGGCCATAGTTTCTCCCCGGTTTTTTGGGGCAGATTTCCAGGATCTGGTGAGTGGCATTGACTGATTTTTGCAGCGTTTGATGTGACGTCAGACGATGGACGGAGGCGACAGAAGCGCCGTGCACAGAGGTCTCCATTACCCAGTATATTACACATGGCCGGATTCACAGAGGTGGAAGATTCACACGACTGTCACGTAACCGCTTATCCATGGACGACCGTCCACCCCTCCTCGGTTCCAGCCCGGAATAATATTTACAGACGCGGTGGTGAACCGTCCTGTAGCTGAGTCCACATTCCATGAACATGTGGAGGTGGTCGGACATTTCCTTCCTCCCGCTCTGTGGCTTTCTCACAGGAGTTGTGTTACCAGCCCGAATGCTAATAACACGGGAGCATCATGGCGGCGGCTCAGAGGGACCGGGCTAACAGCTGACATTCACTGACTGGAACAGCGGGGGTCTGCATACTCAGACCCCAACACCTGAACTCCGCGTCTCCGGCTGACTCCTCCATCATCGCAGGGGAATTTCCAGCTTCTAGTTTGTGGCTGGTAAATGTCCGCCCTCCTCTCCCCAGGTCCGGCCGCACTCCTCCACTGTCACAATCGTACAAATGGACACGACATTGAAATATAAATGATACTGGAGGAAATATTCCAACGGCTCAACACAATGTCTGCTCCGTAACCGCGAGACTCCGCATCGGATGTATACACTGACGGCATCTATAAATGGTTACTTATAAGCCCGGGTGCGAAGCTCTGCACAGCAACGCAGGATAAGCTAATGGAAGACAATAGTGACTATGGGGGTGGCTGCAAAAGGATTCTCTGTATACAGGGAGCTCCCCCTAGTGGTGGCTGCAGACAGGATCTTATCATGTATCTCTGTATACAGGGAGCGCCCCCTAGTGGTGGCTGCAGACAGGATCTTATCATGTATCTCTGTATACAGGGAGCGCCCCCTAGTGGTGGCTGCAGACAGGATCTTATCATGTATCTCTGTATACAGGGAGCTCCCCCTAGTGGTGGCTGCAGACAGGATCTTATCATGTATCTCTGTATACAGGGAGCTCCCCCTAGTGGTGGCTGCAGATAGGATCTTATCATGTATCTCTGTATACAGGGAGCTCCCCCTAGTGGTGGCTGCAGACAGGATCTTATCATGTATTTCTGTATACAGGGAGCTTCCCCTAGTGGTGGCTGCAGACAGGATCTTATCATGTATCTCTGTATATAGGGAGCTCCCCCTAGTGGTGGCTGCAGACAGGATCTTATCATGTATCTCTGTATATAGGGAGCTTCCCCTAGTGGTGGCTGCAGACAGAATCCTATCATGTATCTCTGTATACAGGGAGCTCCCCCTAGTGGTGGCTGCACACAGGACCTTATCATGTATCTCTGTATAAAGGGAGCTTCCCCTAGTGGTGACTGCAGACAGGATCCTATCATGTATCTCTGTATACAGGGAGCTTCCCCTAGTGGTGGCTGCACACAGGACCTTATCATGTATCTCTGTATACAGGGAGCTCCCCCTAGTGGTGACTGCAGACAGGAACTTATCATGTATCTCTGTATACAGGCAGCTCCCCCTAATGGTGGCTGCAGACAGAATCTTATCATATATCTATGTATACAGGGAGCTCTCCCTAGTGGTGGCTGCAGACAGAATCTTATCATATATCTATGTATACAGAGAGCTCCCCCTAGTGGTGGCTGCAGACAGGATCTTATCATGTATCTCTGCATACAGGGAGCTCCCCCAAGTGGTGACTGCAGACAGGATCTTATTGTATATCTCTGTATACAGGAGGCTCCCCCTAGTGGTGGCTGAAGACAGGAACTTATCATGTATTTCTGTATACAGGGAGCTTCCCCTAGTGGTGGCTGCAGACAGGATCTTATCATGTATCTCTGTATATAGGGAGCTCCCCCTAGTGGTGGCTGCAGACAGGATCTTATCATGTATCTCTGTATATAGGGAGCTTCCCCTAGTGGTGGCTGCAGACAGAATCCTATCATGTATCTCTGTATACAGGGAGCTCCCCCTAGTGGTGGCTGCACACAGGACCTTATCATGTATCTCTGTATACAGGGAGCTCCCCCTAGTGGTGACTGCAGACAGGAACTTATCATGTATCTCTGTATACAGGCAGCTCCCCCTAATGGTGGCTGCAGACAGAATCTTATCATATATCTATGTATACAGGGAGCTCCCCCAAGTGGTGACTGCAGACAGGATCTTATCGTATATCTCTGTATACAGGAGGCTCCCCCTAGTGGTGGCTGAAGACAGGAACTTATCATATATCTATGTACACAGGGAGCTCCCCCTAGTGGTGACTGCAGACAGAATCTTATCATATATCTATGTATACAGGGAGCTCCCCCTAGTGGTGACTGCAGACAGAATCTTATCATATATCTATGTATACAGGGAGCTCCCCCTAGTGGTGACTGCAGACAGGATCTTTTATATCTCTCTATACAGGGAGCTCCCCCTAGTGGTGGCTGCAGACAGAATCTTATCATGTATCTCTGTATACAGGGAGCTCCCCCTAGTGGTGGCTGCAGACAGGATCTTATATATCTCTGTATACAGGGAGCTCCCCCTACTGGTGGCTGCAGACAGGAGCTTATCATGTATCTCTGTATACATGGAGCTCCCCCTAGTGGTGGCTGCAGACAGGAGCTTTTCATGTATCCCTGTATACATGGAGCTCCCCCTAGTGGTGGCTGCAGACAGAATCTTATCATGTATCTCTGTATACAGGGAGCTCCCCCTAGTGGTGGCTGCAGACAGGATCTTATCATATATCTCTGTATACAGGGAACTCCCCCTAGTGGTGGCTGCAGACAGGATCTTATCATGTATCTCTGTATACAGGGAGCTCCTCCTAGTGGTGGCTGCAAACAGAATCTTATCATGTATCTCTGTATACAGGGAGCTCCCCCTAGTGGTGACTGCAGACAGGATCTTATCATGTATCTCTGAATACAGGGAGCTCCCCCTAGTGGTGGCTGCAGACAGAATCTTATAATGTATCTCTGTATACAGGAGCTCCCCCTAGTGGATGCTGCAGACAGGATCTTATCATGTATCTCTGTATACAGGGAGCTCCCCCTAGTGGTGGCTGCAGACAGGATCTTATCATGTATCTCTATATACAAGGAGCTCCCCCTAGTGGTGACTGCAGACAGGATCTTATCATGTATCTCTGTATACAGGGAGCTCCCCCTAGTGGTGACTGCAGACAGGATCCTATCATGTATCTCTGTATACAGGGAGCTCCCCCTAGTGGTGGCTGCACACAGGACCTTATCATGTATCTCTGTATACAGGGAGCTCCCCCTAGTGGTGACTGCAGACAGGAACTTATCATGTATCTCTGTATACAGGCAGCTCCCCCTAATGGTGGCTGCAGACAGAATCTTATCATATATCTATGTATACAGGGAGCTCCCCCAAGTGGTGACTGCAGACAGGATCTTATCGTATATCTCTGTATACAGGAGGCTCCCCCTAGTGGTGGCTGAAGACAGGAACTTATCATATATCTATGTATACAGGGAGCTCCCCCTAGTGGTGACTGCAGACAGAATCTTATCATATATCTATGTATACAGGGAGCTCCCCCAAGTGGTGGCTGCAGACAGGATCTTATCATATATCTCTGTATACAGGAGGCTCCCCCTAGTGGTGGCTGCAGACAGGATCTTATCATGTATCTTTGTATACAGGGAGCTCCCCCTAGTGGTGGCTGCAGACAGGATCTTATCATGTATCTCTGTATACAGGGAGCTCCCCCTAGTGGTGGCTACAGACAGGATCTTATCATGTATCTCTGTATACAGGGAGCTCCCCCTAGTGGTGGCTGCAGACAGGATCTTATCATGTATCTCTGTATACAGGAGGCTCCCCCTAGTGGTGGCTACAGACAGGATCTTATCATGTATCTCTGTATACAGGGAGCTCCCCCTAGTGGTGACTGCAGACAGGATCTTATGTATCTCTGTATACAGGGAGCTCCCCCTAGTGGTGTCTGCAGACAGGATCTTATCATGTATCTCTATATACAAGGAGCTCCCCCTAGTGGTGACTGCAGACAGGATCTTATCATGTATCTCTGTATACAGGGAGCTCCCCATAGTGGTGGCTGCAGACAGGATCTTATCATGTATCTTTGTATACAAGGAGCTCCCCCTTGTGGTGATTAATGGTAGACACAATTTTATAATTTGCGATCATGTCTCATCAGAGCAGATATGACCTCTGTAATGATATATTATGGGATTATTTAGCACAGAGTTATCAGAACGCAGTGATTGATCTCTCTCTTTCTGCCGTTTTCCTTCCTCCCTCCGGTTGGGATTCGCTTATTATAGCCTCTGGGATGTGCAATGTTTCTGTCTTGTCCGTGGGTCTTCATCAGCCACCATGCGACACCGATGATACTTTCCAGCCTTCCTCGCGCGCAGGACCAGCTCTCGTACTTCACTTTCTATGCAGCGCGGCTTCCACCCTTCCTCCTGGGAGAGACTTTGCTCCAGTAATTGATATTATTAACTGTATATTGAGTTTTTCATTAGGAATGTCCTAATTCTATGGGCTTTTGGGGGAAGCGGTGCCAGATCTGCGTCTTTGTGTCCCGTAGAAGGCGAGCACAATTTTCCAGGACCTTCTCGAGGAGGTCACGTAGAGGTCTTCTCCATTTCCCTGCACCGTAGGTTTGGTGACTGATTGCTGAGTGAGTAGATGGTCTGAGGAATCGTTCATCGCCTTTGTGTAGAGACATTACACATCTCCGCTCGTGAACCTCGAATGTCTACGCTCTGTGGTTATTCTCGTCCTTGCTCCTCATGACGGGACAATCGCATGACGACGAGCACAATCATGTTGGTGTTGACTCGCTCATTGTTCCTGGGATATTGGAAGAACAAACTCCAGCAATCCCCGCGGCCCTCCGCCGGCCAAGCTCCAGCACACCCCCATTACATATACATGAATGAATACTAAACGGCCATACATGTGCGGGATACAGAAAACACCCCAGTGATTCAGAGCTGCAGCGGAAGGGGCTGAAGATGAACGAGACGTCTCTGCGCACCAGGAGATCGCTCTCATGGAGATTTATTCACCCTGTGCGGGTCACCACAAACCATGACATGAGCGAGCGCTGCCCCATGAAGAGCGGCCCAGAGGGGCTGCTGGTGAACACAGCGCAGAGGCCGCGTCATCTGCCGGACTGCACAGATTGCTATTGTGTGGGGTCCGCTGTCAGCCAAGCGGCACCGACGCATCACTCCCCGAGGACCACCAGAAACCATTCACATCTGATGGAAGAAGAAGCACAGCATCACCGGCACAGCACAATCCACAGATTAACACACAAAATAATCCACACAAAAATGGCAGTAACGATAAAGTCCTAGAAGAAATAGACACGTGGGGAAGATATGTGCGGCGGTATCAGGAGATTAGGGCAGAGGTGTATGGAGAGGACAGGTTATATACTGGAGATTATGTGTGGGGAGGGATCAGGAGATTAGGGAGAGATGTATGGAGAGTACAGTTTATATACTGGAGATTACATGCGGGGGGGGTATCAGGAGATTAGGGAGAGATGTATGGAGAGGACAGGTTATATACTGGAGATTATGTGTGGGGAGGTATCAGGAGATTAGGGAGAGATGTATGGAGAAAACAGGTTATATACTGGAGATTATGAGTGGGGCGGTATCAGGAGATTAGGGAAAGATGTATGGAGAGGACAGGTTATATACTGAAGATTATGTGTGGGGAGGTATCAGGAGATTAGGGAAAGATGTATGGAGAGGACAGGTTATATACTGAAGATTATGTGTGGGGAGGTATCAGGAGATTAGGGCAGAGGTGTATGGAGAGGACAGGTTATATACTGGAGATTATGTGTGGGGAGGGATCAGGAGATTAGGGAGAGATGTATGGAGAGGACAGGTTATATACTGGAGATTATGTGTGGGGAGGTATCAGGAGATTAGGGCAGAGGTGTATGGAGAGGACAGGTTATATACTGGAGATTATGTGTGGGGAGGGATCAGGAGATTAGGGAGAGATGTATGGAGAGGACAGGTTATATACTGGAGATTATGAGTGGGGCGGTATCAGGAGATTAGGGAAAGATGTATGGAGAGGACAGGTTATATACTGAAGATTATGTGTGGGGAGGTATCAGGAGATTAGGGCAGAGGTGTATGGAGAGGACAGGTTATATACTGGAGATTACATGCGGGGGGTATCAGGAGATTAGGGCAGAGGTGTATGGAGGGGACAGGTTATATACTGGAGATTATGTGTGGGGAGGTATCAGGAGATTAGTGAGAGATGTATGGAGGGGATATGTTATATACTGGAGATTATGTGTGGTGGGTATCAGGAGATTAGGGAGAGATGTATAGAGGGGACAGGTTATATACTGGAGATTATGTGTGGGGAGGTATCAGGAGATTAGGAGAGATGTATGGAGGGGACAGGTTATATACTGGAGATTATGTGTGAGGAGGTATCAGGAGATTAGGGCAGAGGTGTATGGAGAGGACAGATTATATACTGGAGATTATGTGTGGGGAGGTAAAAGGAGATTAGGAGAGATGTATGGAGGGGACAGATTATATACTGGAGATTATGTGTGGGGAAGTATCAGGAGATTAGGAGAGATGTATGAAGAGGACTGGTTATATACTGGAGATTATGTGTGGGGAGGAATCAGGGGATTAGGGAGAGATGTATGGAGAGGACAGGTTATATACTGGCGATTATGTGTGGGGACGTATCAGGAGATTAGGAGAGATGTATGGAGGGGACAGGTTATATACTGGAGATTATGTGTGGGGAGGTATCAGGAGATTAGGGAGAGATGTATGGAGAGGACATGGTATATACTGGAGATTATGTGTGGGGAGGTATCAGGAGATTAGGGAGAGATGTATGGAGAGGACAGGTTATATACTGGAGATTATGTGTGGGGAGGAATCAGGAGATTAGGGAGAGATGTATGGAGAGGACAGGTTATATACTGGCGATTATGTGTGGGGACGTATCAGGAGATTAGGAGAGATGTATGGAGGGGACAGGTTATATACTGGAGATTATGTGTGGGGAGGTATCAGGAGATTAGGGAGAGATGTATGGAGAGGACAGGTTATATACTAGAGATTATGTGTGGGAGGTATCAGGAGATTAGGGAAAGATGTATGGAGAGGACATGGTATATACTGGAGATTATGTGTGGGGAGGTATCAGGAGATTAGGAGAGATGTATGGAGGGGACAGGTTATATACTGGAGATTAGGGAGAGATGTATGGAGAGGACAGGTTATATACTGGAGATTATGTGTGGGGGGGTATCAGGAGATTAGGGAGAGATGTATGGAGAGGACTGTTTATATACTGGAGATTATGTCTGGGGAGGTATCAGGAGATTAGGAGAGATGTATGGAGAGGACAGGTTATATACTGGAGATTATGTGTGGGAGGGATCAGGAGATTAGGAGAGCTGTATGGAGAGGACAGGGTATATACTGGAGATTATGTGTGGGGAGGTATCAGGAGATTAGGAGAGCTGTATGGAGAGGACAGGTTATATACTGGAGATTATGTGTGGGAGAGATCAGGAGATTAGGGAGAGATGTGTGACGCCCTGGCCTATCAGGTCGTCACAGGGTGCGGTGCAATCTGCTCTTCTGCATGGTACCCGCTCCTCCTTGGTTACGGGTCCTGTCCCTTTGGTGTTGCTAAGGACCGGTATACACAAATCCTGAGGAACACTCTGCACCGCACCCACCAGACACCCATTGGGCGGCCTGCGGGGAATAGGGCCACCCAGATGAGGGGATGGTAGAAGGAGGGCCAGAAGTGTCAGAGTAGTCAGAGAATGTCAGTGAGCAGTGACAGGAAGGTCACGCTGCGGAGCTGGGCTCTTGTAACCGTCTCAGATGCCGGACGTTGGCCTCGCCTGGAAGGAGCTGGAACACCCGGTCGCAGGGCGTGGTGACAGGGGGTACGGTGCTGCTACAGAGAGCAGGCCGGCTGCCTTGTGCTACAACCAGGCAGGGGCCAGGGCACGATGGGGTACGAGGACCCTAGGCTGGGAAGTAGCTTTATGCAGCCCAGTAATTCACCCGACGGGAACAGAATCTTCATGAACCGCTCTCCACCCGCTCCAAAATCGGGGTACTAGCGCAACAGAAGGATAGGACTTCCCAAAACCGTCCAGAAAATCCCAAGAGTGAACCCTGAGAGCAAGCTCACCCTGCTAGCCACACAGGTGAGCGGGAATCGAGTAGTTTTAGGCGAAAGGGATCCACCAAGTTACACACAGTGCCAAGGAACAAGGCTTCAGACTAACCAGCAATGCCAAAAGGGCATGGACCCAGCGTGCTCGGACTAAGGCTGGAGGACGTTCAAGACTTTGGTTTACCTGGTGTCAGTGTCAGCATCTCTGGACTGTGTGAGTACGTTGTGCCCCTTTGCTCCCAACGGGTCCCTAGCCTGCCAGCACCGACCCCCGGGATGCCTTCCCCTGCCCACGGAGGGGTTAACATCACCAGCTGCCATTCCATCGCTCCTGGACGCTCCCCTCTCCCCTAAACGCAGCAGCGGCGGTATCCCAATTTGTAACACGCACCGTGGGTGGCGTCACGAACATTATCCAATCCATCCTTTCTACCCCCTTTTATTTTCAAGAGGCCGCGCGACCCCACCTCGGGTCCGGAGACCCCTCGAGCCACTGCGTATATAGATCCGAGCAGCCCATCGGCTGTCACGGGGTCGGTACACCTCCGAAAAAGTTGGCGTCACAAACAGGATGCGAGCAGGGCCCACTAACCTGGGTGACGTGCTCCTTGAAAAGTGAAGTCTGGGAGTCCAAATTCTTTTTCCCGCGACGTCTGCCATTTTTCCGCTGTTTTCGCGCCAAAAATGCCATCTTCCTCGGAAAGTGCAGAAAACAAAGGCCCCGCCCTTCGTCCTCAGCCTGAAACAGGAACCGGAAGTTTCCAGAGGGCCACAGCACGCGAGAGAGTGCTGGGAGAAAACCGAGGGGGCATGCCTGAATGTAGCGAAAGCGGAAGAGAAGCAAGGACACCAGGACTCTGCCATACTGTTCCTGGACAATGCGGAGGCAAGATGGCGGAGCGGAGCTGGTCACCGGAACGTGCTGTTCCTGGGACCGCGACTTGGATTGAAGAGGAGACCGAGCAGCTGTGCAGGAGAATGCGGACGCAGTTCCTGTTCATATTGAATCACTGGAGGGAAGAGATGAGGAGTCTGGCGGTGGCGGTGCGAGCCCGTGAGATCGAAATCCCATGTGAAGAAAGGGTAAGCGGTTACCCAGTCCCTATTGATTATGAAAAGCCAGCCATGGCGGCTGAGGGATCTGGTCCGCCCCCGCTTGTGGCAACCACTCCACAGTCACCCATCACCCATCCCGGCAGCGGAACCTGCAGCATTTTCATATGAAACTCCAGCAGCAGCCGCGATGTCTCCTGTCGTCCCAGTCACGTCAGCGGTTCCCCAGAGCCCAGCCAGATCAGACCCGGCCGCATCACCAGGCCCGTCCTCAGAGGCGGAGCACCCGGGCCCTGCAACACCGGCTGCGGAGCAGTCGGTCTTTCTACCTACAGCAGCGGGAGTGGGACCTTCCAGTCCACCGGTTCCACTACTGCGCGGCATCCCGACAGCTGTCAGGGCCGCAGAAATTTACCTGCCATCAGTGTTAGAGGCTGAAATACAGCCTAGCATCGACCCTGTGCTGGAGAAGTGCACGGGCGGCGACTGTTACGGTTCCGTACGGGAGCAATAGCCAGAGAGCGGCGCCAGAGAAGAGTTGCCACTCAAGAGCTAGTGAGTGGGAGTGCCACCTGGGTCTGGGACCCATGTCATGGTGGCCAGAGACTGCGCTGTGCCTTGGAGGGGCATCTGGCAACGATTTATCGAGATTGCCCGTTGTAGTAATGCAGCGATAAAAATGTTAATACTGAAAAGTTAATGATGCCATAGAATTGTTAGGTATCGGTGCTTCCGTTTGTTGTTTTTCATATAGAAACTGCTAGAAAATGAATCCTTTAATGAAACGGTTTTAAATGAAATGGGAAAGTAACCTGATTTTCCTCTAGATTTGCTACAAGTGTACAACCGGTACATGGACTTTGTCGATTTTTTTCAAGGACTTCATAGTTTCAAATAGTTAAGTAAAAATGGACCATGGTCACAGGACTGGGGTGACCAACACAAACTTGTGTCTTGTACATAATTGCACCTCCTGTGCCAAAGAGTCATCTGGCACACCCTTGGACCTTAACCCGACCATGGACCCATTTAGGTTTCCAGGGGAAACAGGTTATTTGGGTAGGGGTTATTGGGATCTGGGACGTTGGGACTGGACTGTTGCAAGAAGGGACCGCAACGTGGTAGGTTGGGTCCCCGCTGCCATCACAACCGGTGGCGTCCCCCTGCTGACAGGTGAACTCTAAGTTAGTAACGTTAAAGAATATGTACCTCCCTAATATGGAATGAACCTGTTGAATAAATGTTATTAATGTTAACCTTTCTTTTACCAGTTCAATAAATACTTGGCGTCCTATAGCTCGCGGACGAGCTACGCTTAACCAAGGGGGAATGTGATGCTCTGGCCTATCAGGTTGTCACAAGGGTGCTGTGCAATCTGCCCTTCTGCATGGTACCCGCTCCTCCTTGGTTACGGGTCCTGTCCCTTTGGTGTTGCTAAGAACAGGTATACACAAATACTGAGGAACACTCTGCACCACACCCACCAGACACCCATTGGGCAGCCTGTGGGGAATAGGGCCGCCCAAATGGAGGGATGGTAGAAGGAGGGCCAGAAGTGTCAGGAGTTGAGAGGAGAGTAGTTGAGAAGTGCCAGTGACCATTGACAGGACAGGTCACGCTGCGGAGCTGGGCTCTTGTAACTGTCCCAGGTGCCAGACGTTGGTCTGGCCTGGAAGGAGCTGGAACCCCTGTCGCAGGGGGTAGTGACAGGGGGCACGGTACTGCCACAGCGGGCAGACCGGCGGCCTTGTGCTACAACCTCGCACGGGCCAGGGCACGATGGGATATGCGGACCCTAGGCTGGGAAGTAGCTTCATGCAGCTCAGTAATTCACCCGACAGGAACGGAATCTTCATGAACTGCTCTCCACCAGCTCCAAAATCGGGTTACTACCGCAATGATATGGATAGGACTTCCCAGAACCGTCCAGAAAATCCCAAGCGTGAACCCTGAGAGCAAGCTCACTCTGCTAGCCACGCAGGTGAGCGGGACCCGACTAGTTCTAGGCGAAAGGGATCTACCAAGTGTAAACACCGTGCCAAGAGACAAGGCTTCAGACCAACCAGCAACACCAAAAGGGCACGGACCCAGCGTGTTCGGACTAAGGCTGCAGGACGTTCAAGACTTTGGTTTACCCGGTGTCAGTGTCAGCATCTCTGGACTGTGTGAGTACCGTTGTGTCCCTTTGCTCCCCATGGGACCCAGCCTGCCAGCACCGAGCCCCGGCACACCTTCCCCTGCCCACGGAGGGGTTAACATTAATAGCTGCCATTCCATCGCTCCTGGGCGCTCCTCTCTTCCCTAAACACAGCAGCGGTGGTATCCCAATTTTTACCACGCACCATGGGTGGCATCATGAACATTATCCAATCCACCCTTTCTACCCACCTTTTATTTTCGAAAGGCCGCGCGACCCCGCTTCGGGTCCGGAGACCCCTCGAGCCACTGCGGATCCGGGTCCGAGCAGCCCGTCGGCTGTCGCGGGGGCGGTACAGATGTATGGAGGGGACAGGTTATATACTGGAGATTATGTGTGGGGGGATAAGGAGATTAGGGAGAGATGTATGGAGGGGATAGGTTATATACTGGAGATTATGTGTGGGGAGGTATCAGGAGATTAGGGCAGAGGTGTATGGAGGGGACAGGTTATATACTGGAGATTGTGTGGGGAGGTATCAGGAGATTAGGGCAGAGGTGTATGGAGAGGACAGGTTATAAACTGGAGATTATGTGTGGGAAGGTATCAGGAGATTAGGGAGAGATGTATGGAGAAGACAGGTTATATACTGGGGATTATGTGTGGGGGGTATCAGGAGATTAGGGAGAGATGTACAGAGGGGACAGTTTATATACTGGAGATTATGTGTGGGGAGGTATCAGGAGATTAGGGAGAGATGTATGGAGAGGACAGGTTATATACTGGAGATTATGTGTGGGGGTGTTACGGGGGGCTGTCTGATAATAAAACCTAAAGGAATGTCAGACAGTCAGGGTCCACCGTGCAAAGACTCTGCTGCAGACTATGGCAGAGGATAAGGGGTATATAAGTGTGCCACTGTAAAAAATAATAGCACAAGTGCAGAGTGCAATACCTCTGTTAAACTCACAGAGGAATATAATTAGAAAATAAAGCAATTCCTCCCGTACTTGGAGGGAGTGTGGAATGATCTCTGTTAAAGATCACAGAGACAAAAGCAGTGAGTGTGAAATGGCACCTACCTAGGTCCGTTCCTCTAGTGGTGCCAGGAGACTGACAGCAGCGTAAGCCGCACAAAGCTCCTACCTGCGTTCGCTCCACTAGTGTGAGAGGACACGAACCACTAGATATGGCACCTGCCTAGGTCCGCTCTTCTAGTGGTGCAAAAGAGACGGACAGCAGCATAAGCCGCACAAAGCTCCTACCTCTGTTCGCTCCCCTAGTGTGCGAGGATACGAACAACTGCCAGACGCAGTATAAGGAACGTTACTCTAGCAGCAACGTCCACCTACGAGTAGAATCACAAGGCCCAGCCGGACCATGTGCCTCAGGCACCTGCCTATGTTCGCTCCACTAAGAGGTAAGGATACGGACTGCAGCCGAAGCTGTAAGGTATAAGAACGCTACCCTGCCGGTAGCGCTCACCTAACATAGACAGAGAGATGCCTAGAGGGACGTGCACAGGGCGTCTACCCTCATGCATGAACCAAGAGGACTGAGCGCTGGGCGGCGTGCGTCAGGGTCTTATATAGACTCTGTGCCTCATCCAAGATGGAGGACACCAGAGCCAATCCGCTGCCAGAATGACAGCAATGACGTCACGCTGGCCTATCACCGAGCAAAGCGTCACAAGCACATGACCAGTGGCCAATCAGCTTAGAAGGTGTCAGAGACATGTGACCTCGTGTCAGCGATGATGTCACCCGCACATGTGCAATGGCTCCAAGATAGGACTTAGTCTCCAGCGCTTGCACATGTGCAGTAGCAAGAAATCCGGACATAGTCTCCAGAGCCACAGCAACCGTAACAGTACCTCCCCCTCAAGGGCCCCCCTCCCGGCGACGCAGGTAATCGGCAACTAAGTCGGGAGCATGGACAGCCTCCTCAGGCTCCCAAGAGCGATGTTCCGGGCCATAGCCCTCCCAATCTATCAAGAAGAACCTGCGCCCTCTATGTAACGGGGGCAGGGGGCGCCTCAGGGGGTGTAGTCGTGGCCCCTTTGGGCGACAGGCTGACCCCCGGCCCGGCCGTCACTATTAAAACAGGGGTGTTGTTTGTGGGGCAGAGTGTGGGTGACAGGGACGCGTTCGTGCCGGTACCTGAGTTCTCCGTTACGCCGTTTTCCCTCGGCTCGCCAGTCCCTTCATCAGTTACAGAAAAGAGCCACTGACAGGCAGCTGGTAAACTAAGAAACATTTTATTGAACGAGGCTTCCATTTTCTGTTACACTTCTCAGCAGCAAGTTACTTCAGTACTTCACTTTAACGTTACAGATTACGTTCCTTCCTGACGGTTTCCCCTTTTTGCTGACGGTCACTCTCCTTCACCTGCAGGGGACACTTGTTAACCCCCTAGTAGCTGTACTCTGAACCCTGAATTACTGCAGGGCAGATCTAGCACACACTACCGGTTCCGGATGAGTTCCCATTCCTCTTTACACCTTTCAGCATCAAGTCACATCGGTTTACAGGTTACACTTCTTGCTGACGGTTTCCTCTTTCCCCGGTAACTTTCCCTTGCCTGCAGGGGACATGCGTTAACCCTCTAGTAGCTGCACACTGAACCCGGATCTATAGGGCAGATCTAGCACAGACTACCGGCTCCGGATAAGTTCTCACCTCTCCACTTCTTTGCCGGGGAACTACTTCTCTTGCTTTCTACGGGCGTTCCCGTGTACCTCCACTTCTTTGTCTGCAAACTCACTCTGGCTGCCTGCCACTTTTTACTCACACACTCTGCCCCGTCACCTCAGACTTCTCTCTCCAGTCACATCTCACTGCCCTCTGCACACTGCTCTGCCTTCAGAGACCTCCCTTCCCCACCTAGGCTGCCCTGCCCCTCCTTCCTTCCCTGCCACTGTTACCAGGGGAACCACTGCTCTACACTGGCACCTAGTGGGGAAACTGTTTAATCACTACAACAACAGGTAACATTTTACCATTAACATTTAACATTTGCCACCATACTATGTGGCGTCTTCAGGGGGGGAAAACGTTCCTTCACTACCAGGGGTCCGACTACACCTTACATTCCTCCCCTCTTTAACCTCAGCCTCCTGGCGAGGTTCGTACCTGCAGACCAACACATGCCGGGCACACACACACACGTTTCTTAACTAGTATATTCTTTTTATCAGAAAAACTTTTAAAAACAACACTTAAAATACACAGAATGGCACACAAGTTCGGTGCCCGGAGTCCCTCCAGGGGAGCTCCTGGTCTTAGTTGAACATCTGCCCGGAGGCCCTCCTCAGGCGCTCCCGGTCTTAGCTGGTATTCTGCCCGGAGGCTATTCCCAAGCGCTCCCGGTCTTCAGGTGAGCAGAAAACAACCGAAACAAAAGAGTTCTTACTTTAACGGTCGAGGGAGGAGTCCATGCATAGTCCTGCATTCTTCTACTCCCGGGTGTGAAGATGTAATTTACCCTCTCACTGTATATGCTGTGATACTATGTCATGATATGTATATTTTCCTGGTTGTATTAGTTGTAATTCATGTATTTCCTTGGGGGAGGTGTATCTTGCTGTACAGATTCCTATTTCAAGCTGGGTTCATTGTCTTATTTGAACTACTTCTGTGTACATTTCTATTGTTGTAGGTAATCACCCCCTAAAATGCAAGGTTGTATCCTCTTGAGGCACTTCTATCCCTGGGAGTAGGGGGAGGGGGGCCTAGAGTCCAACTAGTGTAAACTCTGCTTACCTGGGAGATTCAGTCAGTCTGTGTGAAACTTGAAGAAGGAAGATTGACCCTCTGGGAGGGAATAGCTGAGGCTGGATCCTAGAGCCGGTGTATGGACAGTTACAGACTGGAGATCAGTGGCCCGTGGGATTGTGTGGAACTCTTTGGACTACTGTAAGGACGATTGCTTTGTAATCCGGTCCGAGGATTGTCGGGAAGGGCCCCCGAATCTGTTTTACGTGGACTTATCGTGTGCTGTTCCAGTGTCCTTGTGAATAAACCTGTTGGATCGTCCCTCGGCCTCGTCCATCCTTTGCTCTGTTGTACACTCCCGTCACAAACTGGTGGCAGCGGCGGGATCAGAGCAGAAGAAATGGAGGACAACAGCCAATCGACGTCTGAAACCAGAACCTCAGGATACAGGAACTGGACTGTGGCGAGTCTACAAGCAAAGGCCCGTGAATTAGGTGTCGGCTACAAAGGACTCTCTAAGGAGCAACTAATTGAGGCATTGGAACACGCTTGCCTGCAAGATGGCACCGAGGAACAATTTCCACAGCAAGGGGAGCAAAGACGGGAGCCGGAGGTGAATACCCAAAAAAGTCAATGGGTTGTGTGGTACAAGGAGGAGATGGCACTGCTTGGAGATGAGGCCACCATAGAAGATAAGAGGGAGGCCATGCGTGGAGCTAAAGAGAAGAAGCGCAGGATGGAGGAGATGGCACTGCTGGATAAGGAGCTCGCTGTGGAAGCCGCGAGAGGTTCCAGACAGACCGTAACCCCAGCACCCATCATGAGGGAACTTCCCAGGGTGTCCCGCAAAGACTTTAAGCCGTTTAATGAGGCTGCAGGCGACATTGAGGGCTTCTTCCAGGACTTTGAGCATCAGTGTCGATTAATGAAAGTCCCGGACAGGGAGCGTGTCCGGCATCTGGTTGGGCTCCTAGAGGGGGGAGCTGCTGAAGCCTATAGAGCCATGGACCCTCGGTGGAACTGTGAGTATGCGGATATTAAACAGACTATTCTAGAACATTATGCTGTGACCCCAGACACTTACAGGACTCAGTTCCATGCTTTAGCCTGTGATGGGGAAGTGTCTTTTAAGATATATGCTCATAGACTCAAACAAATATGTAATCGCTGGCTGGAGGCAGAGGAGGCCTTATCTTGGGAGACCTTCCTGCAGGTCATCCTAAAAGAACAATTCTTTGCCCAGTGCCCCGCTGAGATCCGGGAATGGGTGCGTGAGAGAAAACCAGCGACAGTGGAGGAAGCTGCTGCTCTCGCTGATGAGGCTCTCACCATCAAGCCTCAGTGGAGGGTTCTGTTGGAGGATGGAGAGACGCCTAACAGCTCCACAACACCGGATGCCCCCAGTTATTCTGTCCCCATTGTTCCCCGTTCCTCTAAGCCACCACATGTTGATACCCGTGTTAATGTGCCTCCAGTTGCTTCTACTGCACTTTCTGGAATACGCCGGGGAGAGGAAGTAACAGAGCGCAGGTGTTATGTTTGTAGGCATCCCGGGCATTTGCAGGCCTCATGCCCAGCCAGGCCATGGAGGAATCATCCTCAAACCCCTACAGCACCTTCAGGTGGGAGCCGGCCTCCAAGTTCCTCTACCCCTTACCCAAGAGGACGCCTTGGATGGAGGGAGACCCAGCTCAGATGCTATCAATGTGGACAGCCAGGGCATCGGCAAGTCTCCTGCCCAGCTGTTCAAATGAGGACTGATCCTGCACCCAATCGGATTGTTAATTATTTACAGCCCAGTGCCATGGAGGAAGATGTGGCACCGTTATGTGAGGACTGGCCTAGTGACTCAGCCCCCCATGTTGCACCACCAGGAGTTTACGGGGTGCGACCCGCAGTTATGACGACTTCTGCTCATCGAGGTAAGCACTTGCAGGAGGTTGTGCTGGATGGACAGAGACTTGTTGGATTTTGTGACTCGGGTGCTTTCCTCACACTGGCTGATCCCCGAGTGGTTCGGCCTGAGGCAATCCATAGAGGACCTGGGATTGTTATTGAACTGGCTGGTGGACAATGGAGGACTATTCCCACAGCCACTGTGGATCTGAACTTTGGTTTTGGGGTCAGGCGATGTGTAGTTGGGGTGATGGGTGGTCTGCCTGCAGCTGTTCTCCTGGGCAATGATGTGGGAGAGCTACGATGCCAATTCGTGGCTGCATGAAGCCACATGTAAGTAACGCTCTGCCTGTGTGTACTTAACCAGTGACCTGTAGAGGTCCCTAGTACGTACACAAGCTGGGAGGGGGAGGGATTGTGAAGATGTAATTTACCCTCTCACTGTATATGCTGTGATACTATGTCATGATATGTATATTTTCCTGGTTGTATTAGTTGTAATTCATGTATTTCCTTGGGGGAGGTGTATCTTGCTGTACAGATTCCTATTTCAAGCTGGGTTCATTGTCTTATTTGAACTACTTCTGTGTACATTTCTATTGTTGTAGGTAATCACCCCCTAAAATGCAAGGTTGTATCCTCTTGAGGCACTTCCATCCCTGGGAGTAGGGGGAGGTGGGCCTAGAGTCCAACTAGTGTAAACTCTGCTTACCTGGGAGATTCAGTCAGTCTGTGTGAAACTTGAAGAAGGAAGATTGACCCTCTGGGAGGGAATAGCTGAGGCTGGATCCTAGAGCCGGTGTATGGACAGTTACAGACTGGAGATCAGTGGCCCGTGGGATTGTGTGGAACTCTTTGGACTACTGTAAGGACGATTGCTTTGTAATCCGGTCCGAGGATTGTTGGGAAGGGCCCCCGAATCTGTTTTACGTGGACTTATCGTGTGCTGTTCCAGTGTCCTTGTGAATAAACCTGTTGGATCGTCCCTCGGCCTCGTCCATCCTTTGCTCTGTTGTACACTCCCGTCACACCGGGTTCAGTACTTTTAACGTTACTTGAACTGTAAACATTCGCCGGCTCCTAACAGCACCGGCTCTCAACAACAAACAGCATTCTCTTCCGGATAACCACCTCTTCACGCTGGGTGATATGCATGCAGCCATTCGGCCCGCTAGGCCCTCACATGGTTGGAGAGGGACTGCCCAGGTAAGCGGGGTAGCCTACAGTACGGCTCATAACATGGCTGTGGCTCCAGTGCTTCTTTCCTCATTTTGGCCCATCCTCCGCCCCCGGCTTCACTCACCAGGTCCGCACAGTGTTGGCGACGCCTTCTGCTTCTTGCAGCGCCGCCCACATCTCCGGACCTCTGCAGCTCACAATGGGCGTCATGGGTCTTCTTGGGGCTGGTACCTCCCCTCTTTGGGCAGTGCACTCTGGGCTTCTTCCTCTGCCCAGGCCAGCCCAGCACTTTTCGTTTGACGCCAAATTTTCGCGCCTCCGCTGAGTCCATGAGGATGGCTGCCATCTTGCCGCCATCTTGTGGCCTGTTCAGCACGTCAGGCACCACTTGATCTTCCTCACAGTTTTCAGTCGGGGTCTCTTGTAGGGCATCCTGCCGACTACGCCAGTTTGTAACGGGGGCAGGGGGCGCCTCAGGGGGTGTAGTCGTGGCCCCTTTGGGCGACAGGCTGATCTCCGGCCCGGCCGTCACTATTAAAACAGGGGTGTTGTTTGTGGGGCAGAGTGTGGGTGGCAGGGACGCGTTCGTGCCGGTACCTGAGTTCTCCGTTACGCCGTTTTCCCTCGGCTCGCCAGCCCCTTCATCAGTTACAGAAAAGAGCCACTGACAGGCAGCTGGTAAACTAAGAAACATTTTATTGAACGAGGCTTCCATTTTCTGTTACACTTCTCAGCAGCAAGTTACTTCAGTACTTCACTTTAACGTTACAGATTACGTTCCTTCCTGACGGTTTCCCCTTTTTGCTGACGGTCACTCTCCTTCACCTGCAGGGGACACTTGTTAACCCCTTAGTAGCTGTACTCTGAACCCTGAATTACTGCAGGGCAGATCTAGCACACACTACCGGTTCCGGATGAGTTCCCACTCCTCTTTACACCTTTCAGCATCAAGTCACATCGGTTTACAGGTTACACTTCTTGCTGACGGTTTCCTCTCTCCCCGGTAACTTTCCCTCGCCTGCAGGGGACATGCGTTAACCCTCTAGTAGCTGCACACTGAACCCGGATCTATAGGGCAGATCTAGCACAGACTACCGGTTCCGGATAAGTTCTCACCTCTCCACTTCTTTGCCGGGGAACTACTTCTCTTGCTTTCTACGGGCGTTCCCGTGTACCTCCACTTCTTTGTCTGCGCACTCACTCTGGCTGCCTGCCACTTTTTACTCACACACTCTGCCCCGTCACCTCAGACTTCTCTCTCCAGTCACATCTCACTGCCCTCTGCACACTGCCCTGCCTTCAGAGACCTCCCTTCCCCACCTAGGCTGCCCTGCCCCTCCTTCCTTCCCTGCCACTGTTACCAGGGGAACCACTGCTCTACACTGGCACCTAGTGGGGAAACTGTTTAATCACTACAACAACAGGTAACATTTTACCATTAACATTTAACATTTGCCACCATACTATGTGGCGTCTTCAGGGGGGGAAACGTTCCTTCACTACCAGGGGTCCGACTACCCCTTACATCTAACCATCTTAGAACCAACTATGGCTCGTACCTCATAGCTAGAGCGAGAGGAATCAGAGGCAGGAGAGTGCACTTCACGAGCGTGAGGTAAAATAGCCGGCTTTAGCAGTGAAACATGGAATTTGTCATGGATCCTAAGATGGACGGGTAACTTCAATTGGTAGACTACAGGATTTACCTGTCGAAGAACCTCATAAGGACCCAGGAAGCGAGGAGCAAATTTGACAGAGCTCACTCTAAGTTTCACGTGTTTTGCAGAGAGCCACACAAAATCCCCTGGAGAAAAGACAGGAGCCGGGCGACGAAACCGATCGGACACCGTCTTCATACGGTCCTTAGCTGCTTGGATCGACTCTTGAGTCCGATCCCAAACCTCTCTGGCATTAGTTGCCCAGTCGGCCACAAGAGGAGAAGGTGCAGCAGCGGGAAATGGTACCGGTACCCTAGGGTGTTGCCCATTATTGAGTACGAAGGATGTCTGCCCAGTGGCCTCAGCCAGCGAATTGTTAAGGGCAAATTCTGCCCAGGGTAGGAGGGAGGACCAGTTATCGTGGTTCTCAGCAACAAAGTGTCGAAGGTATATAATCATGGATTGATTAGTACGCTCAACCAAACCATTGCTCTCCGGATGGTATGCCGAAGAGAGATTCAACTCAATTTGCAGAAGGCTACAAAGATCTCACCAGAAACGGGAAGCAAATTGCGGGCCTCTATCACAAATGATACGATCTGGCATCCCGTGAAGCCTAAAGACATGCTTGAGGAATAGTTTGGCTAGTACCCTGGAAGACGGGATTCTCGATAACGGTACGAGATGAACCATCCGGGAGAAATGGTCCGTAATGACCCACACAAATCTATGTCCCTGTGAACACGGAAGATCACCCACAAAGTCCATGCCTACCACCTCCCATGGTCTATCTGGCACTGGTAAAGGATGCAAGAGCCCAGCCGGTCTCTGCCGTAATGGACGGTTGCGAGCACACGAGTAGCAGGAACCGACATATCTCTTGACGTGGCTGGCTAAGTGTGGCCACCAATACCACCTCTCCAGTAACTCTCGTGTCCGCCTAATACCAAAATGCCCACCCACCTTTGAGGTGTGGGCCCACGACAGTATATCATTCTGTCGATCAGGCGGCACAAAGGTCTTGCCCGGTGGGATTTGGTCTGACGTCACAGGGGAGAGCGTATGAAAAACCCTGGAGGGAAGGATAAGACGAGGTTCGTCAATCTCTTCCTGGGTAGAAACCATAGAGCGAGACAGAGCGTCTGCCTTGTTATTCTTACTCCCAGACAGATAGTTGATGGAGAAGTGAAAGCGGGAGAAAAACAAGGACCAGCGGGCTTGGCGAGGATTCAGACGCTGAGCGGTTTGTAAGTACGTCAGATTCTTATGGTCTGTATAGACCTGGAAAGGATGTTTCGCTCCTTCCAGCAAGTGACGCCACTCCTCCAAGGCTAATCTCAGGGCGAGCAGTTCCCTATCCCCAATGGTATAGTTTCTCTCTGCCGGTGAAAAGGTTTTAGCAAAGAAGAAACATGGCCTTTTTCTACCTGCACCGTTCTTTTGATACAAGACCGCACCAGCACCCACTGAAGAGGCATCAACCTCCAAGAGGAAGGGCTTATTCTCAACAGGTCTTTGAAGAACGGGAGCAGTTGAAAAGTGTCTTTTTACTGCCTCAAAAGCCTGGGATGTCTCAGTAGACCGGACTTTTGGATTAGCACCTTTCTTAGTCAAGGCCACCAAAGTAGAGAAATGGAGTATGAACTGCCTGTAATAATTTATGAATCCTAAGAAGCGTTGCACCGCCTTCAAGGAATGAGGTTCGGACCATTGCAGGACAGCAGAGAGCTTAGCAGGATCCATAGCCAAACCCTCTTGTGAGATAATGTAACCCAAAAAAGGCAAGGATGACTGCTCGAATACACACTTTTCGAGTTTAGCAAACAAAGAGTGCTCCCTTAAACGGGAAAAGACACGAACGACATCCTGACGATGAGTCTCCAGATCAAGAGAAAAAATCAGGATGTCGTCCAGATACACCACGACGGAGGATAACAGTAAATCCCTGAACACATCGTTTACGAAGTCCTGAAATACTGCGGGTGCATTACATAAACCAAAAGGCATGACGAGGTATTCATAGTGACCGTCTCGGGTGTTAAAAGCGGTCTTCCATTCGTCACCCTCTCGAATTCGTACCAAGTTATACGCACCCCGCAGATCCAACTTCGTAAAAACCTGAGCTCCCCTCAGCCTGTCAAAGAGCTCCAAAATTAAAGGTAACGGGTATTTGTTCTTTATTGTGATTGCATTGAGACCCCTGTAATCTATGCAGGGACGCAAATCACCCTCTTTCTTCCGAACAAAGAAAAACCCAGCTCCCGCGGGAGAGACAGACTTACGAATGAACCCCTTCTCTAAACTCTCTCTTATATAGGTCGACATGGCCTCCGACTCAGGTATTGACAGGGGGTAAACCCTGCCCTTAGGTGGAACCGAACCTGGGATAAGGTCTATGGCACAGTCATGCGGCCTATGGGGTGGAAGAACCTCAGCACCCTGTTTGGAGAACACGTCAGCGAAATCCAAATAGGGTGTAGGTATGGGAGAGAGATCAGTTGATGCAACCGCAACGACCTTAGGTGGTAAGGGAAGACATCGGGACTGACATTTCGAACCCCAACTAATAATGCTTTCGGACTCCCAGTCAATGTGAGGAGCATGAGTCCGAAGCCATGGGAGACCCAGAAGGACGTCATCTATACCCTCAGGCAAAACAAGAAAAGAAATCTCCTCTATGTGACCCTGAGACAGGGAAAGGCGCAAGGGAACTGTCCTCAATGTAATGGAGTCAGACAACATAGTCCCATTAACAACACGGACAGGAATAGGTGCCTCTAACATGATAGAGGGAATATTGTGTCTCTTTACAAATCCTGAGGACACAAAAGTCCCGTCAGCTCCGGAATCCACAAAAGCCATAATAGGCCATGTATTCTCAGAGAATGAGAGCTGACCTGGGATACTACACTTAGAGGGTGCGGAAGACATCTCTAGTAACCTCCCTCTAATGGTTACTAGGCCTGGGAGTTTCCCTGACGGCTAGGACACTTGTTGGCATAGTGCCCAGCCTGACGACATACGTAACATATAGGAGGACCAGACTTGCGTAGTCTGGAGGACGTATGACCTAACTCCATAGGAGTGGGAGATGTTTCAGATGCTGAGGAAGATGGTAGTGGACCCTCAACAACTGGAATAGCCCGATGCTTAGGGCGTGAGGAAGAGACCTCGAATCTACGTTCCCTATGACGTACGTCGATCCTCGTTGCTACTGTGATCAAGTCCTCCAGAGAGGCAGGGACCTCACGAGTAGCAAGGGCATCCTTGACAAAGCCTGCCAACCCTCTCCAGAAGATAGGAATCAACACCTTTTCTGGCCAATCTAGTTCTGCCACCAGAGTTCTAAAAGCAATGGCATAAGAACTAGTGGATACCGAACCCTGAGATAGATCTAACAGTCTCAGGGCCGCATCATGGGTAACCTGCGGACCCATGAATACCGCTTTAAGAGCTTCAAGAAAGTCTTGATGTCTCAGAGTAACCACATCAGAGCGCTCCCATAGGGGAGTCGCCCATTCTAAGGCTTTGTCCTGAAGTAAGGAGATAATAAAGCCTACTCTGGACCTCTCCATAGAGAAGCGAGAAGAGTTGACCTCTAGGTGTATCTGACACTGACTAATGAAACCACGACATGATCTGGCATCGCCAGAATATCTGTTTGGCAGAGCAAGTGGAGGATCATGTGCAGATGTCACCATGGTCTGAGGTTTATCCTCTATACTCTTGAGCCGTGACTCAAGTACTTGTATGTAACGGTGTAACTGCTGATATTCTGCCATAACTGCCAGACCCTTGGCTCAGTCCTAATGTTACGGGGGGCTGTCTGATAATAAAACCTAAAGGAATGTCAGACAGTCAGGGTCCACCGTGCAAAGACTCTGCTGCAGACTATGGCAGAGGATAAGGGGTATATAAGTGTGCCACTGTAAAAAATAATAGCACAAGTGCAGAGTGCAATACCTCTGTTAAACTCACAGAGGAATATAATTAGAAAATAAAGCAATTCCTCCCGTACTTGGAGGGTGTGTGGTATGATCTCTGTTAATGGTCACAGAGACACAAGCAGTGAGTGTGAAATGGCACCTGCCTAGGTCCGTTCCTCTAGCGGTGCCAGGAGCCGGACAGCAGCGTAAGCCGCACAAAGCTCCTACCTGCGTTCGCTCCACTAGTGTGCGAGGACACGAACCACTAGATATGGCACCTGCCTAGGTCCGTTCCTCTAGCGGTGCCAGGAGACGGACAGCAGCGTAAGCCGCACAAAGCTCCTACCTGCGTTCGCTCCCCTAGTGTGCGAGGACACGAACCACTAGATATGGCACCTGCCTAGGTCCGCTCCTCTAGTGGTGCAAAAGAGACGGACAGCAGCATAAGCCGCACAAAGCTCCTACCTCTGTTCGCTCCCCTAGTGTGCGAGGATACGAACAACTGCCAGACGCAGTAAAAGGAACGTTACCCTAGCGGCAACGTCCACCTACGAGTAGAATCACAAGGCCCAGCCGGACCATGTGCCTCAGGCACCTGCCTATGTCCGCTCCACTAAGAGGTAAGGATACGGACTGCAGCCGAAGCTGTAAGGTATAAGAACGCTACCCTACCGGTAGCGCTCACCTAATATAGACAGAGAGATGCCTAGAGGAACGTGCACAGGGCGTCTACCCTCATGCATGAACCAAGAGGACTGAGCGCCATGCGGCGTGCGTCAGGATCTTATATAGACTCTGTGCCTCATCCAAGATGGAGGACACCAGAGCCAATCCGCTGCCAGAACGACAGGAGTGACGTCATGCTGGCCTATCACCGAGCAAAGTGTCACAAGCACATGACCAGCAACCAATCAGCTTAGAAAGTGTCAGAGACATGTGACCACGTGTCACAAGCACATGACCAGTGGCCAATCAGCTTAGAAGGTGTCAGAGACATGTGACCTCGTGTCAGCGATGATGTCATCCGCACATGTGCAATGGCTCCAAGATAGGACTTAGTCTCCAGTGCTCGCACATGTGCAGTAGCAAGAAATCCGGACATAGTCTCCAGAGCCACAGCAACCATAACAGGGGGGATCAGGAGATTAGGGAGAAATGTATGGAGGGGACAGGTTATATACTGTAGATTATGTGTGGGCAGGTATCAGGAGATTAGGGCAGAGGTGTATCGAGAGGACAGGTTATATACTGGAGATTATGTGTGGGGAGGTATCAGGAGATTAGGGAGAGATGTATGGAGAGGACAGGTTATATACTGGAGATTATGTGTGGGGAGGTATCAGGAGATTAGGGAGAGATGAATGGAGAGGACAGGTTATATACTGGAGATTATGTGTGGGGAGGTATCAGGAGATTAGGGAGAGATGTATGGAGAGGACAGGTTATATACTGGAGATTATGTGTGGGGAGGTATCAGGAGATTAGGGAGAGATGTATGGAGAGGACAGGTTATATACTGCAGATTATGTGTGGGGGGGTATCAGGAGATTAGGGAGAGATGTATGGAGAGGACAGGTTATATACTGCAGATTATGTGTGGGGAGGTATCAGGAGATTAGGAGAGATGTATGGAGAGGACAGGTTATATACTGGAGATTATGTGTGGGGAGGTATCAGGAGATTAGGGAGAGATGTATGGAGAGGACAGGTTATATACTGCAGATTATGTGTGGGGAGGTATCAGGAGATTAGGAGAGATGTATGGAGAGGACAGGTTATATACTGGAGATTATGTGTGGGGAGGTATCAGGAGATTAGGGAGAGATGTATGGAGAGGACAGGTTATATACTGCAGATTATGTGTGGGGGGGTATCAGGAGATTAGGGAGAGATGTATATAGAGGACAGGTTATATACTGGGGATTGTGTGTGGGGAGGTATCAGGAAATTAGGGAGAGATGTATGGAGGGGACACTTTATATACTGGAGATTATGTGTGGGGAGGTATCAGGAGATTAGGGAGAGATGTATGGAGAGGACAGGTTATATACTGAAGATTATGTGTGGGGAGGTATCAGGAGATTAGGGAGAGATGTATGGAGAGGACAGGTTATATACTGGAGATTATGTGTGGGGAGGTATCAGGAGATTAGGGAGAGATGTATGGAGAGGACAGGTTATATACTGCAGATTATGTGTGGGGAGGTATCAGGAGATTAGGAGAGATGTATGGAGAGGACAGGTTATATACTGGAGATTATGTGTGGGGAGGTATCAGGAGATTAGGGAGAGATGTATGGAGAGGACAGGTTATATACTGCAGATTATGTGTGGGGGGGTATCAGGAGATTAGGGAGAGATGTATATAGAGGACAGGTTATATACTGGGGATTGTGTGTGGGGAGGTATCAGGAAATTAGGGAGAGATGTATGGAGGGGACACTTTATATACTGGAGATTATGTGTGGGGAGGTATCAGGAGATTAGGGAGAGATGTATGGAGAGGACAGGTTATATACTGAAGATTATGTGTGGGGAGGTATCAGGAGATTAGGGAGAGATGTATGGAGAGGACAGGTTATATACTGGAGATTATGTGTGGGGAGGTATCAGGAGATCAGGGAGAGATGTATGGAGAGGACAGGTTATATACTGGAGATTATGTGTGGGGAGGTATCAGGAGATTAGGGAGAGATGTATGGAGAGGACAGGTTATATACTGGAGATTATGTATGGGAGGTATCAGGAGATTAGGGAGAGATGTATATAGAGGACAGGTTATATACTGGGGATTGTGTGTGGGTGGTATCAGGAGATTAGGGAGAGATGTATATAGAGGACAGGTTATATACTGGGGATTGTGTGTGGGTGGTATCAGGAGATTAGGGAGAGATGTATGGAGGGGACAGGTTATATACTGGAGATTATGTGTGGGGGGTATCAGGAGATTAGGGAGAGATGTATATAGAGGACAGGTTATATACTGGGGATTGTGTGTGGGTGGTATCAGGAGATTAGGGAGAGATGTATGGAGGGGACAGGTTATATACTGGAGATTATGTGTGGGGGGTATCAAGAGATTAGGGAGAGATGTATGGAGGGGACAGTTTATATACTGGAGATTATGTGTGGGGAGGTATCACGAGATTAGGGAGAGATGTATGGAGAGGACAGGGTATATACTGGAGATTATGTGTGGGGAGGTATCAGGAGATTAGGGAGAGATGTATGGAGAGGACAGGTTATATACTGGAGATTATGTGTGGGGAGGTATCAGGAGATTAGGGAGAGATGTATGGAGAGGACAGGTTATATACTGGAGATTATGTGTGGGGAGGTATCAGGAGATTAGGGAGAGATGTATGGAGAGGACAGGTTATATACTGGAGATTATGTGTAAATTTGCAGTCTTTTGTATTATAATGGCAGATCAAATGTATCTTCTATAACTATTTCCATCTATAATTGTCAGGTGTAAATCTTGAACATTTCAGTTTTCTCTGTACATTTTATTGCAAGACATTCATCTTAAAATTCAGATTATTTTATTTTTTTTTAATTCTTTTCTTGATCCGTCCTGTGTGGAGTTTCCATAAAGCTCAATACTCTCCTTCACAATCCTCCGTATTTTATAAATCCTGATGAGTTTATTATTTTTTTTCTTTTCTTTGGTGTCTTCCTGTCGTATCTCTTGTCTCCCCGTCCTTTCTCGTGTCTTCCCATCTTTTCTCGTGTCTTTCCGTCCTTTCTCGTGTCTTCCTGTCTTTTCTCATGTCTTCCAATCTTTTCTCGTGTCGTCCCATCCTTTCTCGTGTCTTCCCGTCCTTTCTCGTGTCTTCTCATCTTTTCTCGTGTCTTCCCGTCTTTTCTCGTGTCTTCCCGTCCATTCTCATGTCTTCCCGTCCATTCTCGTGTCTTTCCATCTTTTCTCGTGTATTCACATCTTTTCTCGTGTCTTCCCGTCCTTTCTTGTGTCTTTTCGTCTTTTCTCGTGTCTTCTCATCTTTTTTTGTGTCTTCCCGTCCTTTCTCGTGTCTTCCCATCTTTTGTCGTGTCTTCCCATCTTTTCTCGTGTCTTCCCGTCCTTTCTCGTGTCTTCCCGTCTTTTCTCGTGTCTTCCCGTCCTTTCTCGTGTCTTCCCGTCCTTTCTCGTGTCTTCCCCTCCTTTCTTGTGTCTTCCCGTCCTTTCTCGTGTCTTCTCGTCTTTTCTCGTGTCTTCCCGTCTTTTCTCGTGTCTTCCCGTCTTTTCTCGTGTCTTCCCGTCCTTTCTCGTATCTTCTCGTCTTTTCTCATGTCTTCCCGTCCTTTCTCGTGTCTTCCCATCTTTTCTCGTGTCTTCCCGTCCTTTCTTGTGTCTTCCCATCTTTTCTCGTGTCTTCCTGTCCTTTCTCGTGTCTTCCCGTCCTTTCTCGTGTCTTCCCGTCCTTTCTCGTGTCTTCCCGTCCTTTCTCATGTCTTCCCGTCCTTTCTCGTGTCTTCCCCTCCTTTCTCGTGTCTTCCCGTCCTTTCTCGTGTCTTCTCATCTTTTCTCGTGTCTTCCCGTCCTTTCTCGTGTCTTCCCGTCATTTCTCGTGTCTTCCCGTCCTTTCTCGTGTCTTCCCATCTTTTCTCGTGTCTTCCCGTCCTTTCTCGTGTCTTCCCGTCCTTTCTCATGTCTTCCCGTCCTTTCTCGTGTCTTCCCCTCCTTTCCCGTGTCTTCCCGTCCTTTCTCGTGTCTTCTCATCTTTTCTCGTGTCTTCCCGTCTTTTCTCGTGTCTTCCAGTCCTTTCTCATGTCTTCCCGTCCTTTCTCGTGTCTTTCCATCTTTTCTCGTGTCTTCTCGTCTTTTCTAGTGTTTTCTCATCTTTTCTTGTGTCTTCCTGTCCTTTCTCGTGTCTTCCCATCTTTTCTCGTGTCTTCCCGTCCTTTCTCGTGTCTTCCCGTCCTTTCTCGTGTCTTCCCGTCCTTTCTCGTGTCTTCCCGTCCTTTCTCGTGTCTTCCCCTCCTTTCTCGTGTCTTCCCGTCCTTTCTCGTGTCTTTCCGTCTTTTCTCGTGTCTTCCCATCCTTTCTCGTGTCTTCTCGTCTTTTCTAGTGTCTTCTCATCTTTTCTCGTGTCTTCCCGTCCTTTCTCGTGTCTTCCCATCTTTTCTCGTGTCTTCCCGTCCTTTCTCGTGTCTTCCCGTCCTTTCTCGTGTCTTCCCCTCCTTTCTCATGTCTTCCCGTCCTTTCTCCTGTCTTCTCATCTTTTCTCGTGTCTTCCCGTCTTTTCTTATGTCTTCCCGTCCTGTCTCGTGTCTTCTCGTCTTTTCTAGTGTCTTCTCATCTTTTCTCGTGTCTTCCCGTCTTTTCTCGTGTCTTCCCATCTTTTTTCGTGTCTTCCCGTCCTTTCTCGTGTCTTCCCATCCTTTCTCGTGTCTTCCCCTCCTTTCTCATGTCTTCCCGTCCTTTCTCGTGTCTTCTCATCTTTTCTCGTGTCTTCCCGTCTTTTCTCGTGTCTTCCCGTCCTTTCTCGTGTATTCTCATCTTTTCTCGTGTCTTCCCGTCTTTTCTCGTGTCTTCCCGTCCTTTCTCGTTTCTTCTCATCTTTTCTCGTGTATTCCCGTCCTTTCTTGTGTCTTCCCATCTTTTTTCGTGTCTTCCCACCTTTTCTCGTGTCTTCCCGTCCTTTCTCGTGTTTTCCCGTCCTTTCTCGTGTCTTCCCCTACTTTCTCGTGTCTTCCCGTCCTTTCTCATGTCTTCTCATCTTTTCTCGTGTCTTCTCGTCTTTTCTCGTGTCTTCCCGTCTTTTCTCGTGTCTTCTCGTCCTTTCTCGGGTCTTCCCGTCCTTTCTCGTGTCTTTCCGTCCTTTCTCGTGTATTCGTGTCTTTCCGTCCTCTCTCGTGTGTTCCCGTCGTATCTCATGTCTTTCCATCCTTTCTCGTGTCTTCCCATCTTTTCTCATGTCTTCCCGTCCTTTCTCGTGTCTTCCCGTCCTTTCTCGTGTCTTCCCGTCCTTTCTCGTGTCTTTCCATCCTTTCTCGTGTCTTCGGAGTCGTCACTCCACCGCAGTTTCCCTTTGCTCTTGTACACAGATTGGCTGGATTCCTCGGCGGCGATTCTTCTGTGATCTCTGGCAGCCGCAGTTTATTTTCAGTATATATAGGTTGACATTCTTGTTGTTTTTTTTTGACCTTCGTGTATATTTCGGAAGTGTCCTGATTTGTGAAACATCAGCCCGAATAAATATTGTATCTGTTTGTTTATGAAGTTGTGGTAACCAGGTGGAAACTTTTTACATGACATTCCTGGAGCGTATGTGTAAAAAGGTCAACAAATAGACTATGCTCTCAGCAGCATACCCCTCCACCCCCCACTTAACCGGCAATTTCCAAGGCACAGGAGGTTTGTCATTTGCGAGAGCGAATGGATTAATTCACCTCCATAAAATCATGAGTAATGGGACTGGATCCCTGTTTTCAGCACTTTGCCTCCTAAAAAAAGTTAAAAAAAAGTGTAAAAGAAAACTTTAGTAAATGAAAAGTGTGGGTCCTGGATGAACCCCGCAGTCACGGTAGAAGCCGCGTTGTGGCCTGACTTGTCACCTCAGAGAGTCCAGGTTTTTTCAATTTGACTTAAAGATGGTAAATTAATTTCATTCCATTGACAGAAAATAAAAATAAACTCCGTGAGATTCCTGGATGATGCAGTGAGGATTTGTGGCTACTCACCCTATAAAAAGGCCATTAACAATCAATGAGGGACAATGGACCCTGCATATCAGGTGGAAGTGCTCATCACGTATTGTGCGTGAGATGTATGTGCAGTGGGTGCGGAAAGTATTCACACCCTCACTCTATGTGCAATAATTATAATGGAGAACTCAGGAATCTATTTGCATGGAGCAAAGACACAACTGAACCCGGTTTATAGATGATAAGGTTAGAATTGTAACACACGGTGATTAGCAAACAAGTGCAGAGGAAAACAATCAAGTCCATAAACACAGGGAAAATATCAAATGAAGCTTTAAGGAACGTCTCTTGAAAACTTCACAGGATAATGTTGTCACAAACCACCGGGGGGGTCACTCAGAAATCCCCCGCGCTGGCTACCAGTACGTCACAATCGGGGTGTAACAAGTGGGGGGTCACCCCTCCTTTATACCTCCCGACCGACAGACAGAGCACGTGACGCGCTCTCTAGCGCCCCTCTTATAGTCAGGCCAATTATGGAATTGCCCGACAATAAGCAAGGAGGCCGCTATACTACTTATGCCGATTATTGAAGGGTCCCCGGTGAGAGTAGGGTATATATTCCCCCGACCTCCGCGGGCGGAATATATAAAATCTCCCCGAATCTCACTGGCCTCCCCACAATAATCCTTGGCACAATTCGCTGCCACCAACCGATTTACGGTAACTATTAGCCGAACACACAGACGTGGGATTCAAGATCGAGATAACAGAACAGCCCAAGATTAATTATATAATTTAATCAGCCTAAAGCACACTAGAAACTACAATATATACAATAGGGAATCTACAGAATATACATATGTCAGAGTACAGTTACAATCAAAGCATGGGTTACAAACAGGCATACACAGTTCCAGCAGTTACCTTGTTGCGTCTGGCCACAGGGGGGCGCTGTACCCAGGTTTCTAGGATCCTTCCCACAGATGTTTCCTACACGTGCCCCCAGCGAAAAGAACACTGGAAAATGGCCGAAGTAGGGTTATCAACCTGGGCAAATCCAGGTCCCCTCCTACCTTCGTGACCTCAGAGGGGGCACTGCTCCACCCCTGGCTGGAGTTATGGACAAAATCCACAACATGGAATATGCCCATAACTTTGCCTGGGAGCGTCGTAGGCGGACGCCAATGCTCTCATTGTGACAGTTATGAATTTAGCTACAGAACGAGGGGACTCATGACCTGTCTGCCAGTTCCCCATTGGCTGATATCACGCCTGGGGCATTTCCCAATGTCCTGCTCCCATAAAAAGGGTGTGCCGGCATCGTCCGCATGCGGAGACACCATTTTTACGGTTGCCATATTTATCGGAAATATGGCTTGCGAGATATGAACCATTTTTTACTGGAGTCGTTCTGTCTGCTAGTTCCATAGCCTTGCTAATGAGATACAACTCTTGTTACAGGGTGACGGCAGGGAGTCATCCTGTGTCCATTGTTCCCACACCACCTCATCTCCATATCACAGGAGATGGCCATGGGATTTGTTGCTAAACCAGTTGTGTGAAGGAAAGGGGGGTGACACCAGGAGAGGGCTTCCTGACATACTTGAATATCATGATTTATCGTCATATCTCCGGATTTACCTCACACCTCCCCCCTTTTGAGGGCGCTAGGGGGCAGCACACTCCGGTGTTCCCCCGTGCGCCCGTCCGCGACCTCTCCTTGTCGGGACAGCCCGTCTGCGTTACCGTGGTCACGGCCCCTTTTGTGGCGAATGGTGAAGTTGTATTGCTGGAGCGCAAGGCTCCATCGCAACAATCGCCCATTCGTCCCAGAGACAGTGTGCAACCAGCTGAGGGGATTGTGGTCCGTCTCCACGATGAAGTGGCGCCCGTATAGATAGGGTTGCAGACGCTGCAGGGCCCACACTATGGCCAGGCACTCCTTCTCCATCGTGGAATAGGCAACTTCCCTTGGTAACAGCTTCCTGCTCAGGTACAAGACTGGGTGCTCTTGGCTCGCAGAGTCCACCTGGCTGAGCACCGCACCGAGGCCGAAGTCACTGGCGTCGGTCTGTACTACAGACGGCCGCGTGAAGTCGGCTGCCTGTAGCACGGGCGGGCTGGACAGGGCGTCCTTTAGGGCCCGGAAGGCTGTCTCGCAGTCCATTGTCCAATCGACTGCAGAGGGCAGCTTCTTCTTGGTGAGGTCCGTCAAGGGCTTTGCCAGGCTACTATAGCATGGAACAAACCTCCTATAGTACCCAGCGGTCCCCAAGAAGGACATCACCTGCTTCTTGGTCCTGGGGGTGGGCCAGGATGCGATGGCCTCCACTTTCTCAGGCTCGGGCTTCAGTGTTCTCCCGCCTACCCGGTGACCGAGGTACTGGACCTCGCTCATGGGCAGCTGACACTTTCCCGGCTTGATGGTCAAACCTGCCCGGTGGATCCGCCTGAGCACCTGTGCTAGATGCTCTAGGTGGTCCTCCCAGGTGGGACTGAAGACGGCAATGTCATCCAGGTACGCGGCCGCGTACCCTTCAAGTCCCTTGAGCAGGGTGTTGACCATCCGCTGGAAAGTGGCAGGGGCATTCCTCATCCCGAATGGCATCACCGTGGACTCGTACAGTCCAAATGGGGTAATAAAGGCAGAGCGTTCCCTGGCCTTGCGAGTCAGGGGGATCTGCCAATATCCCCGGCTCAGATCCATGATGGTCAGGTACTGAGCCCCGGCCAACTGATCGAGCAGGTCATCGATGCGTGGCATTGGGTACGCATCGGCGACCGTGACCGCATTGAGCCCCCTGTAGTCCACGCAGAACCGAGTGGTTCGGTCCTTCTTAGGGACGAGGACTACAGGCGAGGCCCAAGCGCTGTTGGATGCCTGGATCACCCCCAGCTTCAGCATCTCGTCAATCTCCTGGCGCATGTGTTGCTGCACCTCCAGGGAGACCCGATATGCTGAACGCCGGATCGGGGGATGATCCCCAGTGTCCACGTGATGGACAGCCAAGTCAGTCCTTCCGGGCTGGTTGGTAAACAACCCCCGGAAGGGGAGGAGGGTGGCCCACAGCTGGGACCGTTGGTCTTCCAAGAGCTGGTGGCCAACCTCCACATCCTCAATGGATCCGCCTGCCCTAACCTGGGCTAGCATATCCAAGAGGGTTTCCGCTTCTCCCTCCTCGGGCAGGTTGCACACGGGGAGCGCACATGCCTCCCGCTCATGATGTGCCTTCATCATGTTCACATGGAAGGGCTTCCGCCTTCCACGGGCAGGGTCCAGGGTGACCAGGTACGTTACAGGGTTGAGCTGCTGGTACACGAGGTATGGGCCTTCCCAGGCTGCCTGAAGCTTGTCCTGTGGTACGGGGACCAGTACCCACACCTTTTGACCCACTTGGTAGGTCCTCTCACAAGCGTTCTGGTCGTACCAACGTTTCTGATCGGCCTGGGCTTGAGCCATATTGTCGTGTACCAGTTGCGTCAAGGCCTGCATTTTGTCCCGGAAGCGCATGACATACTCGATAACCGACACTCCAGGGGTGGCCAAATCCCCTTCCCAAGCCTCTTTCACCAGAGCCAGGGGGCCCCGCACACGTCGCCCGTACAGGAGCTCAAACGGTGAGAATCCTGTTGAGGCCTGTGGAACCTCCCGGTAAGCAAATAACAGGTGTGGGAGATACCGCTCCCAGTCACGCCCATGGGAGTCGACCAACATCTTAAGCATCTGCTTTAAGGTGCCATTGAACCGCTCGCACAGGCCATTAGTCTGTGGATGGTACGGGCTGGCCACCAGATGTCGCACCTGGACTTGCTTACAGAGGGCCTCCATCAGCTGGGACATGAATTGGGTCCCCCGGTCAGTGAGCATTTCCTGGGGAAAACCCACTCGGGAGAAAATCTCCAGCAATGCGGTGGCCACCTTGTCAGCCCGAATGGACGACAAGGCCACTGCTTCTGGGTACCGGGTGGCATAGTCCACTACCGTCAGTATGAAGCGTTTCCCGGAGCTGCTGGGGATGGCCAGCGGGCCGACCAGATCCACAGCCACCCTCCTGAAAGGCTCATCGATGATTGGCAGAGATACCAGTGGGGCTTTGGGGCGTGGCCCCGCCTTCCCCACTCTCTGACAGGTTTCACACGGACGGCAGTAGGCAGCCACATCGGCCCCCATTTTTGGCCAGCAGAAATGCTGGTTTAACCTGGCCTTGGTCTTAGCGATCCCTAGGTGTCCGGCCATCGGAATCTCATGTGCGATCCGCAACAACTCCGTCCGGAACGGATAGGGTACCACCAACTGTCGGTCCCTGGGCCACGCCTCCGGTGAACCCTGCTGGACCGTGGCCCGGTACAGCCGTCCTTGGTCCCAGACCACTCGCTCCGGGTCCGAGTCCGAGGGAGGCTGTGCCGCCTGCTCCTTAAGAGCTTTCAGGCTGTCGTCAGCTTCTAACGCTGCCTGAAACCCCTGACTAGATGTGGCCAGAATCGACGAGACTGTCACATCTTCAGTCAGTACCCCGGGACCTGTGTCCTGGCCTCCACCTGACTCGGCTGCCACTTGGTCAGAAGGGGAAGAGCTATCGGACCTCCGGGAGGCCCCTTGGCTTCCAGCACTCCCACTGCGGGTGACAGCGGCCACAGCCGCTGCGACCGTGGGTCGTGCCTGCTCCTCCTCCGTTCCTGACCAAGTCGCCGGTTCAGGCAGACCTACCTGGCTTCCTGACACCCCGGTTGTGGGGGAACCATGCACCGAGATCTTACCTGGGAGCACTTCCGCTCCTGGACCGGCCCCAATCTCACCTGCCTGTTCCCCTCCTGCAGCAACAGAACCCCGCTGTGAAATCTCTGGGGACCCCACATTTGCTGTGGTAGCCCCCACCCCACACACTGGTCCTCCCCCTGCAGCACCCTGCTCTCTGCTTATCCCTGCAGAGGGCAACAGATCCCAGCTCACAGGCTGGTTACTTGTAGAGGCATTGTCACACCTTTCTCTGACCCCCTCCCCTCCTGTCACAGCTGCAGCTGCGTGTGTGTCTATGGTGTCTGTGCAAGCAGAAATATCAGAGTTCACTCCCTCCTCCCTTACATCATTCATAGATAACACATTAACATTGTCAGGAGTCATGTCAGTACTGGCTGAAGGTTCAGCCCTTGGGGGGGGCCCAAACTGGGAGGTTATCTGCCCCAAATCTGTCCCAAGTAGCACGTTTGCAGGGATCCGATCAGTTACCCCCACCTCCCTCACCCCTCGCCCTGCGCCCCAGTCCACATAAATGTCAGCAACAGGCAGCGCCGGGTCAGTGCCTCCAATCCCGGAGACAGCGAGGGTTTTTCCAGGGATCAAGTCTTGGGGGGACACCATCTCAGGCCGCACCAGAGTCACCTCCGAGGCGCTGTCTCGCAGTCCTATGGTCACAGACCGGCCGACGGTGACAGGTTGGAAGCTGTCCAGGGACCTACCACCACCCCCACCCACACAATACACCTTGGGCGGCCCTTGGGACGGGGACGGAGCCGGGGCCTTGGGACGCTGAGGGCACATGGCCTTGAAGTGTCCAGGTAGGTTGCACTGGTGGCACCGTCTTGGTTCCGCCACGGGCCTGGAGAGGGGAGTTGAGGGGGACACCCCCTGCAGTCTAGGGGCAGGTGGGGCAGTCGCAGAATTCATCTTACCCCCTCTCCAGGTGCTGCTGGTGGCCGCTCTCCTGGCCTCAGGGGCCCGGTTGTTGGTGTAGTCATCGGCAAGGGCAGCTGTAGCCGTGGACCCCTTTGGCTTCTGGTCTCGGATGAACTGGCGGAGATCCTCAGGGCAGTTCCACAAGAGTTGCTCCGTGATGAACAAGTCCAGGATCTCCGGTCCGGTGGAAAGCTGCAGGCCTTGGGTCCAGTGGTCGGCAGCTCGGGCAAGTGCCCGCCGGTGGTCAGCCCAGGAGTCCTTTGGTCCCTTCTGTAGGCTCCGGAACTTCTTGCGGTAGGACTCTGGAGTGAGGTTGTACTGTTGGATCAGGGCCCGCTTGATGGTGTCGTAGCCCTGATCTGCCTCAGCAGGCAAGTCCCCAAGGATATCCAGGGCCTTACCCCTTAAACGGGGGGTCAGGTATTTGGCCCACTGGTCCTTGTCCAGATGGTGCTGCAAGCAAGTCCGTTCAAAAGCAGTCAAGAAAGAGTCCAAGTCTCCATCCTTCTCCAGCACTGGGAAGTCCTCAACACGGACCTTTGGAAGTTTGGTGTCTCGAAGGTCACGTGTGGCTGATGAGGGCCGGAGCTGAGCTAGCTGCAGCTGGTGGTCACGGTCTGCCTGTCGCTCTCGCTCTTCACGCGCTGCCTGCCGCTCTCGCTCCGCAGCCTCACGCTCTGCGTGCCGCTCCGCAGCCTCAGCGTCACGCGCTGCCTGCCGCTCTGCCCTGCGATCTGCCAGGAGTTCCTTGTAGCCCTTCTGGTCTCCAGCCTGGAGAAGGGCCATAGCCATTTGAAGAAGGCTATCCGAGCCTCCCAGGCTCGGTGGAATGGCACGTGGTGATCTGCGGCACGCTGCAGAGCTAGGCGATTCACTGTCCCTTTCAGAGCGGAGGGCTGGCATCTGGCTCGTTGAGGAACCTTGGGTGAGCTCCTCCTCATCTTGTCCAGCAGTGCCAGGTTGCGCAATGTCCTCGGCAGAACGGTTTTCTGGCGTCGAGCTCCTGGAGGACTCGTGGGCAACCTCCTCATTGCTGTCCACAGCACCGTCCTCCCTCTCTTCGGCTCCTGCCTTAGCATTGGCCAGTTGCATAGCTCTGCTCCTGGTGCCATCAGCCATTCTTGCAGACTTTTGGTCACTGACACAGAACTGACACCTGATGCCTCCACACACCTTACAGTATCTGCACTCTGACACTCTAGTGTTGAGCTAGTCTGAAGACCCCAGCAGCCACAGCTGCTGCAGGCAGTCTTTAGTGTCTGGGAGTATGGGTCTCACACTCACACACACTATTATCTCGATCCCACCGCTTGCCACCAATATGTCACAAACCACCGGGGGGGTCACTCAGAAATCCCCCGCGCTGGCTACCAGTACGTCACAATCGGGGGGTAACAAGTGGGGTCACCCCTCCTTTATACCTCCCGACCGACAGACAGAGCACGTGACGCGCTCTCTAGCGCCCCTCTTATAGTCAGGCCAATTATGGAATTGCCCGACAATAAGCAAGGAGGCCGCTATACTACTTATGCCGATTATTGAAGGGTCCCCGGTGAGAGTAGGGTATATATTCCCCCGACCTCCGCGGGCGGAATATATAAAATCTCCCCGAATCTCACTGGCCTCCCCACAATAATCCTTGGCACAATTCGCTGCCACCAACCGATTTACGGTAACTATTAGCCGAACACACAGACGTGGGATTCAAGATCGAGATAACAGAACAGCCCAAGATTAATTATATAATTTAATCAGCCTAAAGCACACTAGAAACTACAATATATACAATAGGGAATCTACAGAATATACATATGTCAGAGTACAGTTACAATCAAAGCATGGGTTACAAACAGGCATACACAGTTCCAGCAGTTACCTTGTTGCGTCTGGCCACAGGGGGGCGCTGTACCCAGGTTTCTAGGATCCTTCCCACAGATGTTTCCTACACGTGCCCCCAGCGAAAAGAACACTGGAAAATGGCTGAAGTAGGGTTATCAACCTGGGCAAATCCAGGTCCCCTCCTACCTTAGTGACCTCAGAGGGGGCACTGCTCCACCCCTGGCTGGAGTTATGGACAAAATCCACAACATGGAATATGGCCATAACTTTGCCTGGGAGCGTCGTAGGCGGACGCCAATGCTCTCATTGTGACAGTTATGAATTTAGCTACAGAACGAGGGGACTCATGACCTGTCTGCCAGTTCCCCATTGGCTGATATCACGCCTGGGGCATTTCCCAATGTCCTGCTCCCATAAAAAGGGTGTGCCGGCATCGTCCGCATGCGGAGACACCATTTTTACGGTTGCCATATTTATCGGAAATATGGCTTGCGAGATATGAACCATTTTTTACTGGAGTCGTTCTGTCTGCTAGTTCCATAGCCTTGCTAATGAGATACAACTCTTGTTACAGGGTGACGGCAGGGAGTCATCCTGTGTCCATTGTTCCCACACCACCTCATCTCCATATCACAGGAGATGGCCATGGGATTTGTTGCTAAACCAGTTGTGTGAAGGAAAGGGGGGGTGACACCAGGAGAGGGCTTCCTGACATACTTGAATATCATGATTTATCGTCATATCTCCGGATTTACCTCACAAATGTGATTTAGCAATGCCGTCTTTGAAGTTCCGTAAGGAAGTCTCAGAAAGTCCAAAGTGAGATGCAGAGCAGTATACAATGTTCAGGAAACAGATGCAGAGCAGCTTCTAGTGTCCAGAATAGTCCCGTGCTCTGCTACTGCATCAATTCAATGGTGGAAGCAAGAAAGCAGTATACAATGTTCAGGAAACAGATGCAGAGCAGCTTCTAGTGTCCAGAATAGTCCCGTGCTCTGCTACTGCATCAATTCAATTGTGGAAGCAAGAAAGCAGTATACAATGTTCAGGAAACAGATGCAGAGCAGCTTCTAGAGTCCAGAGCAGAGCAGTCCCATGCGCTGCTACTGCATCAATTCAATGGTGGAAGCAAGAAAGCAGTATACAATGTTCAGGAAACAGATGCAGAGCAGCTTCTAGTGTCCAGAATAGTCCCGTGCTCTGCTACTGCATCAATTCAATGGTGGAAGCAAGAAAGCAGTATACAATGTTCAGGAAACAAATGCAGAGCAGCTTCTAGTGTCCAGAACAGTCCTGTGCTCTGCTACTGAATCAATTCAATGGTGGAAGCATTAAAGCAGTATACAATGGTCAGGAAATAAATGAAGAGCAGTTTCTAGTGTCCAGAACAGTCCTGTGCTCTGCTACTGCATCAATTCAATGGTGGAAGCAAGAAAGCAGTATACAATGGTCAGGAAATAAATGAAGAGCAGCTTCTAGTGTCCAGAACAGTCCCATGCACTGCTACTGCATCAATTCAATGGTGGAAGCAAGAAAGCAGTATACAATGGTCAGGAAATAAATGAAGAGCAGTTTATAGTGTCCAGAACAGTCCTGTGCTCTGCTACTGAATCAATTCAATGGTGGAAGCAAGGAAGCAGTATACAATGTTCAGGAAACAAATGCAGAGCAAATTCTAGTAATATCATAAAACTGACCCGCACATCCAACAAATGTGAACAGGTGCTAACTGAAAAAACAAAGTAACTATAAATGCAAACAGTTGCACACTGAAAAAAGCCAAACATTTACCAGGGAAAATATGGCACTGCATTACTGCAAAAGAGAGATATTTAGTTTATGTATTGGCCAATGCATGTAAGCCCGGAGACCAACGGCAAGGTATATCTCTGTAATCCGGGAACCTAACTTAAATGCCACTATCTAGGTTAAAAACATCCGTATCTGGGCAAAATGCCACTATTTGGACTACAAACCTCCATGTATGGGCAGCTAGGCTCCTGCTACAATGGTTATGAACACAGCCAGGTCTCAGGGCGGAGTGCTCAGTCAGAAAAAGACTCACTAGAAATATCAAAAAACTGACCCACACATCCAACAAATGTGAACAGGTGCTAACTGAAAAAACAAAGTAACTATAAATGCAAACAGTTGCACACTGAAAAAAGCCAAACATTTACCAGGGAAAATATGGCACTGCATTACTGCAAAAGAGAGATATTTAGTTTATGTATTGGCCAATGCATGTAAGCCCGGAGACCAACGGCAAGGTATATCTCTGTAATCCGGGATAAGACCTGGCTGTGTTCATAACCATTGTAGCAGGAGCCTAGCTGCCCATACATGGAGGTTTGCAGTCCAAATAGTGGCATTTTTTCCCAGATAAGGATGTTTTTAACCTAGATAGTGGCATTTAAGTTAGGTTCCCGGATTACAGAGATATACCTTGCCGTTGGTCTCTGGGCTTACATGCATTGGCCAATACATAAACTAAATATCTCTCTTTTGCAGTAATGCAGTGCCATATTTTCCCTGGTAAATGTTTGGCTTTTTTCAGTGTGCAACTGTTTGCATTTATAGAGCAAATTCTAGTGTCCAGAACAGTTCCGTGCTCTGCTACTGAATCAATTCAATGGTGGAAGCATTAAAGCAGTATACAATGGTCAGAAAACAAATGCAGAGCAGTTTCTAGTGTCCAGAACAGTCCCGTGCTCTGCTACTGCATCAATTCAATGGTGGAAGCATTAAAGCAGTATACAATGGTCAGAAAACAAATGCAGAGCAGTTTCTAGTGTCCAGAACAGTCCTGTGCTCTGCTACTGCATCAATTTATTGGTGGAAGCATTAAAGCAGTATTCAATGGTCAGGAAATAAATGCAGAGCAGTTTCTAGTGTCCAGAACAGTCCCATGCTCTGCTACTGCATCAATTCAATGGTGGAAGCAACAGAGCAGTGAATTAAGCAAGCCAGCTTACGTGTCAGCAAGGCAGGTCAGGCTAGAGCCACAGGAGGGGTTAGGCATCAGCAGCAGGTGAGCAGAAGGTGGCAGAACCTCTGAGGAGCAGCAACATGCGTTTCCCACAGCATTTGCTGAAGTAAGTTGAGATGCCACTAGGAGTAGGAAACCAGGCAGAATACTCAAGCAGAGGACTGGAGGCTGGACTGGGGTTTATAAAGGCAAGAGGACACAGAGCACATGGAGAAGAATGAAGCAGGGGACACCATCTTGGAAAAGGGCAAAAAGGATAAACAGAAACACCAGAGTCTTGACACTTTGATTCATTGCAGCCATTTGGTAAATTCTCATTAATTTACACGCAGCTCCCCATCCCCCATCTTGACAGAAAAAAAACAGAAATGTAGAAATTTTTGAAAATTTATTAAACAAGAAAAACTGAAATATCACATGGTCATAAGTATTCAGCCCCTTTGCTCAGACTCTCATATGTAAGTCACATGCTGTCCATTTCCTTGTGATCCTCCTTGAGATGGTTCTACTCCTTCATTGGAGTCCAGCTGTGTGTAATTAAACTGATAGGACGTGATTTGGAAAGGCGCACACCTGTCTATATAACACCTCACAGCTCACACTGCATGTCACACCAAATGAGAATCATGAGGCCAAAGGAACTGCCCAAGGAGCTCAGAGACAGAATTGTGGCAAGCCACAGATCTGGCCAAGGTTACAAAAGAATTCCTGTAGTATTCAAGATTCCTAAGAGCACAGTGGCCTCCATAATCCTTAAATGGAAGACGTTTGGGACCAGCAGAACTCTTCCTAGACCTGGCCGTCCAGCCAAACTCAGCAATCGTGGGAGAAGAGCCTTGGTGAGAGCGGTATAGAAGAACCCCAAGATCACTGCAGCTAAGCTCCAGAGATGCAGCAGGGAGATGGGAGAAAGTTCCACAAAGTCACCTATCACTGCAGCCTCCACCAGTCCGGCCTTTATGACAGAGTGGCCCAATGGAAGCCTCTCCTCAGTGCAAGACATATGAAAGAGTTTGCAAAAAACACATGAAGATAGAACTTTTTGGTGATAATTCTAAGTGGTATGTGTGGAGAAAACCAGGCACTGCTCATTACCTGCCCAATACAATCCCCACAGTGAGACATGGTGGTAGCAGCATCATGCTAAGGGGGCAGAGACAGGAGCCCTGGTTGCAATTGAAGGAAAGATGAATGTGGTCAAGTGCAGAGATATCCTGGAAGAAAACCTCTTCCAGAGTGCTCTGGACCTCAGACTTGGCCGAGGTTCACCTTCCAACAAGAAAATGACCCTAAGCACACAGCTAAAATAACAAAGGAGTGGCTTCAGAGCAACTCTGTGACCATACTTGACCGGCCCAGCCAGAGCCCTGACCTAAACCCAATTGAGAATGTCTGGAGAGACCTGAAAATGGCATCCACCAATGTTCACCATCCAACCTGACGGAACTGGAGAGGATCTGCAAGGAAGAATGGCCGAGGATCCCCAAATCCAGGATCCCAAGAAGACTCATGGCTGTACTCGCTCAAAAGGGAGGGTGCCTCTACTCAATACTGATCAAAGGGGCTGAATACTTATGACCATGTGAGATTTCAGGTTTATCTTGTTTAATAAATTTGCAAAGATTTCTACATTTCTGTTTTCTTTCCTGTCAAGATAGGGGATGGGAAGATGGGGGATGGGGGGCAGAATGTACATTACTGAGAAAAAGATGTACCAAATGGTTGCAAAGAAACAAAGAGTGAAAAATGTAAAGAGGTGTGAATACTTTCCGTATGCATTGTATAACTCCATAGAGCTGAGGATAGACGTGCAGAAGTAACGGTTCCCCCCAGGGTTGATACATTGTAATTCTGCATCACTTTACTTTCTCCCTGCTGCCCATCTATAATTTCAGTACATTGCATCATCCAGATGGGGCTTATTTGTTATCTGATTACTGGAAATGATGTATAACCCCAGCTCTGTACTGTTGATTTATGGGGGTCCAAATCCTTAGACCGTCAATGAATCCTTCATCTTATGCTCAGCTGTGACCTCAGTGATGGACAGATCCAAAGACTTTCTAATGAGCTTGTCCACCACTCCTTTGCTGCTCTACCGTAGGATGAGCATTTTTGTGCCTTGGTTTGAGCTGCTGAGTTGGCGTAAGAACCCAGATCCCCCAAAATATACAGTGTAAATGTAATTCATAGTAAATATGTTCCTTTATCTCCAACAACGCACCAGTATTAGCACGCAAATGTGCGCCGATTAGAATTTGGAGTTGCAGCTTTGGATGTGATTGGAGTATTAGGCACAATCAGCACAAGTAAATGCTGTTATGGAACGCTGTTTCTGGAGTTATTCCTATTTTCACACTATGACCTGGACCATGGGGGTCACACTGGTGGGATTATCAGGAGACTCTCAGGGAAATGTGTTCATTTACATGGAACATGATCTGAGCTTCATCCGCCATTGTGTCATCCAGGATGCTGTAGAGAAATAGGCGATGGCTTGGGGAAAAATTGACCTCTTTTTTCTAATTCTGGACAATCCCTTGAAGGAGCTGTAGATTGAACAGCGGGAGTTTTGGATTCTGATGCCTTTCCAAAAGAAATAAACTGAAGAGAGGAGGATATGTTATCTACTGTGCACAACTTACAGTCATGGCCAAAAGTTCCAGAAAATGAAGTATTTCTCCCAGAAAATTATTACACATTTTGTCATAGAAATATTTATTTCCTTTGTGTGAATTTAGAACAACACAAAAAAAGAGGAAAAAGAAGCAAAGTGGACTTTATTTTACATAAACCCCCAAAAAGGGCAGGACAAAATTGTTGGCACCTTTCCAAAATTTGCGGGCAAATAACTTTGTTTCCAGCATGTAATGATCGTTCTAGCTCCACTGTGGCAAGTAACAGGTGTGGGCAATATGAAAATCACACCAGAAACCAGATAAAAAGGGGAGAAGTTGAATCCATCTTTGCATTGTATGTCTGTGTGTTCCGCACTAAACATGGAGAACAGAAAGAGGAGAAGAGAACTGTCTGAGGACTGGAGAACCAAAATATTGAAATGTTGAAAATATGAACAATCTCAAGGTTACACGTCCATCTCCAGAGAGCTTCATGTTTTTTTGAACATGGTGAATAATATAATGCAGAAGTTAACACAGCACCTACAGTCACATATGGTGGAGGTCAGAGATGTTTTGGGGTTGTTTTACTGCCTCTGGCACTGGGGTCTTGACAGTGTTCAAGACATCATAAAATCTGACGATTACCAAAGGATTTGGGGTGGCAATGTAGAGCCCAGTGTCAGAAAGCTGCACTTGTGTCCTAGGTCAGGGGTGTTCCAGCAGGTGTCATGTGGTGATCTGCTCCTCACTCACTAGGTGTCATGTCAACTTCAGACTCTGTTCACATTGCAGAGTCTGGCAGGCAACCTGATGCTTCTTAGTTCCTCAGCCAGAACCAGGCATTGACTGTTTAGTGCTCTCTGGTCATCGGTTTAGCAGGAGTTAGTCCCTGCTGGCTGGTGAATTGCTGCTGGGGTGACAGGTTGCTGACGTCCTATCACAGCCACCTCCGCCATATAAAAAATGGTGGAACTTAGCTTCACATTCCGAATATAGCTCTAGCTTTGCTCCAGCAATACCAGGCCTTCTGTGCGCTGATCCAGTTATTGGTGACCTGTTGTATGCTATTGGGTGTGCGGTGGACATACCCTTGTTTGTTTATTTCCTCCCTGTGCTTTGTTTCTCCCTGAACATTTAATGTCTTCTCCCCAGTGTGTGTTTGCAGTGAGTTTGACCTTTGGTTTTCACCTGTCTGTTGGTTTTTGTGGGGTCCACTTTTCCTGTGCTGGCCCTCCCCTGGGGTGTTTGAGAGGGGGTAATAGACCATGGCTACACAGGAGTCAGTGCTACGTTGGTGGTCTAGATCTCACTACCATGAGGCGTACCTGTGGGAGGAGGGACAGTGTAGAATCCCCAGTCTGAAGGCCAGTCTAGGCACCCCTACTCCTTGTTTTCGTGTCATATCCATGACAGCAGGACAATGACCCCAAACACTTCAAGGAGCCTCCATAAATGGATGGGAACAAAGTGCTGGAGAGTTCTCAAGTGTCAGCAATGTGTCCGGATCGAAATATCATTGACACCTGTGGAGAGATCTGAAAATTGGGAGAAGAGGTCTTCAGATATGAGACCTGGAGACGTTTATACAGAAGAGTCCGAGATTCCAGGTGAGAGGAGGGAGAAGCTATGGACGGGGATAGGAGGCGACTCATGGAAGGGATTTATTCCAAAGGGTAAAGGGCGAGGAACCAAATATTAAGAAGAGGGGAACACAATTGTGTCCAGACCATTTGGGGGGTTTTGTATGAAATTTTGTCCAAATTGCCGAATTTTTCCTCTTTTTTTATGTTGTTCCAAAACATACAAAGGAAATAATCCTGTGTATAACAAAACCTGTGTAACTGCAATAAATTTCTGGGAGAAAACCTTCATCTTCTGGAACAATTTCAAGGGTGCCAACACTTTCGGCCATGGCTTATCTCTGGCTATATGATGCAAGGAACTTACCAATATTTTATCCCCAAATCTAGAAATGAGTGAATCTCACTGCGGAGAATCAAATTCTCCATGAATATAAAAACATAATTCAGATTTGCAGGAATTGTGGTGAATTCAAAAGGATAATGAAGGGGTTAAAAATTCTGCTCCCCAGTCCTTACAGTCTCGTTTTCCACAGATCTAGTCCAGGCTTCAGTCACAGCAGGTCCTCGGTCTTCGTCAAGGTCCTGTCCAGCTTCGGCCATTTGTAGCCTATGTAGGCCATTTGCATCCACTAACCAGCGAATCAGAAAATGAGCCCCTGGGGCACGAGGGGCGGGTCTTAATGCAGCTGGAAACCCCTCTAATATCACCTCTGGACTCATAAATAAAAGTACACCCAGCTTTCCCAGAGGCAGATACAGCCATGAAGTCAATGTGGAGGGGTGGCCTCCCCGCGGCCGGCACCACGAGCGCAGAGAAAAGTTCATTTTTTTTAAGCATTTCAGGCCAAAGTAAATAATTTCTCCCCCTTCCCCTGAGCTGAGGTCGGTGTTTGCATGAATCACTTCCCTGGAAATGTAATATATTGGTGACCGGGAGGCCAATAAGCCTTATCTTGCAGGGGGGCGCATTAGGGCAGGCATTCCAGGGCTGGACACATTGAGTGGTGTGACTGATGCTTCACACATCCCAATCATTGCTTCTCTTTTATGACCTCCCTTAATCTCTGCCATCTCTCACCTGGCTCCGGCCTCCTCTTTGATACCTGGGTGGGATTGAAATTTATGTTCACGTTCATGGAATTGCATTAAGTCAGAAGCCTATAAATTGTGTGAGCCAGATGACTGCCAGACCCTGCGAAAAGCCCAAGAGAGGGAAGCGCCCGGTGGAGTCAGGTCCATGGGATATGAGTATGGAGGGATAAGGGACGGAGCCAGGGGAAAGAAAACACTGGAACCTAATAATAACTGCCTGAGGCAGCAACATATTCTGCAGTGATGTACAATCCGGAATGAAGAAGTCATCATAGGAAGGGTAAAATGATGAAAGCATTCAACAACCAGAGGCTTCTGCCCAGCTCCATAATGAAAGCATTCAACAACCAGAGGCTTCTGCCCAATGGAGCCTAAAATACCAGCTCCATAATGAAAGCATACGACAACCAGAGGCCTCCATCCAATGGAGCCTAAAATACCAGCTCCATAATGAAAGCATACGACAACCAGAGGCCTCCATCCAATGGAGCCTAAAATACCAGCTCCATAATGAAAGCATACGACAACCAGAGGCCTCTGTCTAATTGAGACTAAAATCCCAGCTCCATAATGAAAGCATTCAACAACCAGAGGCCTCCGTCCAATGGAGCCTAAAATACCAGCTCCATAATGAAAGCATTCGACAACCAGAGGCCTCCATCCAATGGAGCCTAAAATACCAGCTCCATAATGAAAGCATTCAACAACCAGAGGCCTCCGTCCAATGGAGCCTAAAATACCAGCTCCATAATGAAAGCATTCGACAACCAGAGGCCTCCATCCAATGGAGCCTAAAATACCAGCTCCATAATGAAAGCATTCGACAACCAGAAGCCTCCATCCAATGGAGCCTAAAATACCAGCTCCATAATGAAAGCATACGACAACCAGAGGCCTCCATCCAATGGAGCCTAAAATACCAGCTCCATAATGAAAGCATACGACAACCAGAGGCCTCTGTCTAATGGAGCCTAATATCCCAGCTCCATAATGAAAGCATTCAACAACCAGAGGCCTCCGTCCAATGGAGCCTAAAATACCAGCTCCATAATGAAAGCATTCGACAACCAGAGGCCTCCATCCAATGGAGCCTAAAATACCAGCTCCATAATGAAAGCATTCAACAACCAGAGGCCTCCGTCCAATGGAGCCTAAAATACCAGCTCCATAATGAAAGCATTTGACAACCAGAGGCCTCCATCCAATGGAGCCTAAAATACCAGCTCCATAATGAAAGCATTCGACAACCAGAAGCCTCCATCCAATGGAGCCTAAAATACCAGCTCCATAATGAAAGCATTCAACAACCAGAGGCCTCTGTCTAATGGAGACTAAAATCCCAGCTCAATAATGGAAGCATTCAACAACCAGATGCCTCCGTCCAATGGAGCCTAAAATACCAGCTCCATAATGAAAGCATACAACAACCAGAGGCCTCTGTCTAATGGAGACTAAAATCACAGCTCAATAATGGAAGCATACGACAACCAGAGGCCTTGATCCAATGGAGCCTAAAATCCCAGCTCAATAATGAAAGCATACGACAACCAGAGGCCTTCATCCAATGGAGCCTAAAATCCCTGCTCAATAATGGGAGCATATGTCAACCATAAGCTGCTCATTTGTAATGATTTTTTTTGTTTTCTGTCCTTTTCGGTGAGTTGTACAGACATCTGCTATGTAATCATTGGTTGGCATTGATTGCTCTTCAAAAAGGGACTTATCTGTTTGGACCATTGTTTGTATTATCAGTTAAAAAAGAAGCAACCGCGACATTGTATCCCAATGTTAGGGCATAAGCATGACCACTGAAGGAGCCACGTTTTCCCGGATGGCCCCCGTTAGCCAGCTCAAGTGTAATAGGACCAGTGTTGGGAAAGTGTCTAAAATCTTTATGAAGCTGATATAACCAGACTATTGATTACGAGGTTCCATCTGGGGATGACAGATCTATCCTAGAGCAATACAGCCACATTTTTACAATAACATATCACTCAACTAACTGCATCAATATCACTAAAGTAAGCAAGAGCCCAAGGGTATCTTCCATCGTGACAAAGAGATTGGCTCTTGTGGTTATGTCTGGACTAAACCTGCCCGGAAGCCTTCACCATGCTGGGCACATACCAACCCCCTGGACAGACCATTTATTTGAGGCAAAATATTTCTCCACCTTAAGAGAGACCTTTACTGAAAGTGATATAGAGAAAACTACCTTCATTACATGGAAGGGATTGTAGGAATGTGTATGTGTGTTGCTCAGTCTCACCATCACCCTCCAACCCTTCTAGGGACTGACGGAGATATGTCTAGGTGGGCTGCATCTCCAATGTAACCTACACTAATGACATCATTGCCTTCTTGGCCATTAAGCAGCGAGTGCCACCTGTCCTTACAGCATTGAGCACCTTGGATCCACCGAGCTGATCACAAATTTCCAACTAGTATACAAATAAGAAAGACTGTCGTGAAGACATGATGATCATATTAGTCCATAAACAATCCAGCGTAGTGAAGAAGCTAACTCTGATGTTAGGTCATCATTAGGACCATTCCAGGATCATACTGATTTTAACAGATTGAGAACTTTGGAGCATGATATTGTGGTCATAAAATCAAGGAAACTTTTGAGTGACAGACGTGACTACAAGGAGCATTTCTTTAGGAAATACAAATGAAGACCAAAATAAACATAAACCGACACAGTATTTACAACTTCGTTTGTCCCGGGAAGATCAAGAATGAAATATCCTTCCCAACAATCCTCTCCGTTCAAGAAAACATTCCAACCCAAGAGAGAAATTAAGACCATACGCCAATCAGTCACGTAAAGGGAAAAATAAACATCACAATCATCTCGTAATCTCCCTATACTGGGTCCACCCAAAACCCCAAGGATCCTACTCATACTACAGGCTCCACAGCCACATAGGGGTTTTGACAATTCAGATGCACAAGAAAGCCCAGCTGCCATTGTGTCCCTGGAATGGATGCACCAAGGCAACAAAGCTTCTGTCCTCTGTCACTTCAGAGATATTTTGTATAATTTTAATACCAATTTTAGCAATCACTCTCACATTTTAAAGGAATGTGGATCTCAGAGCATAATAAAAAGTAGGATTAAAAAATAGTCACCATGCCCCTCACCTATCCAACCATTGCAGATCCTCGGCGGGGTCATTAGTCTACCCAGCTCCAGTCTTCTCTTCCAACTTTTGTCTTCTTCACTTGATGCCTAGATAGTGCTTGTGGCACTGAAAAGTGAAGATGGAAATGTGACCAAAGCCAATGGAAGGTCATGTGACAGGAGAGACCGAGTTGGGGCAGGTCACAATTTTGATCAATTCAAGTGAATCAAATGACAAAATATTCAGGTTCAATATTTTTGTGGAATTTTAAACAAATTTAATTTGCGCTTTTAGTTCACTCATTTCTGCTTAATATTTCCTGCGAGACATACAATCAAAAGGACAGAGACTAAGAGAACAATAGCATAATCATCTGAAGAATGGGCTGCGGGTCCACAGTCATAACGAATAGTGCTTACACTGATGACTGTAGTGATACCACCAGCATTTTGTGTCAGATCCTCCCGAGTATATATTATTGCAAAAAATATCTAGTACTGGGGACCCAAGCAAAAAGAATACCAAATAAAAAGAAAGGGGTTTCGCCAAAGCCAAATGCCCCCAGTGATTTCCTTCACAGACACCAGGTCTTTCTATTCCTTCTAGAATGAACTCTCTCCCTTCTCAACATTCCCGTTGATTTACATTTAGGTGTCATAAAATCCACAAAGTACTAACGAGATTCCTCACAGTTTATATCTCACTTTAAATCTATTGATTGGGATGATGCCTATTTATAATTCACCCTTGGCTTTGCCTCTCTGCTTATTATCGTCTCTCATGATCTTGCTTTGAAATATGTTTCTGAACTTTATATCCTTTCAAAAAATCATGTTATTAATTAGTGCATGAAGTTTATCTTGGAAAACAATGTGCCCCATTTTCAGTGTAAGCCGTACCAAAAAGTTAGTGGTACCGCAATGGGGACGAGGTTTGACCTCACTTATGCCAACATTTTTATAGAAGCCATTCTAAGCCACCTACATTAGTGCTGACCCAATAGTTAAACATCATCTTTGCTTTTCTCTCAATGATGATGATGATTTACTCATGTTTTGAAAAGAACCGAAATGTAAACAGACAAATGTGAAAATGTTATCAATCTGAATAGCCAAGGCATTCCCATGTGGAGTTCCTGAACCTTCTCACTAATCTGGTTACAGTTGAAAAACTTTACAAAATTGTATGTACTCTAAAAGTGGGAACATCAACAGTTTTTTAATTTTTCAAATTCCCTCTTTAAGAAGTGGCTTCTCTACAGTCAGTAAAATATTTTGCTAAAATTGTTGTAGTAAATTGTAACACCCGTACCTCCATCCCTGCGCTGTCGTGCCCCCCTCCCCCAGCAGGTTCTCTCACCTGCCCGGCCATCCTGTGGTGGCCACTCTGTCCTCACATCATGCTGCTGTCTCCCAGGGCCTGCACACACCACACAGGCCTCCTGAGAATGCCCGTAGGGTGCGCGTGCGGCCACGCTCCTTTTCCGGTGCGCCCTGACCCAGAAGTGCCTCTCAGGTGACCTGAGAGGTTTCAGGTATTTAAGGCACCTTCCCCTTATGGGAAGTTCCTGGGCAATGAGTTAGGTACATTGCTAGATCTCAGGTTCTTAGTGCTGCTGTTATTGTGCTACAATCTGCTGCTGATTCGTGTCTATGTTTCAGTGCAATCCTAATTTGCTGCTATAACTATCTACACCGGTCAGCTGCTATAATACATGCTGCCGCAAGTATCCACACCGGTCACCTACCACGATACCTGCTGCGGCAATTAGCCGCAGTTACCACATCTATCCATTGATTCCGCCATACCAGACGAATCCACATCTACATCCACAATTTGCCTGCTTCTGTTATTGCTGCAACCAGAGACTGTACTGTGTCCATGGCGCCAGCTGCCAAGGCCCTGCAGATCCCGTGGGGCTGCCCTCTGATGGCTGTTTACCAGCGAGTGTACCTGCTGCCATCTCTGGTGGCAGTAATGAAGGCTCGGCGGCCGATCTAGTTCAGTCCTCCATGCAAGTGCACGATACTTCAGTCCAGTGCATGCACTAATACCGTGCTCGCCCCGCAAGCATAACATGAATGTAACAATCACAAGCTATAGGAAGTGTAGTAAAAAGTTAAATTATAAGGCACAATCTAAAGTATTATATGACTATTTCTGTGAATAATGCTGCTCTATGAACATTTATTGTAAAAATGCAAATATAGAAGGGTTGCATCAGAACAAGAACAATGCCTGCAATGTAAAAATCCCACGGGGACTGCAAAGTCTCAAAATCCCAACGGGGACTGCAAAGTCTCATACTGTATAGCTAATGTGCCTAACTTCACTATATACTACAGAAAATAGATATGTCATCTCTAACTATGGGAACATTGTTCGAAAAAGACCCATATCTGTCCCGAGCACTTCCATCCAGGCCTGGCGCTATGCTTAGGTGGGTACCAATCTTCAGGACCATTCACGTGTCCTGTCACCTTCTGATGATTAAACAAAGATCCTAATTATCTATCGTCCATGTTTCCCAATATTGCCGGACTACGACCAATACAATGCCAGTAGATGTTTTATTACAGAGGCAGAGGCACCCTCAGGTCAGATATAATGGAGGAATCATTGTCCGTCAAGTCCTATATTGTGTTGCAGAAGCTTCTGCCGATCTGTGAAAGATTATTTTATTGAGAAGTGGAAGGAACTGGAGCAACTCAACCATGAAGTGGAAACTCCGTAACGTTACAGAGCGGGGGGCCGAGTGCTGATCTCATAACTGCAGAGTACAGACCTCCTCTGATAAGCAGCCGCACCAGCCGTACACCACCAAGCACAATGCCGAGCATCGGATGGAGCGGTGTAAAGCCGCCACCACCGGACTCTGGAGGAGACGTGTCCTCTATAGATCAGCCGTACATCACCAAGCACAATGCCGAGCGTCGGATGGAGCGGTGTAAAGCCGCCACCACCGGACTCTGGAGGAGACGTGTCCTCTATAGATCAGCCGCACATCACCAAGCACAATGCCGAGTGTCGAATGGAGCGGTGTATTGCCGCCACCACCGGACTCTGGAGGAGACGTGTCCTCTATAGATCAGCCGCACATCACCAAGCACAATGCCGAGCGTCGGATGGAGCGGTGTAAAGCCGCTACCACCGGACTCTGGAGGAGACGTGTCCTCTATAGATCAGCCGCACATCACCAAGCACAATGCCGAGTGTCGAATGGAGCGGTGTATTGCCGCCACCACCGGACTCTGGAGGAGACGTGTCCTCTATAGATCAGCCGCACATCACCAAGCACAATGCCGAGTGTCGAATGGAGCGGTGTATTGCCGCCACCACCGGACTCTGGAGGAGACGTATCCTCTATAGATCAGCCGTACATCACCAAGCACAATGCCGAGTGTCGGCTGGAGCGGTGTAAAGCCACCAGCACTAGACTCTGGAGGAGATGTGTCCTGTATGCAGCAGCAATACATCGCCAAGCACAATGCCTAGAGTCGGATGGAGCGGTGTAAAGCCGCCACCACTGGACTCTGGAGGAGACGTGTCCTGTATGGATCAGCCGTACATCACCAAGCACAATGCCGAGCGTCGGATGGAGCGGTGTAAAGCCGCCACCACTGGACTCTGGAGGAGACGTGTCCTGTATGGATCAGCCGTACATCACCAAGCACAATGCCGAGTGTCGGATAGAGCGGTGTAAAGCCACCAGCACTAGACTCTGGAGGAGATGTGTCCTGTATGGATCAGCCGTACATCACCGAGCACAATGCCAAGTGTCGGATAGAGCGGTGTAAAGCCGCCACCACTGGACTCTGGAGGAAACGTGTCCTGTATGGATCAGCCGTATATCACCGAGCACTATGCCGAGTGTCGGATGGAGCCGTGTAAAGCTGCCACATGTGGACTCTGGAGATGTGTCCTGTATGGATCAGCCGTACATCACCAAGCACAATGCCGAGTGTCGGATAGAGCGGTGTAAAGCCGCCACCACTGGACTCTGGAGGAGACGTGTCCTGTATGGATCAGCCGTATATCACCGAGCACAATGCCAAGTGTCGGATGGAGCCGTGTAAAGCTGCCACATGTGGACTCTGGAGATGTGTCCTGTATGGATCAGCCGTACATCACCAAGCACAATGCCGAGCGTCGGATTGAGCCGTGTAAAGAAACCATCACCAGACTCTGGAGGAGACATGTCCTGTATGCAATGACACGCACTTCTCTATCTGCGTCTGATGGAGGAGTCTGGGTTTGATGATGGAGGACGTCACCCCCTGACTGCATTGTGCCCGCTGTACAGATGGTGGAGGAGGATGATGCTCCGGGCTGTTATCAGGGGGCGGCCGCAGCCTCTTACACCACTGAGAGGAAATCTTAGTCTTCAGCACAAGACATTGTGGACAATTGTAGCCTCAGCTTTGTAAGGACAGTTTGGGGAAGACTCCTTTCTGGACCTTGCATGTGCAGCACACTGCTCGCTCTGACAGATCATGGTGACTTTATGACTTGGGCTGTGCTGGGCGGCGTCTTCTGCTGCATGGTGCATCATTGTGTGGCGCCCATGTTGAGGAGCGGGTCAGTGTGATGCGGATGCATGTGTGGCGCTCCTGAGGCTTCAGTCGCCACTTGGAACTTCATTTCCTTTAAGGTGCAGAACTCATCCCGGGTAAGGAGATGTTAATCGCTGGTGTTTCTCACATCCACAAACCACAAACAGTTAAGTGCCTTCCCACTGGAGGACGGCCTGGGGTAGACAGGGGGTGGCCATCACGAAGCATTGGACTTTCCCGGTCACTAGGACAACCACCGGGGGGGCGGGCACCACTTGAGGAAAAGGGAAGGAGCATCTTCATATATGGCCAGTTAGCCCCGGGCACAGTTTGGGGTGAGGCACACATTGGGACCTCGGTCCAATCTTCTTTTACCTCATACTTCTGGGAGCAGCATAGGACCTGTGGCTTGGAGCAGGTACCTCAGCCCGGGTTCTCTACAGCTACACGGGATTCAAGGGTCTGCCGAGAGTGCAGGAAATACCCGCAGCCCGTTCCACATTTTATCTACACCGGGATTGGAGGGACCCCGACCAGAAAGGACTCACAGTGAGAACACCCACGGTGACCTCGAATTGCTCAGGATCAGCTGGGGCCCATCAAGGCGGTGACTGGCATCTTCCGGGTGAAACTAGGACTGTGAGTAAAGAAACCTTGAACCCGCAGAGACTGAGACTGTGTCTGCCTCTCCTTGCCGGCACCCGCGCTTCGGCGCCCGCCATCACTATAACCCTCATCATCCTCCCCGGGGCCCGCTCCACCTGTGAGGAGCAGAAACATCTTAGCTGCTACAACCATCAGCCCCGGAGGACAGCAACAACAACGGCGGCTATTCCCTGGCCAAGTACCGCAGGTGGCGTCACAACATAAATTCTCCATTATCATCACCCCAACCCCCTTTATTGTACACCTCGGGCCACGAAAGGGCCACCTGTGACATCCCCAGATCCGACATCATTGAGCCCAGCATCGAATATTTAACCTCTGGCCACGTGGGTGCTACACACATGCACGCTCCCACTGTAGGGTCCCGTCATGGGATGCAAGTATTTGGTCCACTGCTGGACACAGAGACACAGACAGGAGAGGAGGCCCCTTTGTAAGTACAGTATATGGACCCTGGTGCCCCGGGTATATATAGTGGACTTGTGGTGGAGGGCAGCGTGTAGTCATCGTGGCAGCAGGGAAACAACAGGTCACAGCACAGCCTGTCATTAACCCCTCACCTCCCCGTCTCCGCACCACACACAGAAGGACTCCGTTACAGTCTCAGGCGTTGCACATTCACTCCACATCATCAGGCAATAAAGTTCATGCAAGTTCCTTCTTAAACGTTTCAACTTTATTCTTGGCATTCTGGTTACAGGCCTCGGTCCACATCTCGCTGGTACCGGTCGTCATAAAGGTATTTCTTCTCCTATACACTAACACAGTTGCAGCCATCAGTCCTCTGGCACCCGGACACTGTCTACAGTCTGAGCCCTCCTTTTCCCTCACTCCACTTCATCTTGGCACGGGGGTCCGCATCCGAGCAGGAATCTCCTTTTTGTGTCAGGCCATCCAGACATACCCCCACCTCCTGGGGGCGCACTGACCCTATCCCTGAGTGAGGGTCTCCTTCCGTCACTGCCAGCAGGCACTGATGCCATATTGCCGACTAAACCCCTCTCTGGGGGGGGACGTGGATCCAACATGTGTCCAGGATCCTGTGTGCCGCAGTCGTGGGGGTGACCCATAGGGTCAGAATCTGTATTCAGGGACATCCTGTGACTACATCCTCAGGTCCCTCTCCTTTTTTCCTTTCCTCTAACAATTCCTTATATCCATGCCTATCCTCCTCCTCTGCCCACCCAGGTGCCAGGGTCTACCACATAGCTCCACTGCCACCTGGTGGCAAAACCACACAAACAAAGCATTTTCAGGATTTACAAAGTACAGTGGTGTGCTGGGTGCAGATGCAGGGGTGGGCCTAACCCTTACTGCCCTACAGACTGATATTTCTTCTATCTGAGCAGGTGATAAAAGGTGAGAAGCCGCCAGCACCAGCGCTTCAGTGAAATCCCAATGAAGATTGATAGAATAATCCAGAGAAAACAATACAGATGTAAGTGCAAAGCTGACGCGTTTTGGATGAGTTGTGATCTGTATTCACAGCCAGGGCAGGTGATAACCCTTGTGTAAGGTCTAGAGGGGCGCATTGATTGTCACCCAGGATTAGAACAAATGAAATTAACATGGCTCAGCTTTTTTTTTGGTAAATCAAATCACCATAATGAAATAATCTATCATCATCATCGTCCACGATGTCTTCCTGGAGAACCATCATCATCATCATCGTCCACGATGTCTTCCTGGAGAACCATCATCATCCTCATCGTCCATGATGTCTTCCTGGAGAACCATCATCATCATCATCGTCCACGATGTCTTCCTGGAGAACCATCATCATCCTCATCGTCCATGATGTCTTCCTGGAGAACCATCATCCTCGTCATCGTCCACGATGTCTTCCTGGAGAACCATCATCATCCTCATCGTCCATGATGTCTTCCTGGAGAACCATCATCATCATCATCGTCCACGATGTCTTCCTGGAGAACCATCATCATCCTCATCGTCCATGATGTCTTCCTGGAGAACCATCATCCTCGTCATCGTCCACGATGTCTTCCTGGAGAACCATCATCATCCTCATCATCGTCCACGATGTCTTCCTGGAGAACCATCATCCTCGTCATCCTCCTCATGCCAGGATCCTCCAGGGAGCGGTGCTTTTCCTCCCGGGCATGCTCCACATTTATTTACACATTTTTCCGCTGCGGGGTGAACTTCTGGAAACAATTATTGGGGAAAGGATTTCATGTTTTACATCATAACACTGAGAAAAGTGAAACAATGTTTCCCCCCGCAGAGAAGAATGTGCAGGGGCCCCCAGCAGACATGTATTTATAGGGAGATTCGGCACAGATTAGGGGCTGGCCCTGGGGGCTTGCGAGGATTTGGGGGGGTCGTAGGTTAGTGATGGAGTCAGAGCCAGTCCCAGGGTGCACACTGGTGTATGCCTCTATATATCTATCACTATAAGTCTTTCCAAAATAAAAGAAGTGAAAAATGCAGAAAACAGAGACAGAAAGTCACAATCCAAATTCACCCAACAATGTGGAGAACAGAAGCCGACAAATCCACAGGAGGGAGAGGCACCTGTGTCTGCTGCTGTCTTCTGTCTCTGCGGGTGTCTCCTGTCTCTGGGGGTGTCTCCTGTCTACTGTGTCTGCTGCTATGTCCTGTCTCTGCTGCTGTCTCCTGTCTCTGCTGCTGTCTCCTGTCTCTGCGGATCTCTTCTGTCTCTGCTGCTGTCTCCTGTCTCTGCGGCTCTCTTCTGTCTCTGCGGCTGTCTCCTGTCTCTGTGGCTGTCTACTGTCTCTGTGGGTGTCTCCTTTCTCTGAGGGTGTCTCCTGTCTCTGCGGCTGTCTCATGTCTCTGCGGCTGTCTCATGTCTCTGCTGCTGTCTCTTATCTCGGCTTCTGACTCTTGTCTCTGCTGCTATCTAGTGTCTCTGCTGATACAGTTAGGTCCAGAAATCTTTGGCCAGTGACACAGTTTTCGCGAGTTGGGCTCTGCATGCCACCACCTTGGATTTGAAATGAAACCTCTACAACAGAATTCAAGTGCAGATTGTAACGTTTAATTTGAAGGTTTGAACAAAAATATCTGATAGAAATTGTAGGAATTGTCACATTTCTTTACAAACACTCCACATTTTAGGAGGTCAAAAGTAATTGGACAAATAAACCAAACCCAAACAAAATATTTTTATTTTCAATATTTTGTTGCGAATCCTTTGGAGGCAATCACTGCCTTAAGTCTGGAACCCATGGACATCACCAAACGCTGGGTTTCTTCCTTCTTAATGCTTTGCCAGGCCTTTACAGCCGCAGCCTTCAGGTCTTGCTTGTTTGTGGGTCTTTCCGTCTTAAGTCTAGATTTGAGCAAGTTAAATGCATGCTTAATTGGGTTAAGATCTGGTGATTGACTTGGCCATTGCAGAATGTTCCACTTTTTTGCATTCATGAACTCCTGGGTAGCTTTGGCTGTATGCTTGGGGTCATTGTCCATCTGTACTATGAAGCACCGTCCAATCAACTTTGCGGCATTTGGCTGAATCTGGGCTGAAAGTATATCCCTGTACACTTCAGAATTCATCCGGCTACTCTTGTCTGCTGTTATGTCATCAATAAACACAAGTGACCCAGTGCCATTGAAAGCCATGCATGCCCATGCCATCACGTTGCCTCCACCATGTTTTACAGAGGATGTGGTGTGCCTTGGATCATGTGCCGTTCCCTTTCTTCTCCAAACTTTTTTCTTCCCATCATTCTGGTACAGGTTGATCTTGGTCTCATCTGTCCATAGAATACTTTTCCAGAACTGAGCCGGCTTCATGAGGTGTTTTTCAGCAAATTTAACTGTGGCCTGTCTATTTTTGGAATTGATGAATGGTTTGCATCTAGATGTGAACCCTTTGTATTTACTTTCATGGAGTCTTCTCTTTACTGTTGACTTAGAGACAGATACACCTACTTCACTGAGAGTGTTCTGGACTTCAGTTGATGTTGTGAACGGGTTCTTCTTCACCAAAGAAAGTATGCGGCGATCATCCACCACTGTTGTCATCCGTGGACACCCAGGCCTTTTTGAGTTCCCAAGCTCACCAGTCAATTCCTTTTTTCTCAGAATGTACCCGACTGTTGATTTTGCTACTCCAAGCATGTCTGCTATCTCTCTGATGGATTTTTTCTTTTTTTTCAGCCTCAGGATGTTCTGCTTCACCTCAATTGAGAGTTCCTTAGACCGCATGTTGTCTGGTCACAGCAACAGCTTCCAAATGCAAAACCACACACCTGTAATCGACCCCAGACCTTTTAACTACTTCATTGATTACAGGTTAACGAGGGAGACGCCTTCAGAGTTAATTGCAGCCCTTAGAGTCCCTTGTCCAATTACTTTTGATCCCTTGAAAAAGAGGAGGCTATGCATTACAGAGCTATGATTCCTAAACCTTTTCCCCGATTTGGATGTGAAAACTCTCATATTGCAGCTGGGAGTGTGCACTTTCAGCCCATATTATATATATAATTGTATTTCTGAACATGTTTTTGTAAACAGCTAAAATAACAAAACTTGTGTCACTGTCCAAATATTTCTGGACCTAACTGTATCTGCTGTCTCTGCTAAAATCTTCTGTCTTTCCTGATATTGCCTCTGAACTTGCTTCTATAGTCTCTGCTGATAGTCTCTGTTGCTGCTATTTTCTGTCTTTCGTGTAATTTTCTCTCTGTTGTTATTCTCTGACCTTAGATTTACTTCTGTATAGCGAGACACAGACCCAACCTCACCACCTATAGAAAGGACAGCCCATTTCTCTTTCTGAAAAAGAAGACTTACGTCTACTTCATATACAGAATAAGTCCCACTTCCTATAGAAAGACAAAAATTCGTCCCCACTTCCTATAAAGGAGCCAAAACACGCCTCAATTTCCTGTAGAGGAGCTGAAACACACCTCCACTTCCTGTAGAGCAGCTGAAACACACCTCCACTTCCTGTAGAGCAGCTGAAAGACACCTCCACTTCCTGTAGAGGAGCTGAAACACACCTCCACTTCCTGTAGAGGAGCTGAAACACATGTCCTCTTCCTGTAGAGGAGCTGAAACACACCTCCACTTCCTTTAGAGGAGCTAAAACCTGCCTCCACTTCCTGTAGAGGAGCTGAAACACACCTCCACTTCCTGTAGAGAAGCTAAAACCTGCCTCCACTTCCTGTAGAAGAGCTAAAACCTGCCTCCACTTCCTGTAGAGGAGCTGAAACACACCTCTACTTCCTGTAGAGGAACTGAAACACACCACCACTTCCTGTAGAGGAGCTGAAACACACCTCCACTTCTTGTAGAGGAGCTGAAACACACCTCCACTTCCTGTAGAGGAGCTAAAACACACCACAACTTCCTGTAGAGGAGCTGAAACCCACCTGCACTTCCTGTAGAGGAGCTGAAACACACCTCCACTTCCTGTAAAGGAGCTAAAACCTGCCTCTACTTCCTGTAGAGTAGCTGAAACACACCACCACTTCCTGTAGAGGAGCTAAAACACACCTCCATTTCCTGTAGAGGAGCTGAAACACACCTCCACTTCCTGTAGAGGAGCTAAAACACACCTCCACTTCCTGTAGAGGAGCTGAAACCCTCCTGCACTTCCTGTAGAGGAGCTAAAACACACCTCCACTTACTGTAGAGGAGCTGAAACACATCTCCACTTCATGTAGAGGAGCTGAAACACACCTCCACTTCCTGTAGAGGAGCTAAAACACACCTCCACTTCCTGTAGAGGAGCTGAAACACATCTCCACTTCCTGTTAAGGAGCTGAAACACACCTCCACTTCCTGTAGAGGAGTTGAAACACACCTCCACTTCCTGTAGAGGAGCTGAAACACACCTCCACTTCCTGTGGAGGAGTTGAAACACACCTCCACTTCCTGTAGAGGAGCTAAAACACACCTGCACTTCCTGTAGAGGAGCTGAAACACATCTCCACTTCATGTAGAGGAGCTGAAACACACCTCCACTTCCTGTAGAGGAGCTAAAACACACCTCCACTTCCTGTAGAGGAGCTGAAACACATCTCCACTTCCTGTTAAGGAGCTGAAACACACCTCCACTTCCTGTTAAGGAGCTGAAACACACCTCCACTTCCTGTAGAGGAGTTGAAATACACCTCCACTTCCTGTAGAGGAACTGAAACACACCACCACTTCCTGTAGAGGAGCTGAAACACACCTCCACTTCTTGTAGAGGAGCTGAAACACACCTCCACTTCCTGTAGAGGAGCAAAAACACACCACAACTTCCTGTAGAGGAGCTGAAACCCACCTGCACTTCCTGTAGAGGAGCTGAAACACACCTCCACTTCCTGTAAAGGAGCTAAAACCTGCCTTTACTTCCTGTAGAGTAGCTGAAACACACCACCACTTCCTGTAGAGGAGCTAAAACACACCTCCACTTCCTGTAGAGGAGCTGAAACACACCTCCACTTCCTGTAGAGGAGCTAAAACACACCTCCACTTCCTGTAGAGGAGCTGAAACCCTCCTGCACTTCCTGTAGAGGAGCTGAAACACACCTCCACTTCCTGTAGAGGAGCTGAAACACATCTCCACTTCATGTAGAAGAGCTGAAACACACCTCCACTTCCTGTAGAGGAGCTAAAACACACCTCCACTTCCTGTAGAGGAGCTGAAACACATTTCCACTTCCTGTTAAGGAGCTGAAACACACCTCCACTTCCTGTAGAGGAGTTGAAACACACCTCCACTTCCTGTAGAGGAGCTGAAACACACCTCCACTTCATGTAGAGGAGCTGAAACACACCTCCACTTCCTGTAGAGGAGCTAAAACACACCTCCACTTCCTGTAGAGGAGCTGAAACACATCTCTACTTCCTGTTAAGGAGCTGAAACACACCTCCACTTCCTGTTAAGGAGCTGAAACACACCTCCACTTCCTGTAGAGGAGTTGAAACACACCTCCACTTCCTGTAGAGGAGCTGAAACACACCTCCACTTCTTGTAGAGGAGCTGAAACACACCTCCACTTCCTGTAGAGGAGCAAAAACACACCACAACTTCCTGTAGAACAGCTGAAACACACCTCCACTTCTTGTAGAGGAGCTGAAACACACCTCCACTTCCTGTAGAGGAGCAAAAACACACCACAACTTCCTGTAGAGGAGCTGAAACCCACCTGCACTTCCTGTAGAGGAGCTGAAACACACCTCCACTTCCTGTAAAGGAGCTAAAACCTGCCTCTACTTCCTGTAGAGTAGCTGAAACACACCACCACTTACTGTAGAGGAGCTAAAACACACCTCCACTTCCTGTAGAGGAGCTGAAACACACCACCACTTCCTGTAGAGGAGCTAAAACACACCTCCACTTCCTGTAGAGGAGCTGAAACCCACCTGCACTTCCTGTAGAGGAGCTGAAACACACCTCCACTTCCTGTAGAGGAGTTGAAACACACCTCCACTTCCTGTAGAGGAACTGAAACACACCACCACTTCCTGTAGAGGAGCTGAAACACACCTCCACTTCTTGTAGAGAAGCTGAAACACACCTCCACTTCCTGTAGAGGAGCAAAAACACACCACAACTTCCTGTAGATGAGCTGAAACACACCTCCACTTCTTGTAGAGGAGCTGAAACACACCTCCATTTCCTGTAGAGGAGCAAAAACACACCACAACTTCCTGTAGAGGAGCTGAAACCCACCTGCACTTCCTGTAGAGGAGCTGAAACACACCTCCACTTCCTGTAAAGGAGCTAAAACCTGCCTCTACTTCCTGTAGAGTAGCTGAAACACACCACCACTTACTGTAGAGGAGCTAAAACACACCTCCACTTCCTGTAGAGGAGCTGAAACACACCACCACTTCCTGTAGAGGAGCTAAAACACACATCCACTTCCTGTAGAGGAGCTGAAACACACCTCCACTTCCTGTAGAGGAGCTGAAACACACCTCCACTTCCTGTAGAGGAGCTGAAACACATCTCCACTTCATGTAGAGGAGCTGAAACACACCTCCACTTCCTGTAGAGGAGCTAAAACACCCCTCCACTTCCTGTAAAGGAGCTAAAACCTGCCTCTACTTCCTGTAGAGTAGCTGAAACACACCACCACTTACTGTAGAGGAGCTAAAACACACCTCCACTTCCTGTAGAGGAGCTGAAACACACCACCACTTCCTGTAGAGGAGCTAAAACACACCTCCACTTCCTGTAGAGGAGCTGAAACACACCTCCACTGTTACACCTCGTGGCTCTCCTGTGGCAAGGAATGAGACAGTCTCCTTGCCTGCCACGAGTGCTCCTGCTCAGCAGCGCCGAAGGTCTGCCAGACTGCGCAGAGTGCAGGAGAAACCTCCTCAGAGAGGCAGCACAAGGGTGACACCTAGTGGTACTCCTGTTGCAAGAAATGAGGCGGTCTCCCATTCCTTTCCTGCTGCAGCTCCTCCTGCTCAGCAGCCTCGAAGGTCTGTGAGGTTGCGCAATGTGCAGAGGTTTGCTGCTCAGAGAAGCAGTGAGACTCCCGTTATCTCTACACATTGTGAGACCGAGGATCCCGCCTCTATTTCCCAGAGGCAGGAGGGTGAGCATGTGCTATGCTTAGTGGATCCTGATTCGCCCACTGACGTCACACGGCTTGATGACAAGGCTGGTGACGTGGTGAATCCTGACTGGCCAGGCTGGGATGTCGTGGATCCTGATTGGGTCAAGTCCGTCATCTCCGCCTCGCGCCCGCCCTTGGCTGGAGCTACACCTCCTTAAAAGCTCCTCCTGCCATCATGGCGGCGCACGACCGTCCTTCTATGTTTGGATGTCTGGCAGCGTGCTGCCACGCCACTGCTCAGGCATAATCTTCCTCTGTGGGCTTGGCCCTTGCTGCTTAGGCAGCACCTGGTTTGCAGGCCGTGTCCCTGCCTTGCTGCTCCGGCAGTAGCTCCTTCTACAGGCCGTGTTCCTGTCCCAGGTGAGCTCCTCGAGTCTCCACTGGACTCACCTGGTTATTGAAAGCACACGTGCGTGGGCACCTCTGTGCTACCCTCGTGCCATATTCTCGTGACTTCCACTGGCACACGTGCGTGGGCACCTCTGTGCTTCCCCGTGCAACAGGTACACCGAGCCGTGTGATCCCTGCCATACAACCCACACGGGTTAGGGCAGACCGGTGTACATAGATCGTCTGTGACATTCCAGACGATCGCTAGCAGCAACCCGCTCACTCTTCACCCACCATAGCAGCGGTCCCTTACACCGCACAGTGGACCTTGACCGGCGGACGCTGTCCATTCCCCATCTTGGCACGCTTCCCCGGGTCCCCCTCGTAACACTCCACTTCCTGTAGAGGAGCTGAAACACACCTCCACTTCCTGTAGAGGAGCTGAAACACATCTCCACTTCATGTAGAGGAGCTGAAACACACCTCCACTTCCTGTAGAGGAGCTAAAACACCCCTCCACTTCCTGTAGAGGAGCTGAAACACATCTCCACTTCCTGTAGAGGAGTTGAAACACACCTCCACTTCCTGTAGAGGAGCTGAAACACACCTCCACTTCCTGTAGAGGAGTTGAAACACACCTCCACTTCCTGTAGAGGAGCTAAAACACACCTGCACTTCCTGTAGAGGACCTAAAACCCACCTGCACTTCCTGTAGAGGAGCTGAAGCACACCTCCACTTCCTGTAGAGGAGCTGAAACCCGCCTCCACTTCCTGTAGAGGAGAAAAGCCACACCCACACTTCTTTTGCAGAGGCAAATATAGCACCAAAGAAAGAAATATACCAACCACTACTTCATGGACTGGAGCAAAACAAAGCCCTATCCTTACTTTAAATACTTTGACAAAGGCGCCTCTACTTACACCTCCACTAAAGAGTCAGAACTACCCCCTTTACAGGAACAAAGATCCTCCCTCTTACTGTAGAGATACAAAGACACAACACCAGTTACTGCAGAGAGGAAAACATTTACCTTCACATCCAGGATAGACACAAAGACAACCAACTTCCTGTAACCAATTTTGATATCTCTGCTTCTTGCAACAGATAAGACTTCACAAAAGGCAGCGGAAAGCAAGTTACACAGAGGGGAGATACCTAAAATCACAAGAAATTCTGTCTGCAGCCACCACTAGGGGGAGCTCCCTGTATACAGAGATACATGATAAGATCCTGTCTGAAGCCACCACTAGGGGGAGTTCCCTGTATACAGAGATACATGATAAGATCCTGTCTGCAGCCACCACTAGGGGGAGTTCCCTGTATATAGAGGTACATGATAAGATCCTGTCTGCAGTCACCACTAGGGGGAGCTCCCTGTATACAGAGATACATCATAAGATCCTGTCTGCAGCCACCACTAGGGGGAGCTCCCTGTAGACAGAGATACATGATAAGATTTTATATTCAGCCACAACTATGTGGAGCTCCCGTTATATAGAGATACATGATAAGATCCTGTCTGCAGCCACCACTAGGGGGAGCTCCCTGTAGACAGAGATACATGATAAGATTTTATATGCAGCCACAACTAGGGGGAGCTCCCTGTATACAGAGATACATGATAAGACCCTGTCTGCAGCCACCACTAGGGGGAGCTCCCTGTATATAGAGATACATGATAAGATCCTGTCTGCAGTCACCACTAGGGGGAGCTCCCTGTATACAGAGATACATGATAAGATCCTGTCTGCAGCCACCACTAGGGGGAGCTCCCTGTAGACAGAGATACATGATAAGATCCTGACTGCAGCCACCACTAGGAGGAGCTCTCTGTATACAGAGATACATGATAAGATCCTGTCTGCAGCCACCACTAGGGGGAGCTCCCTGTATACAGAGATACATGATAAGATCCTGTCTTCAGTCACCACTAGGGGGAGCTCCCTGTATACATGGATACATGATAAGATTCTGTCTGCAGCCACCACTAGGGGGAGCTCCCTGTATACAGACATAAATGATAAGATGCTGTCTGCAGCCACATCTAGGGGGAGCTCCCTGTATACAGAGATACGTGATAAGATCCTGTCTGCAGCCACCACTAGGGGGAGCTTCCTGTATACAGAGATACATGATAAGACCCTGTCTGCAGTCATCACTAGGGGGAGCTCCCTGTATACAGAGATACATGATAATATCCTGTCTGCAGCCACCACTAGGAGGAGCTCCCTGTATACAGAGATACATGATAAGATCCTGTCTGCAGTCACCACTAGGGGGAGCTCCCTGTATACAGAGATACATGATAAGATCCTGTCTGCAGCCACCACTAGGAGGAGCTCCCTGTATACAGAGATACATGATAAGATACTGTCTGCAGTCACCACTAGGGGGAGCTCCCTGTATACAGAGATACATGATAAGATCCTGTCTGCAGCCACCACTAGGGGGAGCTCCCTGTATACAGAGATACATGATAAGATCCTGTCTGCAGTCACCACTAGAGGGAGCTCCCTGTATACAGAGATACATGAGAAGACCCTGTCTGCAGCCACCACTATGGGGAGCTCCCTGTATACAGAGATACATGATAAGACCCTGTCTGCAGCCACCACTAGGGGGAGCTCCCTGTATACAGAGATACATGATAAGACCCTGTCTGCAGTCACCACTAGGGGGAGCTCCCTGTATAGAGAGATACATGATAAGACCCTGTCTGCAGTCACCACTAGGGGGAGCTCCCTGTATACAGAGATACATGATAAGATCCTGTCTGCAGCCACCACTAGGGGGAGCTCCCTATATACAGAGATACATGATAAGACCCTGTCTGCAGCCACCACTAGGGGGAGCTCCCTGTATACAGAGATACATGATAAGATCCTGTCTGCAGTCACCACTAGGGGGAGCTCCCTGTATACAGAGATACATGATAAGATCCTGTCTGCAGCCACCACTAGGGGGAGCTCCCTGTATACAGAGATACATGATAAGATCCTGTCTGCAGCCACCACTAGGGGGAGCTCCCTGTATACAGAGATACATGATAAGACCCTGTCTGCAGCCACCACTATGGGGAGCTCCCTGTATACAGAGATACATGATAAGATCCTGTCTGCAGCCACCACTAGGGGGAGATCCCTGTATACAGAGATACATGATAAGATCCTGTCTGCAGCCACCACTAGGGGGAGCTCCCTGTATACAGAGATACATGATAAGATCCTGTCTGCAGCCACCACTATGGGGAGTTTCTGTATACAGAGATACATGATAAGATCCTGTCTGCAGCCACCACTAGGGGGAGATCCCTGTATACAGAGATACATGATAAGATCCTGTCTGCAGCCACCACTAGGGGGAGCTCCCTGTATACAGAGATACATGATAAGATCCTGTCTGCAGCCACCACTAGGGGGAGCTCCCTGTATACAGAGATACATGATAAGACCCTGTCTGCAGCCACCACTATGGGGAGCTCCCTGTGCACTGTGCTGTTGAGTTGTGCACATACGGTTTGTACATAGCTCTTCATAGGTCACCTGTAGGAGGCAGAAGGTCATTTCTTTCTCTGGGGTTCTATATCTAGGATCGGGGCTCGGCTGCTGCACATTTGTTGCTTTCCCCATTGCGGCTCGCTGTGACTTTGCTTTTTGCACAGTGCGGCCACTAATAGACTTTTGAGTTCGTTTTCAGGGTCTTCGTGTTGTCACCTCTTCACAGAGAAGGAACGAGAGGTGGAGCCCACCCTGAAGAATAGCTGGATGGTGTTAGGTGCACTGACTTTCCTCCTCCTTCTGGTAGCTCCCGAAACGTTGCCCTCCATGTTTGTTGCTTTAAGGATGGAATAAAAGGGAATTTTTATTTTTCCACAAATCACATGGGTCCGATGCTTGTTTTTTGATGATGGTTGTGAGGTTCGTCTTCTTGTTAGTCTGGGGCTTTTCTTTGGTCTCTCCACCATACTTTACACTGCAGCTTTCACTGCTCAGAGAGGTCGCACTCCATAATCACAAGCTCTGCCGGAAGTAAATGGAAAGATGATTGCATTATGAAGAGGAAAGAAAATGATAAAGCACAAAAAACTGAACAGACCATGAAAAATCAAGATGAGTAAGTAAGATATACAAAGGGGAGGGGCCATAGCAAGGGTGTGGAGCCTAGAAAGCAGGACTGTAACATTGGAAGGCTACTGATGCTTGGTTGGTGGACGGACTACCTAGAAATCCACTGGAACAGGCAGCAGTACCAGCTACGACCACTAGTGGCGCTCAATCTCTGGACTAGAGGATGAGCAGTGATGACAGGAAAGGCCAAGATCGATCAGAAACTGCCAGGATCTGCCAAGATTGGCCAGGAATGGCCAAGATCAGCCAGGAACTGCCAGGAGTTGGCAGGATTGGCCAACATCGGCAAGGAACTGCCAGAATTGGCCAGGAACGGCCAACATCGACCTGGAATTGCCAGGATTTGCCGAGATCGGTCAGGATTGGCCAACATCAGCCAGGAACTGCCAGGAGCTGGCAAGATCGGCCAACATCAGCTAAGAATGGCCAGGATCAGCCAAGATAGGCCAGGAGCTGGCAGGATTGGCCAATATCAGTCAAATATGGCCAGGATCAGCCAAGATAGGCCAGGAGCTGGCAGGATTGGCCAACATCGGCCAGGTTCAACCAAGGTAGGCCAGGAAATGCCAGGATCCATCAAGATTGTACATTAATAGCCAAGATCAGCCATGATTGGCCAGGATAGGGCCATGATCAGCCAAGATCGGCCAGGATCAGCCTTTGTCGGCCAGGATCGGGCCAAGTTTGGCCAGGATCTTACAGTCTGGTCACCACTGATCAAACTCCCATCCTAAGAATAGTCTTTGAAGGCTCAGATCCTTTTCTGGTCTTCTGATGTCAGTGACGATGATTGATGTCTCCAGATTTCAGGCTGATAACAGATTACAATGTGCAAACCAGTCACGTCTTCATTACTGCTGGTCCGGTAGATGAATGGCGGTCACGTGGTCTGGAGCGCAGTCATTGTATCCTTCATTCCGCTGACTCTCCGCCTGGATACTTTGTTTCGCTGCCGTTTCCTCTCGGCACTTTCCCACCTGTTTCAGGGCTCGTTACGTCTGGTGCGTGATCAGTGATGACAGGAGCAGGGATCGCCGCGCTCTGAAGTATTAATAGCTGGGCGGGATGTGTTTTTATACATTTTTCTGTATCTTGTATCCTGAAAACGTTCCTCTCGGCGATTCCTGTGCTGACAAGTGACAAAATATTTCCATTTTCATTTGTACATCTGGACGGTGGAGATACCCGCAGCACAGACGATGGAGCAGCAGCGCCGCTTATCTCCTCTCTGCTGGGAGCGAAGCAATGAACATGCCATGAGGCTGGAAGGTGCAGAATGGATCTATGGCCCCACGACACGTGACGCATCCAACAATAACGGTGACCTGTGCTGTAAACGATGGGTCTTACAGAGCGGCCGTATTTACCACAAGCCCATCAGGACGCAGCCGTACCGGACGGCGCTCTCTCCACGCTGCTCCGGATCCGTCTTAAAACAGTTATTCTTCATTATCACTTCAAAAAGCTTTTTATAAATTACGTGATGTTATGTGTGTCTAACGCTTCTCACATTCTCAGCGCCACGGAAACAAGAAATCAGTGGTCGACGTCAGCAAATCACATGAAGGGGATAGAGATCAATGGAGAATTTTACAAAATAGAAATCAGATTGGACGGGTACAGGATTCCTTGTGATCTCCTTTGAAAGAATCCATTGACAATTGTTTACTCACCTCACCGCTCACCTCACCACTCACCTCAATACTCACCTCACCTCTCACCTTACCCCTCACCTCACCTCTCACCTCACCTCTCACCTCACTGCTCACCTCACCTCTCACCTCACCCCTCACCTCACCTCTCACCTCACCTCTCACCTCACTGCTCACCTCACCTCTCACCTCACTGCTCACCTCACCGCTCACCTCACCACTCACCTCACCTCACCCCTCACCTCACCTCTCACCTCACCTCTCACCTCACCGCTCACCTCACCCCTCACCTCACCTCTCACCTCACCTCTCACCTCACCTCTCACCTCACCTCTCACCTCACCTCACCCCTCACCTCACCTCTCACCTCACCTCTCACCTCACCGCTCACCTCACCCCTCACCTCACCGCTCACCTCACCACTCACCTCAATACTCACCTCACCTCTCACCTTACCCCTCACCTCACCTCTCACCTCACTGCTCACCTCACCGCTCACCTCACCACTCACCTCACTACTCACCTCACCACTCACCTCACCGCTCACCTCACCTCTCACCTCACCTCTCACCTCACTGCTCACCTCACCTCTCACCTCACTGCTCACCTCACCTCTCACCTCACCCCTCACCTCACCTCTCACCTCACCTCTCACCTCACTGCTCACCTCACCTCTCACCTCACTGCTCACCTCACCGCTCACCTCACCACTCACCTCACCTCACCCCTCACCTCACCTCTCACCTCACCTCTCACCTCACCGCTCACCTCACCCCTCACCTCACCTCTCACCTCACCTCTCACCTCACCTCTCACCTCACCTCTCACCTCACCTCACCCCTCACCTCACCTCTCACCTCACCTCTCACCTCACCGCTCACCTCACCCCTCACCTCACCGCTCACCTCACCACTCACCTCAATACTCACCTCACCTCTCACCTTACCCCTCACCTCACCTCTCACCTCACTGCTCACCTCACCGCTCACCTCACCACTCACCTCACTACTCACCTCACCACTCACCTCACCGCTCACCTCACCGCTCACCTCACCACTCACCTCACTACTCACCTCACCACTCACCTCACCGCTCACCTCACCTCTCACCTCACTACTCACCTCACCTCTCACCTCACCTCTCACCTCACCGCTCACCTCACCTCTCACCTCACCTCACTGCTCACCTCACCTCTCCGCTCACCTCACTGCTCACCTCACCTCTCCGCTCACCTCACCTCTCACCTCACTGCTCACCTCACCTCTCACCTCACTGCTCACCTCACCGCTCACCTCACCACTCACCTCACTACTCACCTCACCACTCACCTCACCGCTCACCTCACCTCTCACCTCACTACTCACCTCACATCTCACCTCACCTCTCACCTCACCGCTCACCTCACCTCTCCGCTCACCTCACTGCTCACCTCACTGCTCACCTCACCTCTCCGCTCACCTCACCGCTCACCTCACCACTCACCTCACTGCTTACCTATCCACTCACTTCACCTCTCACCTCACCTCTCATCTCACCTCTCACCTCACCACTCACCTCACCTCTCACCTCACCTCTCACCTCACCTCTCCGCTCCTCTCACCTCACCCCATCTCTCACCTCACCTCTCACCTCACCGCTCACCTCTCCTGCCATTCACCTCACTGCTCACCTCTCCTGCCATTCACCTCACCACTCACCTCTCCTGCAATTCACCTCACCGCTCACCTCTCCTGCCATTGACCTCACCTTGCCGCTCACCTCACCGCTCACATCAACGCTCACCTCACTGCTCACCTTTCCTGCCACTCACCTCACCGCTAACCTGTCCTACCACTCATTTCACCGCTCAACTGTTCCACCACTCACCTCGCTGCTCACCTGTACTACCACTCACCTCACCACTCACCTGTACTACCACTCACCTCACCACTCACCAGTTATACTGCTCAGTGCTATGGTATAATGTCCCCCATGCCATTGCTTCTTCTATATGTTGGATTCACAGCTACACCGCTCAGTGCTATGGTATAATGTCACTCATGCCATTGTTTCTTCTATAAGTGTTTTATCTCACCCAAGTGTTGGATTCACAGCTACACCGCTCAGTACTATGGTATAATGTCACTCATGCCATTGCTTCTTCTATAAGTGTTTTATCTCACCCAAGTGTTGGATTCACAGCTACACCGCTCAGTACTATGGTATAATGTCACTCATGCCATTGCTTCTTCTATAAGTGTTTTATCTCACCCAAGTGTTGGATTCACAGTTACACTGCTCAGTGCTATGGTATAATGTCACCCATGCCATTGCTTCTTCTATAAGTGTTTTATCTCACCCAAGTGTTGGATTCACAGTTACACTGCTCAGTACTATGGTATAATGTCACTCATGCCATTGCTTCTTCTATAAGTGTTTTATCTCACCCAAGTGTTGGATTCACAGCTACACTGCTCAGTACTATGGTATAATGTCACTCATGCCATTGCTTCTTCTATAAGTGTTTTATTTCACCCAAGTGTTGGATTCACAGCTACACCGCTCAGTACTATGGTATAATATCACTCATGCCATTGCTTCTTCTATAAGTGTTTTATCTCACCCAAGTGTTGGATTCACAGTTACACTGCTCAGTACTATGGTATAATGTCACTCATGCCATTGCTTCTTCTATAAGTGTTTTATTTCATCCAAGTGTTGGATTCACAGCTACACCGCTCAGTACTATGGTATAATGTCACTCATGCCATTGCTTCTTCTATAAGTGTTTTATCTCACCCAAGTGTTGGATTCACAGTTACACTGCTCAGTACTATGGTATAATGTCACTCATGCCATTGCTTCTTCTATAAGTGGTTTTTCTCACCCAAGTGTTGGATTCACAGCTACACTGCTCAGTGCTATGATATAATATCACTCATGCCATTGCTTGTTTTATACGTTGGATTCACAGCTACACTGCTCAGTGCTATGGTATAATATCACTCATGCCATTGCTTCTTCTATATGTTGGATTCACAGCTACACTGCTCAGTGCTATGGTATAATGTCACTCATGCCATTGCTCCGCCCTATAAACCAGGCTGTGTTCATAATCCTTATACCAGGAGTCCTAGCTGCCCAGACATGGAAGTTAGTCCAGATAGTGGCATTTCAAGTTAGATTTTTAGTCTAGCTGCCCAGACATGGATGTTTTTAACCTAGATAGTGGCATTTTAGTTAGGGACCCTGAATATTGAGATTTACCTTGCCGTTGGTTCCGGGCTTGCATGCATTGGCCAATTCATAAACTAAAAATCTCATTTTTTCATATAGCAGTAATGCAGTACCAGAGTTCCCTTATACATTGATGGAATTTAGTGTGCGGCTGTATCCATTTTGTATTTGCTAGGTTGTTTCAGCTGGCACCTATACACACTTGTAGGATGTGCGGGTCAGTTTTTTGAAATATTTGCAATAATGTCACTCATGGCATTGCTTCTTCTATAAGTGTTTTATCTCATCCAAGTGTTGGATCCACAGCTACACTGCTCAGTGCTATGGTATAATGTCACTCATGCCATTGCTTGTTCTATAAGTGTTTTATCTCACCCAAGTGTTGGATTCACAGCTACACTGCTCAGTGCTATGGTATAATGTCACTCATGCCATTGCCTCTGCTGTATGTTGGATTCACAGCTACACTGCTCAGTGCTATGGTATAATGTCATTCATGCCATTGCTTCTTCTATATGTTGGATTCACAGCTACACTGCTCAGTGCTATGGTATAATGTCACTCATGCCATTGCTCCTTCTACATGTTGGATTCACAGCTGCACTGCTCAGTATTATGGTATAATATCACTCATGCCATTGCTTCTTCTATATGTTGGATTCACAGGTACACTGCTCAGTGCTATGGTATAATGTCACTCATGCCATTGCTCCTTCTACATGTTGGATTCACAGCTGCACTGCTCAGTATTATGGTATAATATCACTCATGCCATTGCTTCTTCTACATGTTGGATTCACAGCTATACTGCTCAGTACTTTGGTATAATATCACTCATGCCATTGCTTCTTCTATATGTTAAATTCACAGGTACACTGCTCAGTGCTATGGTATAATATCACCCATGCCATTGCTTCTTCTATAAGTGTTTTATCTCACCCAAGTGTTGGATTCACAGTTACACTGCTCAGTACTATGGTATAATGTCACTCATGCCATTGCTTCTTCTATAAGTGTTTTATCTCACCCAAGTGTTGGATTCACAGCTACACTGCTCAGTACTATGGTATAATGTCACTCATGCCATTGCTTCTTCTATAAGTGTTTTATCTCACCCAAGTGTTGGATTCACAGCTACACTGCTCAGTACTATGGTATAATGTCACTCATGCCATTGCTTCTTCTATAAGTGTTTTATTTCACCCAAGTGTTGGATTCACAGCTACACCGCTCAGTACTATGGTATAATGTCACTCATGCCATTGCTTCTTCTATAAGTGTTTTATCTCACCCAAGTGTTGGATTCACAGTTACACTGCTCAGTACTATGGTATAATGTCACTCATGCCATTGCTTCTTCTATAAGTGGTTTTTCTCACCCAAGTGTTGGATTCACAGCTACACTGCTCAGTGCTATGATATAATATCACTCATGCCATTGCTTCTTTTATATGTTGGATTCACAGCTACACTGCTCAGTGCTATGGTATAATATCACTCATGCCATTGCTTCTTCTATATGTTGGATTCACAGCTACACTGCTCAGTGCTATGGTATAATGTCACTCATGCCATTGCTCCGCCCTATAAACCAGGCTGTGTTCATAATCCTTATACCAGGAGTCCTAGCTGCCCAGACATGGAAGTTAGTCCAGATAGTGGCATTTCAAGTTAGATTTTTAGTCTAGCTGCCCAGACATGGATGTTTTTAACCTAGATAGTGGCATTTTAGTTAGGGACCCTGAATATTGAGATTTACCTTGCCGTTGGTTCCGGGCTTGCATGCATTGGCCAATTCATAAACTAAAAATCTCATTTTTTCATATAGCAGTAATGCAGTACCAGAGTTCCCTTATACATTGATGGAATTTAGTGTGCGGCTGTATCCATTTTGTATTTGCTAGGTTGTTTCAGCTGGCACCTATACACACTTGTAGGATGTGCGGGTCAGTTTTTTGAAATATTTGCAATAATGTCACTCATGGCATTGCTTCTTCTATAAGTGTTTTATCTCATCCAAGTGTTGGATCCACAGCTACACTGCTCAGTGCTATGGTATAATGTCACTCATGCCATTGCTTGTTCTATAAGTGTTTTATCTCACCCAAGTGTTGGATTCACAGCTACACTGCTCAGTGCTATGGTATAATGTCACTCATGCCATTGCCTCTGCTGTATGTTGGATTCACAGCTACACTGCTCAGTGCTATGGTATAATGTCATTCATGCCATTGCTTCTTCTATATGTTGGATTCACAGCTACACTGCTCAGTGCTATGGTATAATGTCACTCATGCCATTGCTCCTTCTACATGTTGGATTCACAGCTGCACTGCTCAGTATTATGGTATAATATCACTCATGCCATTGCTTCTTCTATATGTTGGATTCACAGGTACACTGCTCAGTGCTATGGTATAATGTCACTCATGCCATTGCTCCTTCTACATGTTGGATTCACAGCTGCACTGCTCAGTATTATGGTATAATATCACTCATGCCATTGCTTCTTCTACATGTTGGATTCACAGCTATACTGCTCAGTACTTTGGTATAATATCACTCATGCCATTGCTTCTTCTATATGTTAAATTCACAGGTACACTGCTCAGTGCTATGGTATAATATCACCCATGCCATTGCTTCTTCTATAAGTGTTTTATCTCACCCAAGTGTTGGATTCACAGTTACACTGCTCAGTACTATGGTATAATGTCACTCATGCCATTGCTTCTTCTATAAGTGTTTTATCTCACCCAAGTGTTGGATTCACAGCTACACTGCTCAGTACTATGGTATAATGTCACTCATGCCATTGCTTCTTCTATAAGTGTTTTATCTCACCCAAGTGTTGGATTCACAGCTACACTGCTCAGTACTATGGTATAATGTCACTCATGCCATTGCTTCTTCTATAAGTGTTTTATTTCACCCAAGTGTTGGATTCACAGCTACACCGCTCAGTACTATGGTATAATGTCACTCATGCCATTGCTTCTTCTATAAGTGTTTTATCTCACCCAAGTGTTGGATTCACAGTTACACTGCTCAGTACTATGGTATAATGTCACTCATGCCATTGCTTCTTCTATAAGTGGTTTTTCTCACCCAAGTGTTGGATTCACAGCTACACTGCTCAGTGCTATGATATAATATCACTCATGCCATTGCTTCTTTTATATGTTGGATTCACAGCTACACTGCTCAGTGCTATGGTATAATATCACTCATGCCATTGCTTCTTCTATATGTTGGATTCACAGCTACACTGCTCAGTGCTATGGTATAATGTCACTCATGCCATTGCTCCGCCCTATAAACCAGGCTGTGTTCATAATCCTTATACCAGGAGTCCTAGCTGCCCAGACATGGAAGTTAGTCCAGATAGTGGCATTTCAAGTTAGATTTTTAGTCTAGCTGCCCAGACATGGATGTTTTTAACCTAGATAGTGGCATTTTAGTTAGGGACCCTGAATATTGAGATTTACCTTGCCGTTGGTTCCGGGCTTGCATGCATTGGCCAATTCATAAACTAAAAATCTCATTTTTTCATATAGCAGTAATGCAGTACCAGAGTTCCCTTATACATTGATGGAATTTAGTGTGCGGCTGTATCCATTTTGTATTTGCTAGGTTGTTTCAGCTGGCACCTATACACACTTGTAGGATGTGCGGGTCAGTTTTTTGAAATATTTGCAATAATGTCACTCATGGCATTGCTTCTTCTATAAGTGTTTTATCTCATCCAAGTGTTGGATCCACAGCTACACTGCTCAGTGCTATGGTATAATGTCACTCATGCCATTGCTTGTTCTATAAGTGTTTTATCTCACCCAAGTGTTGGATTCACAGCTACACTGCTCAGTGCTATGGTATAATGTCACTCATGCCATTGCTTGTTCTATAAGTGTTTTATCTCACCCAAGTGTTGGATTCACAGCTACACTGCTCAGTGCTATGGTATAATGTCACTCATGCCATTGCCTCTGCTGTATGTTGGATTCACAGCTACACTGCTCAGTGCTATGGTATAATGTCATTCATGCCATTGCTTCTTCTATATGTTGGATTCACAGCTACACTGCTCAGGGCTATGGTATAATGTCACTCATGCCATTGCCTCTGCTGTATGTTGGATTCACAGCTACACTGCTCAGTACTATGGTATAATATCACTCAGGCCATTGCTTCTTCTATATGTTGGATTCACAGCTACACTGCTCAGGGCTATGGTATAATATCACTCATGCCATTGCTTCTTCTATATGTTGGATTCACAGCTATACTGCTCAGTACTTTGGTATAATGTCACTCATGCCATTGCTTCTTCTATATGTTGGATTCACAGCTACACTGCTCAGTGCTATGGTATAATGTCACTCATGCCATTGCTCCTTCTACATGTTGGATTCACAGCTGCACTGCTCAGTATTATGGTATAATATCACTCATGCCATTGCTTCTTCTATATGTTGGATTCACAGCTATACTGCTCAGTACTTTGGTATAATATCACTCATGCCATTGCTTCTTCTATATGTTAAATTCACAGGTACACTGCTCAGTGCTATGGTATAATATCACTCATGCCATTGCGTCTTTTATATGTTGGATTCACAGCTACACTGCTCAGTGCTATGGTATAATATCACTCATGCCATTGCTTCTTCTATATGTTGGATTCACAGCTACACTGCTCAGGGCTATGGTATAATGTCACTCATGCCATTGCTTCTTCTATATGTTGGATTCATAGGTACACTGCTCAGTACTATGGTATAATATCACTCATGCCATTGCTTCTTCTATATGTTGGATTCACAGGTACACTGCTCAGTGCTATGGTATAATGTCACTCATGCCATTGCTTCTTCTATATGTTGGATTCACAGCTATACTGCTCAGTACTTTGGTATAATATCACTCATGCCATTGCTTCTTCTATATGTTGGATTCACAGCTACACTGCTCAGTGCTATGGTATAATGTCATTCATGCCATTGCTTCTTCTATATGTTGGATTCACAGCTACACTGCTCAGGGCTATGGTATAATGTCACTCATGCCATTGCCTCTGCTGTATGTTGGATTCACAGCTACACTGCTCAGTACTATGGTATAATATCACTCAGGCCATTGCTTCTTCTATATGTTGGATTCACAGCTACACTGCTCAGGGCTATGGTATAATGTCACTCATGCCATTGCTTCTTCTATATGTTGGATTCACAGCTATACTGCTCAGTACTTTGGTATAATGTCACTCATGCCATTGCTTCTTCTATATGTTGGATTCACAGCTACACTGCTCAGTGCTATGGTATAATGTCACTCATGCCATTGCTTCTTCTATATGTTGGATTCACAGCTACACTGCTCAGTGCTATGGTATAATGTCACTCATGCCATTGCTCCTTCTACATGTTGGATTCACAGCTGCACTGCTCAGTATTATGGTATAATATCACTCATGCCATTGCTTCTTCTATATGTTGGATTCACAGCTATACTGCTCAGTACTTTGGTATAATATCACTCATGCCATTGCTTCTTCTATATGTTAAATTCACAGGTACACTGCTCAGTGCTATGGTATAATATCACTCATGCCATTGCGTCTTTTATATGTTGGATTCACAGCTACACTGCTCAGTGCTATGGTATAATATCACTCATGCCATTGCTTCTTCTATATGTTGGATTCACAGCTACACTGCTCAGGGCTATGGTATAATGTCACTCATGCCATTGCTTCTTCTATATGTTGGATTCATAGGTACACTGCTCAGTACTATGGTATAATATCACTCATGCCATTGCTTCTTCTATATGTTGGATTCACAGGTACACTGCTCAGTGCTATGGTATAATGTCACTCATGCCATTGCTTCTTCTATATGTTGGATTCACAGCTATACTGCTCAGTACTTTGGTATAATGTCACTCATGCCATTGCTTCTTCTACATGTTGGATTCACAGCTACACTGCTCAGTACTATGGTATAATATCACTCAGGCCATTGCTTCTTCTATATGTTGGATTCACAGCTACACTGCTCAGGGCTATGGTATAATGTCACTCATGCCATTGCTTCTTCTATATGTTGGATTCACAGCTATACTGCTCAGTACTTTGGTATAATGTCACTCATGCCATTGCTTCTTCTATATGTTGGATTCACAGCTACACTGCTCAGTGCTATGGTATAATGTCACTTATGCCATTGCTTCTTCTATATGTTGGATTCACAGCTACACTGCTCAGTGCTATGGTATAATGTCACTCATGCCATTGCTTCTTCTACATGTTGGATTCACAGCTACACTGCTCAGTACTATGGTATAATATCACTCAGGCCATTGCTTCTTCTATATGTTGGATTCACAGCTACACTGCTCAGTACTATGGTATAATGTCACTCAGGCCATTGCGTCTTTTATATGTTGGATTCACAGCTACACTGCTCAGTGCTATGGTATAATATCACTCATGCCATTGCTTCTTCTATATGTTGGATTCACAGCTACACTGCTCAGTGCTATGGTATAATGTCACTCATGCCATTGCTTCTTCTATATGTTGGATTCACAGCTACACTGCTCAGTACTATGGTATAATATCACTCAGGCCATTGCTTCTTCTATATGTTGGATTCACAGCTACACTGCTCAGTACTATGGTATAATGTCACTCAGGCCATTGCGTCTTTTATATGTTGGATTCACAGCTACACTGCTCAGTGCTATGGTATAATATCACTCATGCCATTGCTTCTTCTATATGTTGGATTCACAGCTACACTGCTCAGTGCTATGGTATAATGTCACTCATGCCATTGCTTCTTCTACATGTTGGATTCACAGCTACACTGCTCAGTACTATGGTATAATATCACTCAGGCCATTGCTTCTTCTATATGTTGGATTCATAGCTACACTGCTCAGTACTATGGTATAATGTCACTCAGGCCATTGCGTCTTTTATATGTTGGATTCACAGCTACACTGCTCAGTGCTATGGTATAATATCACTCATGCCATTGCTTCTTCTATATGTTGGATTCACAGCTACACTGCTCAGTGCTATGGTATAATGTCACTCATGCCATTGCTTCTTCTATATGTTGGATTCACAGCTACACTGCTCAGTGCTATGGTATAATATCACTCATGCCATTGCTTCTTCTATATGTTGGATTCACAGCTACACTTCTCAGTGCTATGGTATAATGTCACTCATGCCATTGCGTCTTCTATATGTTGGATTCACAGCTACACTGCTCAGTGCTATGGTATAATATCACTCATGCCATTGCTTCTTCTATACGTTGGATTCACAGCTACACTGCTCAGTACTGCTGCACATTATACTGCTGCGCACCCCTGGTATATAGAGTCAGGAGAGCAGGAATCCCTCATGTCTGTGTACAGTGTCTTGGAGACATAATAGCAGATCTTCTCCAGACATAGTCTCCGAGCTCAGTGACAGCCGGCAGAGGGGAGAACTGGTGAAGAATGCAGGATACAAGTCAAATATTGGCCAGAAGTCGTGTCGTTCCTCCTGCACAGCCTATCCTGACAAGTCTTCTAAAATGCCAGGTCCGGCTGAAGGCAGAACAGATCCTCGGAGAAGCGGACTCTCAGCCAGGTCTTCTCCTCGCCCCGCAGTCTGTGATATATCGATTGCAGACCGATCACAGCAAATGTCGCTCTTCATACAGAGCACTGGATCTGCGTGCACCGGGGCGGCCGGGACACACATATTTTGCTTTCACATCATGTCTTTTGGCACCTGGCTCGTCGGCCGCGGGATTCCTGACAGATCTTCCCGCTGCTATTTTCTCTGCAGACACTTGGACTGATGTTTATTTGGTTTCTCCACATCTAAATGTCATGGCATTCTCATGTAAATCCGAGGCGGAAACGCAGTCCGCTTTTCATTAACCTTTCCGCTGACTTTCAGCTGTTTCCAGGAGTCTTCAGAAGGAATGCCACCTACATTGCGCGTACAGCGTATAAACACGGCTGCGCCGCTGAGCGCCGCCATCACTGGATCAAGGGGATTCCTGCTTTTTATTTATAGTGTTTTTCATTTTTGGCAGAAACAAATGATGTGAAGAGAGAAAACAATGGAGCGAGCGAATCTGCGGCGGGAGGCGCTGAGTGTACGGGATCCGGGGTCTCCTGGAGCCATCGGGTCAGAATCATTCTGCGTGGGAGGTGGGCGAGCCACGTCCACTCCTACGTAAATGGGAACTGTATTATAAATGTATATAAGAATGTGTTGTATATAATGTAGGATGTAGCAGAGCAGAATGGGCGCGGCATTCGGTACCATGTAGGATGTAGCAGGTAGTATATGTTACATAGTGAGGAAATGTATGTGAGTATATGTATGGTGTAGAGTAAATACTGTGTAATGTGTAGTATAGAATGCTGTCCCCTCGTGCTGTGTCTTGCAGGAGACAGTGTGCAGAGCCAAGAATACTGCATATGAAGAGTTAAGGATGGATAGAGATAGCATTAATAGGATAGGATGTTTTAGTGTAGTGTAACTAAAGACCAAGTGTGCAGGAGCGGGGTGTCAGGGGCAGAAAATTAATAGAAGAGAACAGGAACAGAGGCAAAGTGGTGACCAGAGAGACAAGACAAGGAGGGAGGAGTGGGCAGAGGAGGTTGAGAAACACACGGGAGCTTGTAAGAGTGAAGTGGCAGGAGCTCTAGTGTGCAGGTAGGGCCCAGAGCCAGGGCCTGTCCAGGAAGGGAGGAATCCTCTCGTGTGTCAAGACCTCAACCTGCAAACGGGCTTTAGAGTGTCCTAGGATTGGTGGGACATTGGGGTATTGGGAAACCGCTGGCGGGACCCAAAACTGGTCAGAAGCTGCTAAGACACGAGGGCCCAAGTGAGACACTGCAGCCACACGGAAAGGTTATAGGGGGAGGAAGCTTACATAGGACGCAGATGCTGGAGAATAGCGCCCAGGGCCAGTGCCAGGATGGAAGACATTTCCCCCCTAGAAGAGCAATAACAGCACGAGGGGTCCTGAGGATCTGAAGTAGGAGAGAAGTGGTGACCTTCAATAAATTTGGTTCCTGTTTGTTTACAAGAGACTGGTGTGTGCTGTGTCACCCTCCCCGTCTACGACGAGGACCTGCAGTCAAGATGGAGGTAACACTGGATGTAATTAGAAGTACCGCACGCCCCAGTGGAAGCATCACACGAACATACACATTTAATGAAGCAAGGGGAAGCGTTGCCGGCCATCACCTGTCTCCCCTCTTCACCGCGATCAGACCCATCTAGGGTGACATCTGCCACCCACCCGGCACGGTCACCCCCAGGGCTTCCATCCATTATAGCTAAATCAGAAATTATGGCACAAATTGAGAAGCGTCGCAGTTTGCAACTGGAACAAAATCCTGCGACTGTTCAAAGTGATTTCGGGCAGTCTTCAGGATGATAAGCCCCTTAGTTTTCGGATCCTGTGGCCAGAATCGTGAAAAAAATACAAAGCCTCCAAAAAAGTGGCGTGTGAGACATGAGGCCACAACGGTGCCGATATGTTTGACCATTGTAGCCCCTGTCATTTGACTGATCATTATTTGTGCAGTTTTTTTTATATTTTTCTGTACATATTCAGAGATGGAATTAGAAAGATGGATACCGGCCCCATATATTAAGTGTCGTCTATAACATGTCAGAAGAACATCAGCACAATAATTGGGGCATCCAGCGGGGCAGCAGGAAGAGCCGGAGCCTCAGCACAAGGATTGGGGAATCCAGCGGGGCAGCAGGAAGTGGCCGGAGCCTCAGCACAAGGATTGCGGCATCCAGCGGGGCAGCAGGAAGGGGCCGGAGCCTCAGCACAAGGATTGCGGCATCCAGCGGGGCAGCAGGAAGGGGCCGGAGCCTCAGCACAAGGATTGCGGCATCCAGCGGGGCAGCAGGAAAGGGGCCGGAGCCTCAGCACAAGGATTGCGGCATCCAGCGGGGCAGCAGGAAGGGGCCGGAGCCTCAGCACAAGGATTGCGGCATCCAGCAGGGCAGCAGGAAGGGGCCGGAGCCTCAGCACAAGAATTGCGGCATCCAGCGGGGCAGCAGGAAGGGGCCGGAGCCTCAGCACAAGGATTGCGGCATCCAGCGGGGCAGCAGGAAGGGGCCGGAGCCTCAACACAAGGATTGCGGCATCCAGCGGGGCAGCAGGATGGGGCCGGAGCCTCAGCACAAGGATTGGGGCATCCAGCGGGGCAGCAGGAAGGGGCCGGAGTCTCAGCACAAGGATTGGGGCATCCAGAGGGGCAGCAGGAAGGGGCCGGAGCCTCAGCACAAGGATTGGGGCATCCAGCGGGGCAGCAGAAAGGGGACAAAGCCTCAGCACAAGGATTGGGGCATCCAGCGGGGCAGCAGGAAGGGGCCGGAGCCTCAGCACAAGGATTGGGGCATCCAGCGGGGCAGCAGGAAGGGGCCGGAGCCTCAGCAGAAGAATCGGGGCATCCAGCGGGGCAGCAGGAAGGGGCCGGAGCCTCAGCACAAGGATTGGGGCATCCAGCGGGGCAGCAGAAAGGGGACAAAGCCTCAGCACAAGGATTGGGGCATCCAGCGGGGCAGCAGGAAGGGGCCGGAGCCTCAGCACAAGGATTGGGGCATCCAGCGGGGCAGCAGGAAGGGGCCGGAGCCTCAGCACAAGGATTAGGGCATCCAGCAGGGCAGCAGGAAGAGGCCACAGCCTCAGCACAAGGATTGGGGCATCCAGCGGGGCAGCAGGAAAGGGCCGGAGCCTCAGCACAAGGATTGGGGCATCCAGCGGGGCAGCAGGAAGGGGCCACAGCCTCAGCACAAGGATTGGGGCATCCAGCGGGGCAGCAGGAAGGGGCCAGAGCCTCAGCACAAGGATTGGGGCATCCAGCGGGGCACCAGGAAGGGGCCGGAGCCTCAGCACAAGGATTGGGGCATCCAGCGGGGCAGCAGGAAGGGGCCGGAGCCTCAGCACAAGGATTGGGGCATCCAGCGGGGCACCAGGAAGGGGCCGGAGCCTCAGCACAAGGATTGGGGCATCCAGCGGGGCAGCAGGAAGGGGCCGGAGCCTCAGCACAAGGATTGGGGCATCCAGCGGGGCAGCAAGAAGGGGCCGGAGCCCGGGCACAAGGATTGGGGCATCCAGCGGGGCAGCAGAAAGGGGACAAAGCCTCAGCACAAGGATTGGGGCATCCAGCGGGGCAGCAGGAAGGGGTCAGAGTCTCAGCACAAGGATTGGGGCATCCAGCGGGGCAGCAGGAAGGGGCCGGAGCCTCAGCACAAGGATTTGCGCATCCAGCGAAGCAGCAGGAAGGGGCCGGAGCCTCAGCACAAGGATTGGGGCATCCAGCGGGGCAGCAGGAAGAGGCCACAGCCTCAGCACAAGGATTGGGGCATACAGCGGGGCAGCAGGAAGGGGCCGGGGCCTCAGCACAAGGATTGGGCCATCCAGCGGGGCAGCAAGAAGGGGCCGGAGCCTCAGCACAAGGATTGGGGCATCCAGCGGGGCAGCAGGAAGGGGCCGGACCCTCAGCACAAGGATTGGGGCATCCAGCAGGGCAGCAGGAAGGGGACGGAGCCTCAGCACAAGGATTGGGGCACCAGCGGGGCAGCAGGAAGGGGCCGGACCCTCAGCACAAGGATTGGGGCATCCAGCGGGGCAGCAGGAAGGGGCCGGACCCTCAGCACAAGGATTGGGGCATCCAGCGGGGCAGCAGGAAGGGGACGGAGCCTCAGCACAAGGATTGTGGCATCCAGCGGGGCAGCAGGAAGGGGCCGGAGTCTCAGCACAAGGATTGGTGCATCCAGCGGGGCAGCAGGAAGGGGCCGGAGCCTTAGCACAAGGATTGGGGCATCCAGCGGGGCAGCAGGAAGGGGCCGGAGCCTCAGCACAAGGATTGGGGCATGCAGAGGGGCAGAAGGAAGGGGCCAGAGTCTCAGCACAAGGATTGGGGCATCCAGCGGGGCAGCAGGAAGGGGACGGAGCCTCAGCAGAAGAATCGGGGCATCCAGCGGGGCAGCAGGAAGGGGCCGGAGTCTCAGCACAAGGATTGGGGCAGCAGGAAGGGGACGGAGTCTCAGCACAAGGATTTGGGCATCCAGGGGGGCAGCAGGAAGGGGCTGCACCCTCAGCACAAGGATCTAGGCATCCAGCGGGGCAGCAGAAAGGGTCCGGAGCCTCAGCACAAGGATTGGGGCATTAAGCGGGGCAGCAGGAAGGGGCCGGAGCCTCAGCACAAGGATTGGGGCATCCAGCGGGGCAGCAAGAAGGGTCCGGACCCTCAGCACAAGGATTGGGGCATCCAGCGGGGCAGCAGGAAGAGGCTGGAGTCTCAGCACAAAGATTGGGGCATCCAGCGGGGCAGCAGGAAGGGGCGGGAGTCTCAGCACAAGGATTGGGGCATCCAGCGGGGCAGCAGGAAGGGGCCGGACCCTCAGCACAAGGATTGGGGCATCCAGCGGGGCAGCAGGAAGGGGCCGGAGCCTCAGCACAAGGATTGGGGCATCCAGCGGGGCAGCAGGAAGGGGCCGGACCCTCAGCACAAGGATTGGGGCATCCAGCGGGGCAGCAAGAAGGGTCCGGACCCTCAGCACAAGGATTGGGGCATCCAGCGGGGCAGCAGGAAGGGGCTGGAGTCTCAGCACAAGGATTGGGGCATCCAGCGGGGCAGCAGGAAGGGGCCGGACCCTCAGCACAAGGATTGGGGCATCCAGCGGGGCAGCAAGAAGGGGCCGGACCCTCAGCACAAGGATTGGGGAATCCAGCGGGGCAGCAGGAAGGGGCTGGAGTGTCAGCACAAGGATTGGGGCATCCAGCGGGGCAGCAGGAAGGGGCCGGAGCCTCAGCACAAGGATTGGGGCATCCAGAGGGGCAGAAGGAAGGGGCCAGAGTCTCAGCACAAGGATTGGGGCATCCAGCGGGGCAGCAGGAAGGGGACGGAGCCTCAGCAGAAGAATCGGGGCATCCAGCGGGGCAGCAGGAAGGGGCCGGAGTCTCAGCACAAGGATTGGGGCAGCAGGAAGGGGCCGGAGTCTCAGCACAAGGATTTGGGCATCCAGGGGGGCAGCAGGAATGGGCTGGACCCTCAGCACAAGGATTTGGGCATCCAGCGGGGCAGCAGAAAGGGTCTGGAGCCTCAGCACAAGGATTGGGGCATTAAGCGGGGCAGCAGGAAGGGGCCGGAGCCTCAGCACAAGGATTGGGGCATCCAGTGGGGCAGCAGGAAGGGGCCAGACTCTCAGCACGAGTCTTGGGGCATCCAGCAGGGCAGCAGGAAGGGGCCGAAGCCTCAGCACAAGGATTGGGGCATCCAGCGGGGCAGCAGGAAGGGGTCAGAGTCTCAGCACAAGGATTGGGGCATCCAGCGGGGCAGCAGGAAGGGGCCGGAGCCTCAGCACAAGGATTTGCGCATCCAGCGAAGCAGCAGGAAGGGGCCGGAGCCTCAGCACAAGGATTGGGGCATCCAGCGGGGCAGCAGGAAGAGGCCACAGCCTCAGCACAAGGATTGGGGCATACAGCGGGGCAGCAGGAAGGGGCCGGGGCCTCAGCACAAGGATTGGGCCATCCAGCGGGGCAGCAAGAAGGGGCCGGAGCCTCAGCACAAGGATTGGGGCATCCAGCGGGGCAGCAGGAAGGGGCCGGACCCTCAGCACAAGGATTGGGGCATCCAGCAGGGCAGCAGGAAGGGGACGGAGCCTCAGCACAAGGATTGGGGCACCAGCGGGGCAGCAGGAAGGGGCCGGACCCTCAGCACAAGGATTGGGGCATCCAGCGGGGCAGCAGGAAGGGGCCGGACCCTCAGCACAAGGATTGGGGCATCCAGCGGGGCAGCAGGAAGGGGACGGAGCCTCAGCACAAGGATTGTGGCATCCAGCGGGGCAGCAGGAAGGGGCCGGAGTCTCAGCACAAGGATTGGTGCATCCAGCGGGGCAGCAGGAAGGGGCCGGAGCCTTAGCACAAGGATTGGGGCATCCAGCGGGGCAGCAGGAAGGGGCCGGAGCCTCAGCACAAGGATTGGGGCATGCAGAGGGGCAGAAGGAAGGGGCCAGAGTCTCAGCACAAGGATTGGGGCATCCAGCGGGGCAGCAGGAAGGGGACGGAGCCTCAGCAGAAGAATCGGGGCATCCAGCGGGGCAGCAGGAAGGGGCCGGAGTCTCAGCACAAGGATTGGGGCAGCAGGAAGGGGACGGAGTCTCAGCACAAGGATTTGGGCATCCAGGGGGGCAGCAGGAAGGGGCTGCACCCTCAGCACAAGGATCTGGGCATCCAGCGGGGCAGCAGAAAGGGTCCGGAGCCTCAGCACAAGGATTGGGGCATTAAGCGGGGCAGCAGGAAGGGGCCGGAGCCTCAGCACAAGGATTGGGGCATCCAGCGGGGCAGCAAGAAGGGTCCGGACCCTCAGCACAAGGATTGGGGCATCCAGCGGGGCAGCAGGAAGAGGCTGGAGTCTCAGCACAAAGATTGGGGCATCCAGCGGGGCAGCAGGAAGGGGCGGGAGTCTCAGCACAAGGATTGGGGCATCCAGCGGGGCAGCAGGAAGGGGCCGGACCCTCAGCACAAGGATTGGGGCATCCAGCGGGGCAGCAGGAAGGGGCCGGAGCCTCAGCACAAGGATTGGGGCATCCAGCGGGGCAGCAGGAAGGGGCCGGACCCTCAGCACAAGGATTGGGGCATCCAGCGGGGCAGCAAGAAGGGTCCGGACCCTCAGCACAAGGATTGGGGCATCCAGCGGGGCAGCAGGAAGGGGCTGGAGTCTCAGCACAAGGATTGGGGCATCCAGCGGGGCAGCAGGAAGGGGCCGGACCCTCAGCACAAGGATTGGGGCATCCAGCGGGGCAGCAAGAAGGGGCCGGACCCTCAGCACAAGGATTGGGGAATCCAGCGGGGCAGCAGGAAGGGGCTGGAGTGTCAGCACAAGGATTGGGGCATCCAGCGGGGCAGCAGGAAGGGGCCGGAGCCTCAGCACAAGGATTGGGGCATCCAGAGGGGCAGAAGGAAGGGGCCAGAGTCTCAGCACAAGGATTGGGGCATCCAGCGGGGCAGCAGGAAGGGGACGGAGCCTCAGCAGAAGAATCGGGGCATCCAGCGGGGCAGCAGGAAGGGGCCGGAGTCTCAGCACAAGGATTGGGGCAGCAGGAAGGGGCCGGAGTCTCAGCACAAGGATTTGGGCATCCAGGGGGGCAGCAGGAAGGGGCTGGACCCTCAGCACAAGGATTTGGGCATCCAGCGGGGCAGCAGAAAGGGTCCGGAGCCTCAGCACAAGGATTGGGGCATTAAGCGGGGCAGCAGGAAGGGGCCGGAGCCTCAGCACAAGGATTGGGGCATCCAGTGGGGCAGCAGGAAGGGGCCAGACTCTCAGCACGAGTCTTGGGGCATCCAGCAGGGCAGCAGGAAGGGGCCGAAGCCTCAGCACAAAGATTGGGGCATCCAGCGGGGCAGCAGGAAGGGGCGGGAGTCTCAGCACAAGGATTGGGGCATCCAGCGGGGCAGCAGGAAGGGGCTGGACCCTCAGCACAAGGATTGGGGCATCCAGCGGGGCAGCAGGAAGGGGCCGGAGCCTCAGCACAAGGATTGGGGCATCCAGCGGGGCAGCAGGAAGGGGCCGGACCCTCAGCACAAGGATTGGGGCATCCAGCGGGGCAGCAAGAAGGGGCCGGACCCTCAGCACAAGGATTGGGGCATCCAGCGGGGCAGCAGGAAGGGGCCGGAGCCTCAGCACAAGGATTGGGGCATCCAGCGGGGCAGCAGGAAGGGGCCGGAGCCTCAGATCAAGGATTAGGGCATCCAGCGGGGCAGCAGGAAGGGGACGGAGCCTCAGCACAAGGATTGGGGCATCCAGCGGGGCAGCAGGAAGGGGCCGGAGCCTCAGCACAAGGATTGGGGCATCCAGCGGGGCAGCAGGAAGGGGCCGGAGCCTCAGCACAAGGATTGGGGAATCCAGCGGGGCAGCAGGAAGGGGCCGGAGCCTCAGCACAAGGATTGGGGCATCCAGCGGGGCAGCAGGAAGGGGCCGGAGCCTCAGCACAAGGATTGGGGAATCCAGCGGGGCAGCAGGAAGGGGCCGGAGCCTCAGCACAAGGATTGGGGCATCCAGCGGGGCAGCAGGAAGGGGCCGGAGCCTCAGCACAAGGATTGGGGCATCCAGCGGGGCAGCAGGAAAGGGCCGGAGCCTCAGCACAAGGATTGGGGAATCCAGCGGGGCAGCAGGAAGGGGCCGGAGCCTCAGCACAAGGATTGGGGCATCCAGCGGGGCAGCAGGAAGGGGCCGGAGCCTCAGCACAAGGATTGGGGCATCCAGCGGGGCAGCAGGAAGGGGCCGGAGCCTCAGCACAAGGATTGGGGCATCCAGCGGGGCAACAGGAAGGGGCCAGAGCCTCAGCACAAGGATTGGGGCATCCAGCGGGGCAGCAGGAAGGGGCCGGACCCTCAGCACAAGGATTGGGGCATCCAGCGGGGCAGCAAGAAGGGGCCGGACCCTCAGCACAAGGATTGGGGAATCCAGCGGGGCAGCAGGAAGGGGCTGGAGTGTCAGCACAAGGATTGGGGCATCCAGCGGGGCAGCAGGAAGGGGCCGGAGCCTCAGCACAAGGATTGGGGCATCCAGAGGGGCAGAAGGAAGGGGCCAGAGTCTCAGCACAAGGATTGGGGCATCCAGCGGGGCAGCAGGAAGGGGACGGAGCCTCAGCAGAAGAATCGGGGCATCCAGCGGGGCAGCAGGAAGGGGCCGGAGTCTCAGCACAAGGATTGGGGCAGCAGGAAGGGGCCGGAGTCTCAGCACAAGGATTGGGGCATCCAGCGGGGCAGCAGGAAGAGGCCGGAGCCTCAGCACAAGGATTGGGGCATCCAGCGGGGCAGCAGGAAGGGGCCGGACCCTCAGCACAAGGATTGGGGCATCCAGCAGGGCAGCAGGAAGGGGACGGAGCCTCAGCACAAGGATTGGGGCACCAGCGGGGCAGCAGGAAGGGGCCGGACCCTCAGCACAAGGATTGGGGCATCCAGCGGGGCAGCAGGAAGGGGCCGGACCCTCAGCACAAGGATTGGGGCATCCAGCGGGGCAGCAGGAAGGGGACGGAGCCTCAGCACAAGGATTGTGGCATCCAGCGGGGCAGCAGGAAGGGGCCGGACCCTCAGCACAAGGATTGGGGCATCCAGCGGGGCAGCAGGAAGGGGCCGGAGTCTCAGCACAAGGATTGGTTCATCCAGCGGGGCAGCAGGAAGGGGCCGGAGCCTTAGCACAAGGATTGGGGCATCCAGCGGGGCAGCAGGAAGGGGCCGGAGCCTCAGCACAAGGATTGGGGCATGCAGAGGGGCAGAAGGAAGGGGCCAGAGTCTCAGCACAAGGATTGGGGCATCCAGCGGGGCAGCAGGAAGGGGACGGAGCCTCAGCAGAAGAATCGGGGCATCCAGCGGGGCAGCAGGAAGGGGCCGGAGTCTCAGCACAAGGATTGGGGCAGCAGGAAGGGGCCGGAGTCTCAGCACAAGGATTTGGGCATCCAGGGGGGCAGCAGGAAGGGGCTGGACCCTCAGCACAAGGATTTGGGCATCCAGCGGGGCAGCAGAAAGGGTCCGGAGCTTCAGCACAAGGATTGGGGCATTAAGCGGGGCAGCAGGAAGGGGCCGGAGCCTCAGCACAAGGATTGGGGCATCCAGCGGGGCAGCAAGAAGGGTCCGGACCCTCAGCACAAGGATTGGGGCATCCAGCGGGGCAGCAGGAAGGGGCTGGAGTCTCAGCACAAAGATTGGGGCATCCAGCGGGGCAGCAGGAAGGGGCGGGAGTCTCAGCACAAGGATTGGGGCATCCAGCGGGGCAGCAGGAAGGGGCCGGACCCTCAGCACAAGGATTGGGGCATCCAGCGGGGCAGCAGGAAGGGGCCGGAGCCTCAGCACAAGGATTGGGGCATCCAGCAGGGCAGCAGGAAGGGGCCGGACCCTCAGCACAAGGATTGGGGCATCCAGCGGGGCAGCAAGAAGGGGCCGGACCCTCAGCACAAGGATTGGGGCATCCAGCGGGGCAGCAGGAAGGGGCCGGAGCCTCAGCACAAGGATTGGGGCATCCAGCGGGGCAGCAGGAAGGGGCCGGAGCCTCAGATCAAGGATTAGGGCATCCAGCGGGGCAGCAGGAAGGGGACGGAGCCTCAGCACAAGGATTGGGGCATCCAGCGGGGCAGCAGGAAGGGGCCGGAGCCTCAGCACAAGGATTGGGGCATCCAGCGGGGCAGCAGGAAGGGGCCGGAGCCTCAGCACAAGGATTGGGGAATCCAGCGGGGCAGCAGGAAGGGGCCGGAGCCTCAGCACAAGGATTGGGGCATCCAGCGGGGCAGCAGGAAGGGGCCGGAGCCTCAGCACAAGGATTGGGGAATCCAGCGGGGCAGCAGGAAGGGGCCGGAGCCTCAGCACAAGGATTGGGGCATCCAGCGGGGCAGCAGGAAGGGGCCGGAGCCTCAGCACAAGGATTGGGGCATCCAGCGGGGCAGCAGGAAGGGGCCGGAGCCTCAGCACAAGGATTGGGGAATCCAGCGGGGCAGCAGGAAGGGGCCGGAGCCTCAGCACAAGGATTGGGGCATCCAGCGGGGCAGCAGGAAGGGGCCGGAGCCTCAGCACAAGGATTGGGGCATCCAGCGGGGCAGCAGGAAGGGGCCGGAGCCTCAGCACAAGGATTGGGGCATCCAGCGGGGCAGCAGGAAGGGGCCAGAGCCTCAGCACAAGGATTGGGGCATCCAGCGGGGCAGCAGGAAGGGGCCGGACCCTCAGCACAAGGATTGGGGCATCCAGCGGGGCAGCAAGAAGGGGCCGGACCCTCAGCACAAGGATTGGGGAATCCAGCGGGGCAGCAGGAAGGGGCTGGAGTGTCAGCACAAGGATTGGGGCATCCAGCGGGGCAGCAGGAAGGGGCCGGAGCCTCAGCACAAGGATTGGGGCATCCAGAGGGGCAGAAGGAAGGGGCCAGAGTCTCAGCACAAGGATTGGGGCATCCAGCGGGGCAGCAGGAAGGGGACGGAGCCTCAGCAGAAGAATCGGGGCATCCAGCGGGGCAGCAGGAAGGGGCCGGAGTCTCAGCACAAGGATTGGGGCAGCAGGAAGGGGCCGGAGTCTCAGCACAAGGATTGGGGCATCCAGCGGGGCAGCAGGAAGGGGCCGGAGCCTCAGCACAAGGATTGGGGCATCCAGCGGGGCAGCAGGAAGGGGCCGGACCCTCAGCACAAGGATTGGGGCATCCAGCAGGGCAGCAGGAAGGGGACGGAGCCTCAGCACAAGGATTGGGGCACCAGCGGGGCAGCAGGAAGGGGCCGGACCCTCAGCACAAGGATTGGGGCATCCAGCGGGGCAGCAGGAAGGGGCCGGACCCTCAGCACAAGGATTGGGGCATCCAGCGGGGCAGCAGGAAGGGGACGGAGCCTCAGCACAAGGATTGTGGCATCCAGCGGGGCAGCAGGAAGGGGCCGGACCCTCAGCACAAGGATTGGGGCATCCAGCGGGGCAGCAGGAAGGGGCCGGAGTCTCAGCACAAGGATTGGTTCATCCAGCGGGGCAGCAGGAAGGGGCCGGAGCCTTAGCACAAGGATTGGGGCATCCATCGGGGCAGCAGGAAGGGGCCGGAGCCTCAGCACAAGGATTGGGGCATGCAGAGGGGCAGAAGGAAGGGGCCAGAGTCTCAGCACAAGGATTGGGGCATCCAGCGGGGCAGCAGGAAGGGGACGGAGCCTCAGCAGAAGAATCGGGGCATCCAGCGGGGCAGCAGGAAGGGGCCGGAGTCTCAGCACAAGGATTGGGGCAGCAGGAAGGGGCCGGAGTCTCAGCACAAGGATTTGGGCATCCAGGGGGGCAGCAGGAAGGGGCTGGACCCTCAGCACAAGGATTTGGGCATCCAGCGGGGCAGCAGAAAGGGTCCGGAGCCTCAGCACAAGGATTGGGGCATTAAGCGGGGCAGCAGGAAGGGGCCGGAGCCTCAGCACAAGGATTGGGGCATCCAGCGGGGCAGCAAGAAGGGTCCGGACCCTCAGCACAAGGATTGGGGCATCCAGCGGGGCAGCAGGAAGGGGCTGGAGTCTCAGCACAAAGATTGGGGCATCCAGCGGGGCAGCAGGAAGGGGCGGGAGTCTCAGCACAAGGATTGGGGCATCCAGCGGGGCAGCAGGAAGGGGCCGGACCCTCAGCACAAGGATTGGGGCATCCAGCGGGGCAGCAGGAAGGGGCCGGAGCCTCAGCACAAGGATTGGGGCATCCAGCGGGGCAGCAGAAAGGGGCCGGACCCTCAGCACAAGGATTGGGGCATCCAGCGGGGCAGCAAGAAGGGTCCGGACCCTCAGCACAAGGATTGGGGCATCCAGCGGGGCAGCAGGAAGGGGCTGGAGTCTCAGCACAAGGATTGGGGCATCCAGCGGGGCAGCAGGAAGGGGCCGGACCCTCAGCACAAGGATTGGGGTATCCAGCGGGGCAGCAAGAAGGGGCCGGACCCTCAGCACAAGGATTGGGGAATCCAGCTGGGCAGCAGGAAGGGGCTGGAGCGTCAGCACAAGGATTGGGGCATCCAGCGGGGCAGCAGGAAGGGGCCGGAGCCTCAGCACAAGGATTGGGGCATCCAGAGGGGCAGAAGGAAGGGGCCAGAGTCTCAGCACAAGGATTGGGGCATCCAGCGGGGCAGCAGGAAGGGGACGGAGCCTCAGCAGAAGAATCGGGGCATCCAGCGGGGCAGCAGGAAGGGGCCGGAGTCTCAGCACAAGGATTGGGGCAGCAGGAAGGGGCCGGAGTCTCAGCACAAGGATTTGGGCATCCAGGGGGGCAGCAGGAAGGGGCTGGACCCTCAGCACAAGGATTTGGGCATCCAGCGGGGCAGCAGAAAGGGTCCGGAGCCTCAGCACAAGGATTGGGGCATTAAGCGGGGCAGCAGGAAGGGGCCGGAGCCTCAGCACAAGGATTGGGGAATCCAGTGGGGCAGCAGGAAGGGGCCGAAGCCTCAGCACAAAGATTGGGGCATCCAGCGGGGCAGCAGGAAGGGGCGGGAGTCTCAGCACAAGGATTGGGGCATCCAGCGGGGCAGCAGGAAGGGGCTGGACCCTCAGCACAAGGATTGGGGCATCCAGCGGGGCAGCAGGAAGGGGCCGGAGCCTCAGCACAAGGATTGGGGCATCCAGCGGGGCAGCAGGAAGGGGCCGGACCCTCAGCACAAGGATTGGGGCATCCAGCGGGGCAGCAAGAAGGGGCCGGACCCTCAGCACAAGGATTGGGGCATCCAGCGGGGCAGCAGGAAGGGGCCGGAGCCTCAGCACAAGGATTGGGGCATCCAGCGGGGCAGCAGGAAGGGGACGGAGCCTCAGCACAAGGATTGGGGCATCCAGCGGGGCAGCAGGAAGGGGCCGGAGCCTCAGCACAAGGATTGGGGCATCCAGCGGGGCAGCAGGAAGGGGCCGGAGCCTCAGCACAAGGATTGGGGAATCCAGCGGGGCAGCAGGAAGGGGCCGGAGCCTCAGCACAAGGATTGGGGCATCCAGCGGGGCAGCAGGAAGGGGCCGGAGCCTCAGCACAAGGATTGGGGCATCCAGCGGGGCAGCAGGAAGGGGCCGGAGCCTCAGCACAAGGATTGGGGCATCCAGCGGGGCAGCAGGAAGGGGCCGGAGCCTCAGCACAAGGATTGGGGAATCCAGCGGGGCAGCAGGAAGGGGCCGGAGCCTCAGCACAAGGATTGGGGCATCCAGCGGGGCAGCAGGAAGGGGCCGGAGCCTCAGCACAAGGATTGGGGCATCCAGCGGGGCAGCAGGAAGGGGCCGGAGCCTCAGCACAAGGATTGGGGCATCCAGCGGGGCAGCAGGAAGGGGCCGGAGCCTCAGCACAAGGATTGGGGCATCCAGCGGGGCAGCAGGAAGGGGCCGGAGCCTCAGCACAAGGATTGGGGAATCCAGCGGGGCAGCAGGAAGGGGCCGGAGCCTCAGCACAAGGATTGGGGCATCCAGCGAAGCAGCAGGAAGGGGCCGGAGCCTCAGCACAAGGATTGGGGCATCCAGCGGGGCAACAGGAAGGGGCCGGAGCCTCAGCACAAGGATTGGGGCATCCAGCGGGGCAGCAGGAAGGGGCCGGAGCCTCAGCACAAGGATTGGGGCATCCAGCGGGGCAGCAGGAAGGGGCCGGAGCCTCAGCACAAGGATTGGGGAATCCAGCGGGGCAGCAGGAAGGGGCCGGAGCCTCAGCACAAGGATTGGGGCATCCAGCGGGGCAGCAGGAAGGGGCCGGAGCCTCAGCACAAGGATTGGGGCATCCAGCGGGTCAGCAGGAAGGGGCCGGAGCCTCAGCACAAGGATTGGGGCATCCAGCGGGGCAGCAGGAAGGGGCCGGACCCTCAGCACAAGGATTGGGGCATCCAGCGGGGCAGCAGGAAGGGGCCGGAGCCTCAGCACAAGGATTGGGGCATCCAGCGGGGCAGCAGGAAGGGGCCGGAGCCTCAGCACAAGGATTGGGGAATCCAGCGGGGCAGCAGGAAGGGGCCGGACCCTCAGCACAAGGATTGGGGTATCCAGCGAAGCAGCAGGAAGGGGCCGGAGCCTCAGCACAAGGATTGGGGCATCCAGCGGGGCAACAGGAAGGGGCCGGAGCCTCAGCACAAGGATTGGGGAATCCAGCGGGGCAGCAGGAAGGGGCCGGACCCTCAGCACAAGGATTGGGGCATCCAGCGAAGCAGCAGGAAGGGGCCGGAGCCTCAGCACAAGGATTGGGGTATCCAGCGGGGCAGCATGAAGGGGCCGGAGCCTCAGCACAAGGATTGGGGTATCCAGCGGGGCAGCAGGAAGGGGCCGGAGCCTCAGCACAAGGATTGGGGAATCCAGCGGGGCAGCAGGAAGGGGCCGGAGCCTCAGCACAAGGATTGGGGCATCCAGCGGGGCAGCAGGAAGGGCCCGGACCCTCAGCACAAGGATTGGGGCATCCAGCGGGGCAGCAGGAAGGGGCCGGACCCTCAGCACAAGGACTGGGGCATCCAGCGAAGCAGCAGGAAGGGGCCGGAGCCTCAGCACAAGGATTGGGGAATCCAGCGGGGCAGCAGGAAGGGGCCAAAGGGGACAATTATGTGGGAGTGTAAAAAACAAAACAGATAAAAAGATAATCTAAATGTTATCATTTTTACCAACCCCAAGAATGTAGCCGTAATGTCACTTATTTTACCCGATAGTGACCTCCGAGAATCCTGAAATCAGCGGCCACAAAAAGTTACAGTTTCTATTAAGAAACAAAAACAATAACTGAGCCTCGAAAATGGAGCCGAAAAACAGCAGCAGGCAAACACAATAGAGGAATGTCTGGTGGAAAGCAAAGGAGAAAGTGGAGGTCAGTGTGCAGATGTAGCAGAGCTGAGTGTGCGGCTCCGCTCACCTCTTCTGTGAACCATAACTCTCTGAATTGCAATAATACATGGGCTTTCCTGTGGGGCCGATGGAGAACAACGGAAAACATGAAGTAATACCGTGTGGAGCTCGGTGACAGCCTCGGCTCTGCTACATCTGTGGCTTTGTTTATCCTGCCTGACTCGCTCGGTGACAGCGCAGCTGTGTGCTCCGGAGCGCCCGCTCTGCGCTACATCTGCAGAAAAGAAGCCTGCACACTTCTCAAAACAAATGTTCACTCTGGCGTAGTAAAAAAATAATCACCAGCAAACACGCATGGCATGTAACCCTCAAATGTAGAAATAACGAAGGAAAGAATGCGGCAGCAGCGCGGCCAGCACCGCCATCACGTGGCAGCTTCCCATTGTCCTAGAGATCCTCTTACGCCTGCACATTGTCAGCACGCCGGAGCCCAATAAATCCACAGCTCCCTCCGAGGATTCTGGGACTTAATAACACACTTGAATTTTTGTTGCATTTTCCATGAAGGGTTCAGAAAGATGGCCACAGAGGGATGGAGTTTCCAGAACGTCTCCGAGCGCCAGCACAGACACAATAAGGGAGCAGGGGCGGCGGAAGGAGCACGGACAAAATAAGGGAGCATGGGCGTCGGAAGGAGCACGGACAAAATAAGGGAGCAGGGGCGGCGAATGCAGCATGGACACAATAAGGGAGCAGGGGCGGCGGAAGGAGCACGGACAAAATAAGGGAGCAGAGGTGGCGGAAGGAGCACAGACACAATAAGAGAGCAGGGGCGGCGGAAGGAGCACGGACAAAATAAGGGAGCAGGGGTGGCGGAAGGAGCACGGACAAAATAAGGGAGCAGGGGCGGCGGATGGAGCATGGACACAATAAGAGAGCAGGGGCAGCGGATGGAGCACGGACACAATAAAGGAGCAGGGGTGGCAGATGGAGCACGGACACAATAAGGGAGCAGGGGCGGCCGATAGAGCACGGACACAATAAGGGAGCAGGGGCGGTGGATGGAGCACGGACACAATAAGAGAGCAGGGGCGGCAGATGGAGCACGGACACAAGCATGGACCAGGGGCGGCCGATAGAGCACGAACACAAAAATGGAGCAGGGGCGGCCGATAGAGCACGAACACAAAAATGGAGCAGGGGCGGCGAATGGAGCATGGACACAAGAATGGAGCAGGGGCGGCCAATGGAGCACGGACACAAGCATGGACCAGGGGCGGCCGATAGAGCACGGACACAAGAATGGAGCAGGGGCGGCCGATGGAGCATGGGCACAAGAATGGAGAAGGCGACTGATGGAGCACGGACACAAGAATGGAGAAGGCGGCTGATGGAGCATGAACACAAGAATGGAGCAGGGGCGGCCGATGGAGCATGGGCACAAGAATGGAGAAGGCGGCTGATGGAGCATGGACACAAGAATGGAGCAGGGGCGGCCGATGGAGCATGGGCACAAGAATGGAGAAGGCGGCTGATGGAGCATGGACACAAGAATGGAGAAGGCGGCTGATGGAGCATGGACACAAGAATGGAGAAGGTGGCTGATGGAGCATGGACACAAGAATGGAGAAGGCGGTTGATGGAGCATGAACACAAGAATGGAGAAGGCGGCTGATGGAGCATGGACACAAGAATGGAGAAGGTGGCTGATGGAGCATGAACACAAGAATGGAGAAGGTGGCTGATGGAGCATGAACACAAGAATGGAGAAGGCGGCTGATGGAGCATGAACACAAGAATGGAGAAAGCGGCTGATGGAGCATGAACAAAAGAATGGAGAAGGCGGCTGATGGAGCATGAACAAAAGAATGGAGAAGGCGGCTGATGGAGCATGAACACAAGAATGGAGAAGGCGGCTGATGGAGCATGAACACAAGAATGGAGAAGGTGGCTGATGGAGCATGGGCACAAGAATGGAGAAGGTGGCTGATGGAGCATGGACACAAGAATGGAGAAAGCGGCTGATGGAGCATGGACACAAAAATGGAGAAGGCGGCTGATGGAGCATGGACACAAGAATGGAGAAAGCGGCTGATGGAGCATGGACACAAGAATGAAGAAAGCGGCTGATGGAGCATGGACACAAGAATGGAGAAAGCGGCTGATGGAGCATGAACACAAGAATGGAGAAAGCGGCTGATGGAGCATGAACACAAGAATGGAGAAGGTGGCTGATGGAGCATAGACACAAGAATGGAGAAGGTGGCTGATGGAGCATGGACACAAGAATGAAGAAAGAGGTTGATGGAGCATGAACACAAGAATGGAGAAGGTAGCTGATGGAGCATGGACACAAGAATGGAGAAAGAGGTTGATGGAGCATGAACACAAGAATGGAGAAGGTGGCTGATGGAGCATGAACACATGAATGGAGAAGGTGGCTGATGGAGCATGGACACAAGAATGGAGAAGGTGGCTGATGGAGCACGAACACAAGAATGGAGAAGGTGGCTGATGGAACATGAACACAAGAATGGAGAAGGTGGCTGATGGAGCATGAACACAAGAATGGAGAAGGCGGCTGATGGAGCATGAACACAAGAATGGAGAAGGTGGCTGATGGAGCATGGACACAAGAATGGAGAAGGCGGCTGATGGAGCATGGACACAAGAATGGAGAAAGCGGCTGATGGAGCATGAACACAAGAATGGAGAAAGCGGCTGATGGAGCATGAACACAAGAATGGAGAAGGTGGCTGATGGAGCATAGACACAAGAATGGAGAAAGAGGTTGATGGAGCATGGACACAAGAATGAAGAAAGAGGCTGATGGAGCATGGACACAAGAATGAAGAAAGAGGCTGATGGAGCATGGACACAAGAATGAAGAAAGAGGCTGATGGAGCACGAACACAAGAATGGAGAAGGTGGCTGATGGAGCATGAACACAAGAATGGAGAAGGCGGCTGATAGAGCATGGACACAAGAATGGAGAAGGCGGCGGATGGAGCACGAACACAAGAATGAAGCAGAGGCGGCCGATGGAGCACGGACACAAGAATGGAGCTGGGCGGACGATGGAGCACGGACACAAGAATGGAGCAGGGGCGGCCGATGGAGCACGGACACAAGAACGGAGCGGGGCGGACGATGGAGCACGAACACAAGAATGGAGCAGCGGCGTCCGATGAAGCACGGACACAAGAATGAAGCAGGGGCGGCCGATGGAGCACGAACACAAGAATGAAGCAGAGGCAGCTGATGGAGCACAGACACAAGAATGGAGTATGGGCGGCCGATGGAGCACGAACACAAGAATGAAGCAGAGGCAGCTGATGGAGCACAGACACAAGAATGGAGCAGTGGCGCCGCCGCTGCTGTCGCTGTCCTCCGGGGTGGATGGTAATAGCAGCAAAGATGGTATCACTCCCCACAGGTGGAGCGGGCCCCAGGAAAATGAGGGTGGTGGGGATGGCCGGTGGCGCTGAAGTGCGGGGCAGCGGCGCCGATAATGACAAGGATGACACCGGGGCTGCGGTTCAAAGTTCTTTTTACTCACAGTTTGTAAGATACCCCGGTGGTGCCACTCTCCGCTGCCATGGGCTACAGCCGTTCCTGGGTAAATCAAAAGCAATCACTGGTGTCTGTGGAGTGTGAAACCTTCCTCCTCTGCACTTACTTGTGGCTTGAAGGAATTTGGGGACCCTGGTGTTCTTGTAAAGTGTCCTCTCCCGTATGCAGGTGGTGCGGATCTTCGCCATGGGGCCTGGCTATAATCCCGACCCCGGATCCTATGTGTCACTGTGCTCCGGGAAAATGGGTGGTGAGCGATGGGACTTGAAATCCCCATCCTCTGCAGATTCTGGTAGTCCAACGTGGAGTATGTCCTACCCCATGGTTCAGGACCCTGTCTGCACTGGCACTGTGGGAAATGGTTAGACTTGACCTCAGCTACCATGTTCTGCTCTGTCTCACTAGCTCCACCGGTTGCCTATCGCCCTTTTCCAGTCTGCCTGGTTCTAGCAGGAGAAGGTCTCAAGCACTCTCTCTTGCGACTGTGTTCTTCAGAGTCTCAGACTATTCTAAAATGAAACTGTTTGTGTGTTCCTACTCCCTCAGTGCAGCCCCCACCTTTCCGCTGATCCACCAGTGGTAGTCCCAGCAACCGGTAATTTCCCTTGCTGTCGGGCTTCCTGAGTTGTGTAACTGTCTGAATCACTGGCTTGATGTTGTGTAAGTGAAACATACCAGTGAATAACCTCTTCTTACCCTGGATAAGCATTGCATCTTAAATGAGACACAATACTCTGTGGCGACTGAAGCCTCAGGGGCACCACATTCCCCCACAGCGAATCGCAGCACTCCGGGGCTGCAAAACAAAATACAGAACATACCGCAATTTTAGTATGCAATTAACAATATAACATTCTTCCCTTTATGGGAAGTCTATCACTTTAACATTTCAAAGATCCTAACAGTTCTATACGTAGGTCCTTATACACTTCACACGAATAGCAGAGAGTAACAGTATAGAAAAAAAAAACAAAAGAGCAGAGCAAAATAGCATATCAAAACTCTATATCTGTACATTAATAGCCACACTCAAACTTATCATCAGTAGAGCCCATGGTGCCATAAACCGGTGCTAATTATTTACAAAGACAGTCCTGGCCTCACATCTCATGGTGACCTAGACATCCATTTTGTTAAAAGGGAGAGGAAAAATAAAAATAAAAAAAATGATCAATACTCTCAATAACTGTATACACTTCAGTCCAATATTTACAAGCCTCTCTATGACGCTTCACGGCCCTCCAGGCATCTAGGTTTGGGGACAACGATGGCAGCTGGTCGCAGTGCAGGCTATGTCGCTGGAGTTGCATTCGGACAGCCAGGGGAGCACATCACTTCTACCCTGTGCCTCTGGTTTTCCCGGTCAGTGCTCGCCATGGCTCACACCCAATCAGTCCATGCCACTATCACATCTTTTCCTGCTTTCTGGGGAGGCGGGGCTCCTGGCTCCTTTGGTAAGTGTCGTGTAAGGAGGCGGGTTTTTCACGCCCCGCTTCAATCCCACCCCCAGTCCTTTTGTTTACACATGGCGCCTGTCCTTTTTATGCAATGGACGCCAGGGTACAGTCACAGTCCGGTAGACGCACAGTACCTGCGGCCGTGTTTTTTTTTAAACACAGGAAAATAAAGTCGTCATGATGCATCAAGAAGATGAACAATTGTGTGAAGTATCCTCACAACAGACACTTTTGAAGGCTCCATCATGGTGTGAACGATGTCAGAGAGAGTGATGATGATGACACACTTTTAAGGAGGACCAGTCAAGTGTCCCGTTTTGCTTATCTTACTCCTGCTGCTCCCCTCAGCTTTTTGCTGTTTTTCTTTTTTAGATCCGCAATATGGTTCCAGAAATATGAGGTTCCAAATTTAAGGCTGTGTGGTGCTCAGGGGGCGTGTTTATAGGCTGCACTGCATAATTATCCTGTGAGCCACGCCTCCTTGATAAAAGCTATAAAAATTCATAAAATATAAAGGCCCATATCTCTGGAACTGTATGGCGGATATATGAAAGGAAACCAGTGGAATAGTCAGGGGAACAGGGGGAAAACTGTAAGAGCAAAAAATGCCAACTTTTTTCCTCTTTGCGGGTTCCCTTTAAATATGTGTCTCCACTGATATAAGACCTCTCTTCTATTTTAGGAGCTTTCGTGAGTTTTTTTCTTTTTCTGGCTCAAGCTCCGGTCTTTAGGATGTCAATCACAGCCGTGAGAGCGTCCACAGCCGAGGAATTCCACTGTCTGCAGCGAGTACACAATGCGTGACTCCCTTCAATGGAAAACAGGTCCAGCCCTCGGCTTCCTGAGTTATGCGGATCTTTTTTTTTTTTTATGGAACCGCAATAATGAAAAATGGAAAAAAATATAAATGTCGTCCCCAATAAATCTGATTCATAAAGAGAATATAAAGCAGAAGTGAAGCTTTACAAGGTCTGCGAGTCAGATGCCGGGAATCCTGACAACTCGGACGTCTCCTTCAGTCTCCAATCATGTTGGTAATTATGAAGAAATAAGCTGATCTGCCAAATCTTAATAGACTTTTATAGCGATGCCCGAAATTAAAAAAAAAAAAAAGAGGAATCCGGCAAGGAACAGATTTAAGACAAATATGCAAGACGTTAAGAAAAGCTTTAAATTGAAGAATGCAATCATGGTATCGGGTATCCAGCGAGGGGCCGCGCTCACATATGGCACGCGGGATATTTACCTGATGGGATCAAAGGGAAACATTTAGGGCTTTGGACTATAAATGAGATGGCGATTATGGACGATTTCTCATGTTCTAATTCATTGCAGGCCTTCACCGCAGTAAATAGCAAAGGGGGAGCCGCAGTGCAATGAAATATTATTTCCTTTCAATGTTTAACAAGATGCCAAACCAACATCCGAAAAGAATACGGAGAATTTCTCCAGAATGAAACGTGAACCCGAGGAGCGATCGAGAGAAGCCCCAACCCCAGCACGAATACTTTCCATTCCTTCAAAACAAGAAAGAAGAGGAATAATAAAAAAATCTTGTTTTTTCAGAAAGTCAGAAACATCCCCAGATCCCCCAATATCCAGATCCCCCAATATCCAAATCCCCCAATATCCAGATCCCCCAATATCCAGATCCCCCAATATCCAGATCCCCCAATGGCCGCCCTGTGCGTCTTCTGTATGTAACATGGACGCCGCCACTTGTCCTCACAATTACGTAACTTACAGCTTCATCCAATATCGGAGCAGGGAAAAGTTGGAGTCTACACCAGCAACACGTGAAGGAGGCAGAGTCACTGACGGCAAAATATCATAGGACAGCCCCAAACATAAGTACAATGAGGAGTATGGGATAAGCCACTGCCAGCTCCTTCTGCCATGCAACCTCCTCTGCTCTACCCCAGACTCCTCTATTCCTCCAAAATGATTTGTACTCATTCAAACCCCTCTGTGCTCTCCAGATCCCACTGTCTCCTGCAGACCCCTCTGTCCTCTCCAGCCCCTTCTGTCTTCTCTAGATCCCACTGTTATTTGTAGACTGATCTGTCTCCAGCCCCCTCTGATCCTCTAGACCTCCCTTTCATCTCCAAACCCCTCTGTCTTCTCTAGATCCCACTGTCCTCTCCAGACCACTCTATCATTTCTAGAACCCTCAGTGTTCTTCAGACCCTGTTGTCATCTCCAGACCCCTCTGTATTCTCTAGATCCCGCTGTCATCTCCAGACTCCTCTGTCCTCTCTAGACTCCTCTGTCCTCTCCAGACTCCGCTTTCCTCTCTAGACCCCTTTGTCATCTCTAGGCCCCTCTGTCATCTCTAGGCCCCTCTGTCATCTTCAGACCTCTCTGTCACCTCTAGAACTCTGTTTTTCAGATCCTGGTGTCATCACCAGACCCCTCTATCTTTTCCAGACCCATCTGTCCTCTCTAGACCCCTCTGTAATCTCCAGATTCAGCTGTTTTCTCTAGACCATTCTGTCATCTCCAGGACCCCTCTGTCATCTCCAGAATCCTCTGTCCTCCTCCAAGCCCCATCTACTGTGTACAGACCCTGGTGTCTCCTGTACACTCCTCTGTCAGCTCCAGACCCATCTGTCCCATCCAGACTTCTCTTTGCTCTCCAGACCATTCTGACCTTTTCATAATTGTTGGCCTTCTACCATTCTCCAGACTCCAATGTCATTTGTAGATTCCTGTTTCTCCTCCTGAATCCTCTGTCCTCCTCCAGACATTTCTGTCCCCATTTAGACTGCTCTGTCTTCTCCTAACACCTTTGTCCTCCAAACTCCTCTGACTCCTCCAGACTCCTCTGTTTCCTCCAGACTCCTCTATCTTCACCTAACCCTTTTGACCTCTTTTGACTCCTCTAACCCCTCCAGACTACTCTGACCCCTCCAGACTTCTCTGACCCCTCCAAATTCCTTTGAACCCTCCAGACTCCTCTGAACCCTCCAGAATCCTATGCCACCTCCACACTCTTCTGTCCCTTCCAGACTCTTCTCCCTTTCAGACGCCTTGGTTCTGTTCCATCTACAGATTGTCTGTCTATAGCAGGAGCCCCCGGATGAGATCCCCTCATCGCGGGAGTGGCTGTGACAATATAGAGATGATGATGATGAGGTGATGACTGAGGAAGTGAAGCAGGACCTTATCACAGTGAGGTGTGGAGGTCCGGCCTGGCCTCATGTTAGATGGTGCCATGTGTCTTGCCTTCAGACGGTGCCCCCTCCCACCTTCCCGGTAGTGCTCGATCCAGGGAGGGTCGGGAGGTTTTTGCAGTGTCAACCGTTCCGAGACTTTGTGAAGTCGCCACATTTTTCTAGACACTTCATAAGAGTTGACAAGTAAAATAATACAGATTGGTGCTGAAATAATGGTGCTATACACTGGACTAAACAACATTGTAATACTGATTACCATTGCTCTGCGGTATTGCCACCTCCACACTCTGTCAAATAGTAGACTGAACACTACCAACATAGCAGTGCCACACAGAATACTGCAATACAGAGCTCAATACTACCACAACACAGTGACCAAGTAATTCAGTGCCACATATAGTGAATACCGCCATACAGTAACCACAAACTACTGCCTCCTTCAGGAGATGTATAGGGCGTACCCACCATTTGGTAGCATGCCGCTGTGCATTATGGATCCCTGACCTTGGCCCCTTACATACCACCTAATAGATATGAGTAGAGCAGTATTATCTGCCGCCTTCCCTATGGGGCCAATCTGCTACAATGTAGAGACCTGCTGACGGTATTACAGACTGCGGGGTCCATAGAGCAGAGACTTGTCCGTGTCCTGGTTTCCATCTCGCTGTATTGTAGCGTGACCGCACACACACATTCTCCACATCTGCGGGGTGGACGTCGCGTGTGTCCGGGGCTCTACACATGTTTTTACTAGTATTCTGAACACATTTGGGGTTGAAGACCATGTTTTATGGAGGTTGTATATCACGCCTCCACCTCCCAGGCCGAGCACATGTGCGTGGAATGTCCCTCCAGTAAACACCATTTATTTTCGGCTTTAAACCACCTGATCCCCCAATCTGGGTCATGCTCAGGGTGACGTTGATGGGACCAGTATGTTGTGTTGCAAACATCAAGGATTTTGCTTGAGAAGCTATAACCTTGAGGAGTCACTGTAGGGTTCCTCAGGAGAGGACAAACTTTTCTTTGGGTTCCTTTTCGTGAAAACTTGGGAATTACTGCTGCCCACTGAGACCTTAGTCTTGCAGACTCAATTCCTTGGCTGCTCAGTGAGCAATTCTTGGTGATCATCTTAGAGTTATACCAGTGATTGTCCATGGGGAACCATGCCAGGTTCATGCCGAGGAAGCCTGGGCAGGGAGTAAACACCACCATAGATAGGCATGATAGGAGGAAATAGGAAAGGAGAAGACCTTGGGCCAAAATCTCTATGGATTAGACTAGAGACATTGACACCAGGTTTGGGCCCAGTTTCTGTGGTTGGAAAAAATTGTAAGTCATCAATAAAACTCATTGGTCAAAGGAATCAGCCCTACCTGGAACTCTGGGGGCTTCTCCAATGCTATTAGCCTTTGTCTAGAGACTCGGGACCCTATGAGACTGAAAGCCATTCCAGGGAAAATTGCAAGGCCAGTGGGGATCTCCCGTCATTCTGTCCCACTAATATCCACAGAATTTCAGACACCCTGCCATAATTTATACAGACCCCAAAAAGGAAGCGAAAGTAATTCAGATGCCAAAATCATCGACACCAGACCCTACAATTATTATTGACCCCTGACCAGCTGTAAAGATGTCCACACCATCCAACATCCACCACAATACATCCAAAGATGGGCAAATCTGGGGAGATTCAGATTCAGACGTTTTGCTTGATTTTGATCTGGAAATTTTATTGGCTTCATAGTTGGTGAAGAGCAAACGACTGAAGAGAAGACCAGATCCCGGAAGTGGAGGAGTGGCGGGAAGCCCTGGCACCGGGACAGGAGACGGATGACTTCAGTAAGTGGGACTGTCACCTAATGGACACTTCACCACCCCAGCCTCTTCAGTAACTGCTGACGAGGGGACATCATCCAATGGCTGCATCCCCGATATCTGGGCCAAAGCTGGACAAAGCTTTACTTACCCTAATCACAGGACTGACTATATAATACTGCCATGGAGGCTCAATAACATTGCAATACAGTGTCTCCACCACCGTACTGCAAAATAATACACTGTACAGTGCGTCAGTAGTAGTGCCGCCCCACAATGCCCTGGACAGCCCTGTACATACAGCGGTAGCCTGATGACATTTGGTGTACCATACTAATACCGCTATACACCTAATACTCCTTGTGGTCGGCTCTTCTGGTGACATCGGGCTCATCAGCTCAGGAAATTTCGGTGTCCCAGGTTTTCTCGTGAAATCTGTAGACGCGGATTTGGTTAAACTTCTTCCTGCAAATTCCTTTTCTTTATTTCCCACAATGATTTTTTGGAAGGCAAGCCGTCCGTGCCCCGAGCCTCATTCCCACCCCAACGTGCCGGCTCGGAGCATTAGTGAAGAATGTGAGTGTCCGGCTGCCCAGGTTCTCCGCACGCTGATTACTTGGAAGAGATGCATCTGGTAAGCGGAGTCCATGCAGCCGAGTGCGGTTTCCACGGGGGAAGGTGAAGTGCGTTGGCAGACGAAGCATCGGAATTGGCGGCCGTTACTACACGTTGGTCTGGTGGGGAGAAGTCCGGACATCTGGCCGCCTCATGACCCGATCTGCCCGACTGCTCCACCGGTGACATCTGCCATGGTCTCCTACTGGTCTCTGACGTCATGTGTCCCTCGCAGGATGGTGCCGGAATCTCATGTCACAGGAACATCTCTGAGCGCCCCCCGCTGGCACATACCCTCCAACCCAGTAAATGACATAATCACATATGTCCCTTTAAGAATCGTTTCCACAGATTCCAACATACGTCTCTCCACCCAACACTGCTCCTCAGCTACAATCTCCTTTGTCAAATGTCTGTCCTGACCTGACAGTTTGTTACAATGTATCAGCGCAGGTCTCTTAGCTCCATGGTGTCAGGGTGGGATCAGCGGCACACTCCCCGGGTAGACGCTGATCCCAGGATCGTTACAATGTATCAGCGCAGGTCTCTGAGCTCTATGGTGTCCGGGTTGGATCAGCGGCACACTCCCCAGGTAGACGCTGATCCCAGGATCGTTACAATGTATCAGTGCAGGTCTCTGAGCTCTATGGTGTCCGGGTTGGATCAGCGGCACACTCCCCGGGTAGACGCTGATCCCAGGATCGTTACAATGTATCAGCGCAGGTCTCTGAGCTCCAGGGTGTCAGGGTGGGATCAGCGGCACACTCCCCGGGTAGACGCTGATCCCTGGATCGTTACAATGTATCAGTGCAGGTCTCTGAGCTCCAGGGTGTCAGGGTGGGATCAGCGGCACACTCCCCGGGTAGACGCTGATCCCTGGATCGTTACAATGTATCAGCGCAGGTCTCTGAGCTCCAGGGTGTCAGGGTGGGATCAGCGGCACACTCCCCAGGTAGACGCTGATCTCAGGATCGTTACAATGTATCAGCGCAGGTCTCTGAGCTCCAGGGTGTCAGGGTGGGATCAGCGGCACGCTCCCCGGGTAGACGCTGATCCCTGGATCGTTACAATGTATCAGTGCAGGTCTCTGAGCTCTATGGTGTCCGGGTGGGATCAGCGGCACACTCCCCGGGTAGACGCTGATCCTCTGCCCTCTGTGAGCCGCAGACATTTCCCCGGTGAGGTCGCGGCTTCCACATTGTAACATTTATATTGTTTTTCACAGCGGTGTGGGAACTCGGCTCCGCTCGGCAGAAATTAATTGCAGGAAAAGGGCTTTTCCCAAAAAACCTCGGCCAAAAACTGACTGAAAGGAATGGAATAAATGGAGGAGGCAATAATAAGGTCGGCGTTCCCGCGGCTCCGCTGACGTCTCATGATAATAGCTTCAGATGGTTACACAGAGGAGCGGCCCCCGATGTCTGCGCCCCCCGAGAGTCCACACCCGCTGCACCAGGCTCACCTCTATAGGAATCTACATGAAGCAGATTCTCCCAGATTTTTACTGTGGATTTCACCTAATGTCAATCAAAGGCAAAAGCGGACACTTGTGCACTCTCTGGCCATAATGCCGACCCCTTCATCCTCAGTAACATTGCCTCGGGGAGGGGGGGGGGGCACTGACCTAGGCTTCTATATAACAATATTCTGGGTGGTTTGTAATGTGCCGCCCTGGCAAAACCAGGGTGTCACAGAGGTCTGCATCCATCTTTTTAGTGCAGATCTCACTCTCCGTTGGGGAGTTTCTAACACAGTGACACACAACACCAGTGGGCGGAGCTGAGAGGTCTGAAGTGTCTGGGAGGGAACTATATAAGGAGTTTCCAGTTTGCAGGCAGCAGTCAGTCTGCAGGAAGCATAGAGTCTGGAAGGAGCTCTGTGTGGAGCTTGGGTGGCAGTAAGGGCCTCAGGAATAGGCCAGCCGTGCGGGCCCCGAAGTGGACCGGGACAGTGTAGTGGCCCCCCGGTGCCGACTGTCGGGACCCGGTCTAGACATGTGCACAGAGCACACACAGACCTCAGGCAGGAGAAGAGCACCTGTAGTACACCCATGGGTGAGGGGCCCGTCCTCACAGCAGCCGAGGGCACCAGTTACCAGCAATTTGGTTTCCAAAAGACTCTGTGTTTACTGACCTTCGACATCAATACAACCTCATCCAGCACCAGGACAACTGAGCTGTGAGTGTACTATTCCCTGCTATCCCTGCCACCACCACAACTCCCAACTGGGCCCCGGGACTACACCTCCCCTACCCGTGGAGGGGATCCCACCTTGCTGCCCCGCTCCATCAGTCCCGGGCACGGTCCCCAGAGGCAGCGGCGGTGCCACCATCTCATCACATCAACCCGAGGGTGGCGTCACAGACAATCTTCCTTGTAAAGATCCCCTTTTTCACTTGTGGGCGGCGGACTGCTGCTTGAGCCCGGGTCCGGTCCCCACTCGAGCCACTGTAAAGCCCCGGATCCGAGCATCCCCGAGCAGCCCATTAGCTATGGTCTGGCCCCCGCCAGCAAAAATCTGGCATCACAAACAGGATTCTTACCCCATCCGTGACCTGGATGACGTGCGCCTTGTAATCTGTGAACTGTTTGAAAATTTTGATCCGCCGCCATCTTGCCCGCTATTTTTGGAGCCAAAACAATGGCACCATCATCTTCTTCCCCGAAACCAGACGTTGGCTCCGGCAGTCCGCCCGGCCGCAACGATGATGACGTCGGCTCCTGCAGTCCGCCCGGCTGCAATGAAAGCAGCACCCGTCCTGAAATCTCCCCCAGCTGCAGCGCCAGCCGCTCCCAAGTGTCCCGCCCGGCTGTGGAGCAGCCAGAGTGCACCTGCAGAGAGGAGGAGCAGGCCACTGAGCGTTGGGGCTCTCGGCAGTTAGCAAGGCCGGTTGTAGCCAGCACCGAGGGCATCCGAGTGGGCCTGGCTCCTGAGGAGGAGGCAGAGCACGGAGCCCGTGCCCTGTACTGGGAGCGGCAGCAGCAGCAGCGGTAGCGGAACATGGACGGCTACTCCCAAGTTGATAGTTTAATGGTTTCAAGTTTAAGTGACTGCCTATCACCTTTGTTGAACCTCCCCACATTCCCCGGGAGATGACATCCGGAATTCCGGGTGGAAGGTGGTAGAGGCCCATTGTTCTTGTTGAATCCCTCTGATGGGAGACAGATGGGGCAATCAGGGTCGTGAATGGTGTGTGACATGTCGGTGTCACTGGGGACCCTAGGTGGAGGACGATGGTCAGTTAACTTTTGGTAGCGAAACCCGGCTACCCCTTTTGCCCTGTTATGCCCCACCAGACTTTAAAGTTTGAGCAAACATACCTCCCAATTGGGAAGATGCATGTTTGTAATGTTTTAACTCTTTGCTTTTCCCGTTAAAAAAAAAAAAAAATAAATAAATGCTGGTAGCTGGCCAGCCTGAGGACGGGCTGTGTTTTACCAAGGGGGAGTGTGCCGCCCTGGCAAAACCAGGGTGTCACAGAGGTTTGCATCCATAGTTCTGGTGCAGATCTCACTCTCCCTTGGGGAGTTTCTAACACAGTGACACACAACACCAGTGGGCGGAGCTGAGAGGTCTGAAGTGTCTGGGAGGGAACTATATAGGGAGTTTACAGTTTACAGTGAGCAGTCAGTCTGCAGGAAGCGTAGAGTCGGAAAGGAGCTCCTGTGTGGAGCTTGGGAAGAGGGGCAGTAAGGGCCTCAGGAGTAGGCCAGCTGCTTGTGGGACCCGAAATGGACCTGGACAAGGTAGTGGGCCCCCCGGTGCCGACTGTCGAGACCCGGTCCGCACCTGTGCACGGAGCAGACACAGACCTCAGACAGCAGAAGAGCACCTGTAGTACACCCCTGGGTGAGGGGCCCGTCCTCACAGCAGCCGAGGGCACCAGTTACCAGCAATTTGGTTTACAAAAGACTGTTTACTGACCCTCCACATCAATACAACCTCATCCAGCACCAGGACAACTGAGCTGTGAGTGTACTATTCCCTGCAATCCTTGCCACCACCACAACTCTCAACTGGGCCCCGGGACTACAACTCCCCTACCCGTGGAGGGGATCCCACCTTGCTGCCCCGCTCCATCAGTCCCAGGCACGGTCCCCAGAGGCAGCGGCGGTGCCACCATCTCATCACCGCAACCCGAGGGTGGCATCACAGACTATCTTCCTTGTAAATATCCCCTTTTTCACTTGTGGGCAGCGGACTGCTGCTCGAGCCCGGGTCCGGTTCCCACTCGAGCCACAGTAAAGCCCTGGATCTGAGCAGGCCCTTAGCTACGGTCTGGCCCGCGCCCGCAACAGTAAAATGCTCAGATGCCCCCTGTACCTCCATATAGTGAAACAAGTGTATTCACGGAGTGACGAAATCCTGCAAAGAGGCCCCCCGGAGAATTCTCCTGCTTTCCTGCCGGCCAGTCCAAGCCTGGGAGGAGCAAGCAAAAACTAAGTGAGGGTCTCAGCAGTGCACAATAGAGCAGCTACCAATGGAAGAAGGGCCTGAAATAGACAGCAGCAGTGCATGATGGGAACTGTAGTCTGATACCCAGATGGGTGACTGCTGAAGACATGAGATGGAGACTTAGGGGAAAAATACCCTGGTCACATAAGACCACTGGCAGCAGTGCTGGAACTATGAACTTTAAAGGGTTAATTCACTAGGTTGCTGGTGACAGAGCTGGGGGAGAGGGCAGCATGGGCTCATCATTAGAAAGTGTGCTCGTACTCTCATACCCCCTACTAAAAATGAAAAAAAAAAAGTTTTCCTGACCAGAACAGGTCAGACATGCTCCAACAAAGCAGGCAGAAATACAGTCATGGACAAAAGTCACAAGTGGGGGTGGTACATGGGGGGTGCATAGGTTCATAAAAATCAGAGCGGACATTGTGTGGGGGTTCTTCTCTGGGACGTCGCATCGTGTAACGTATGGGAAGTCCCAAGGAAACCAGTGGCTCCACAGCGCCCCCCTGTGTTGAGCCACCAGGCCTATTCATAAGGAACAAAGACAAGGTAACTGACCCATCTGTGTATCTGTTTGTAATCCATATTTTATTCGTAACTGTATTTCTGACATATCTGTAAATCTCATCTTGTATATAGTGTATGATATAGTGTGCCCTTAAGGTGATTAAATATATATAATTTAATCTTGAGTTGTTCTTTCATCTCGATCCCTGAACCCCATGTCCGTGTCCTCGGTTTAGTATTACACGCTACCTGGGCTGGTTTCTGGCCCGATATACTCCTGCTAACGAACCAGGCCTATATCTAATGAGGAACTGGTGGCAGAGTACCGGGCTGGCAGGGCTCTGTTTCACTGGGGCTGGTGGAAAGGATCTGTCGACCTGTCGGGGTTGTGAGCGAGTGGGGTGTCGAGCCAGAGTTTCAGGGCCTGCTCTGTTGCCTCTCCCCGTGTCTCACTGTGCCCACAGGGACAGAGAGTGTCAGTGTTACACTGCACCAAGCGGACCTTACGTATCCTTTGGGTGTGCGTATTCGCGGAAGTGATGAGGTTGTATCGCATGGCTCCGATGTATTAGAGACGTCAAAGTGGGGCTGCGAGGTGCGGTTCTGTCACAGATTGACAGGTTCACAACCAAGCAGAGGCACGTCTGAGTGACAGGCTGGTCCATGACACTTCCTGAGACAATTAATGTGTGGGGGCTTCTCATCCATGGAGGGGGTCACTCACAATATGTGGGGGCTTCTCATCCATTGAGGGGGCTCACTCACAATATGTGGGGGCTTCTCATCCATGGAGGGGGTCACTCACAATATATGTGGGCTTCTCATCCATGGAGGGGGTCATTCACAATGTGCAGGGGCTTCTCATCCATGGAGGGGTCACTCACAATGTGTGGGGGCTACTCATCCATTGAGGGGGCTCACTCACAATGTGTGGGGGCTTCTCATCTATGGAGGGGTCACTCACAATATGTGGGGGCTTCTCATCCATGGAGGGGCTCATTCACAATCTGTGGGAGCTTCTCATCCATGGAGGGGACTCACTCACAATGTGTGGGGACTTCTCATCCATGGAGGTTGTCATTTACAATGTGTGGAGGCTTCTCATCCATGGAAGGGGTTACATACAATATGTGGAGGCTTCTCATTCATGAAGGGGGTCATTCACAATATGTGGGGGCTTCTCATCCATGAGGGGGTCACACAATATGTGGGGGCTTCTCGTCCATGGAGGGGGTCACTCACAATGTGTGGTGGCTTCTTATCCATGAAGAAGGCTCACTCACAATATTTGGTGTCCTTTTATATGGAGGGGCGCACTCACAATATGTGGGGGCTTCTCATCCATGGATGGGGTCTCTCGCAATGTGTGGGGGCTTCTCGTCCTTGGATGGGAGTCACTTACCTAAGATCATGGCCATGAATAAAGAATGGGATCTAAACCTCCTTTGTGGTCGGAGCTGAAAATCATTCACAGAGGATTGACTCATCTGAAGATGAACAGCTGCTTCCCCTATCTGAGTTTAGGGAACTGAACTCACGGGGATGGATTAATCATTGGGCCACATGGGTGTGATAATAGTGGGTGCAGGGGTTGAAGTTGCACCCAGTCTCTGAATCCTAGAAGGCCCAAGCTGTTGTTGCACAGCACAGCTTCTAGCTTCCCAGTTGCAGAAGAAAGTTCACAGAGCAGATTACATGGGATAACAAACTCTTTACTTCTGAGAGAACATAAGGTAATGATATGCATAGTCATACAGCACTGTATCAGGAAGAGAAAGTGAAACCAGAAAGAACATCAAAGGCTTTTTACAACAGTGAGTAAGGAAAGTAAAATCCTCCTTCACACATATAAAGAAGTCCTTCAACTGTTGTATATACCAATACCCTTTCTCAACAGTAAGGACTTATTCAGTTAAGCCTAATTTCTTCATTAGTCGCTGATGTCTTTCAGCATTCAATGCCTTTGTGAAAATATCTGCTGTCATATCTAAACTTGGACAATATTCTAATTTCAGGATTCCTTGTTCCTGGTGATCCCTCAAGAAATGATACTTCACATCAATGTGCTTGGTTCTTGGGTTAACTCTTTCCATCTGAGCAAGAACAAGACATCCTTGATTGTCCTCATTTATTTTTGTTGGTTCCAACTGTGGTTGTCCTAGGTCTGATAGCAATTGTCTTAACCATAGAACGTCTTGACTTGCATGTGCTGCTGCAACATATTCTGCTTCTGTTGATGACAGCATTACTATAGATTGCTTTTTACTAGTCCATCTAATTGGTCCGCCTGAGAGAAAGAAAAGATAGCCACTGGTAGATTTCCTGTCAGTTGGATCTCCAGCCCAATCTGCATCAACATATCCAGTTAAAGTGCATTTATCACTTGTAGGTAGTTTCCGTTTAACGTTGCTAGTCCCTTTCGAATAACATACTACTCTCTTCACGGGGGAACACTATTCTCCTTAAGGAGACTTTGCAAGCCAGTCTGGCTGCCAGGTAAGGGGACTTATAGCTGCAATGCCCCTAAAATTCCACGGGGGAACACTATTCTCCTTAAGGAGACTTTGCAAGCCAGTCTGGCTGCCAGGTAAGGGGACTTATAGCTGCAATGCCCCTCTGGGAAATATTCAAATTGTCTCTCCAGTAAAGGAGACAAACTCTAGCACAGCGCCACCTATTGGAAGTAGCGATCCTAAAAGTCACAAGTGGATTTTTGACAATCCTTTGCAATATGACTCAGGATATATAAGCCAGATCAGAATCCCAATTTGCAGACACGGTGTTTCGGGGTGCTTGCCCCTCGTCAGTGCAAAGTATGGGGGTGTCTGATCTGGCTCATGAGAAAGCTATGTGGGGACCACGGGGGAACACTATTCTCCTTAAGGAGACTTTGCAAGCCAGTCTGGCTGCCAGGTAAGGGGACTTATAGCTGCAATGCCCCTAAAATTCCACGGGGGAACACTATTCTCCTTAAGGAGACTTTGCAAGCCAGTCTGGCTGCCAGGTAAGGGGACTTATAGCTGCAATGCCCCTCTGGGAAATATTCAAATTGTCTCTCCAGTAAAGGAGACAAACTCTAGCACAGCGCCACCTATTGGAAGTAGCGATCCTAAAAGTCACAAGTGGATTTTTGACAATCCTTTGCAATATGACTCAGGATATATAAGCCAGATCAGAATCCCAATTTGCAGACACGGTGTTTCGGGGTGCTTGCCCCTCGTCAGTGCAAAGTATGGGGGTGTCTGATCTGGCTCATGAGAAAGCTATGTGGGGACCACGGGGGAACACTATTCTCCTTAAGGAGACTTTGCAAGCCAGTCTGGCTGCCAGGTAAGGGGACTTATAGCTGCAATGCCCCTAAAATTCCACGGGGGAACACTATTCTCCTTAAGGAGACTTTGCAAGCCAGTCTGGCTGCCAGGTAAGGGGACTTATAGCTGCAATGCCCCTCTGGGAAATATTCAAATTGTCTCTCCAGTAAAGGAGACAAACTCTAGCACAGCGCCACCTATTGGAAGTAGCGATCCTAAAAGTCACAAGTGGATTTTTGACAATCCTTTGCAATATGACTCAGGATATATAAGCCAGATCAGAATCCCAATTTGCAGACACGGTGTTTCGGGGTGCTTGCCCCTCGTCAGTGCAAAGTATGGGGGTGTCTGATCTGGCTCATGAGAAAGCTATGTGGGGACCACGGGGGAACACTATTCTCCTTAAGGAGACTTTGCAAGCCAGTCTGGCTGCCAGGTAAGGGGACTTATAGCTGCAATGCCCCTAAAATTCCACGGGGGAACACTATTCTCCTTAAGGAGACTTTGCAAGCCAGTCTGGCTGCCAGGTAAGGGGACTTATAGCTGCAATGCCCCTCTGGGAAATATTCAAATTGTCTCTCCAGTAAAGGAGACAAACTCTAGCACAGCGCCACCTATTGGAAGTAGCGATCCTAAAAGTCACAAGTGGATTTTTGACAATCCTTTGCAATATGACTCAGGATATATAAGCCAGATCAGAATCCCAATTTGCAGACACGGTGTTTCGGGGTGCTTGCCCCTCGTCAGTGCAAAGTATGGGGGTGTCTGATCTGGCTCATGAGAAAGCTATGTGGGGACCACGGGGGAACACTATTCTCCTTAAGGAGACTTTGCAAGCCAGTCTGGCTGCCAGGTAAGGGGACTTATAGCTGCAATGCCCCTAAAATTCCACGGGGGAACACTATTCTCCTTAAGGAGACTTTGCAAGCCAGTCTGGCTGCCAGGTAAGGGGACTTATAGCTGCAATGCCCCTCTGGGAAATATTCAAATTGTCTCTCCAGTAAAGGAGACAAACTCTAGCACAGCGCCACCTATTGGAAGTAGCGATCCTAAAAGTCACAAGTGGATTTTTGACAATCCTTTGCAATATGACTCAGGATATATAAGCCAGATCAGAATCCCAATTTGCAGACACGGTGTTTCGGGGTGCTTGCCCCTCGTCAGTGCAAAGTATGGGGGTGTCTGATCTGGCTCATGAGAAAGCTATGTGGGGACCACGGGGGAACACTATTCTCCTTAAGGAGACTTTGCAAGCCAGTCTGGCTGCCAGGTAAGGGGACTTATAGCTGCAATGCCCCTAAAATTCCACGGGGGAACACTATTCTCCTTAAGGAGACTTTGCAAGCCAGTCTGGCTGCCAGGTAAGGGGACTTATAGCTGCAATGCCCCTCTGGGAAATATTCAAATTGTCTCTCCAGTAAAGGAGACAAACTCTAGCACAGCGCCACCTATTGGAAGTAGCGATCCTAAAAGTCACAAGTGGATTTTTGACAATCCTTTGCAATATGACTCAGGATATATAAGCCAGATCAGAATCCCAATTTGCAGACACGGTGTTTCGGGGTGCTTGCCCCTCGTCAGTGCAAAGTATGGGGGTGTCTGATCTGGCTCATGAGAAAGCTATGTGGGGACCACGGGGGAACACTATTCTCCTTAAGGAGACTTTGCAAGCCAGTCTGGCTGCCAGGTAAGGGGACTTATAGCTGCAATGCCCCTAAAATTCCACGGGGGAACACTATTCTCCTTAAGGAGACTTTGCAAGCCAGTCTGGCTGCCAGGTAAGGGGACTTATAGCTGCAATGCCCCTCTGGGAAATATTCAAATTGTCTCTCCAGTAAAGGAGACAAACTCTAGCACAGCGCCACCTATTGGAAGTAGCGATCCTAAAAGTCACAAGTGGATTTTTGACAATCCTTTGCAATATGACTCAGGATATATAAGCCAGATCAGAATCCCAATTTGCAGACACGGTGTTTCGGGGTGCTTGCCCCTCGTCAGTGCAAAGTATGGGGGTGTCTGATCTGGCTCATGAGAAAGCTATGTGGGGACCACGGGGGAACACTATTCTCCTTAAGGAGACTTTGCAAGCCAGTCTGGCTGCCAGGTAAGGGGACTTATAGCTGCAATGCCCCTAAAATTCCACGGGGGAACACTATTCTCCTTAAGGAGACTTTGCAAGCCAGTCTGGCTGCCAGGTAAGGGGACTTATAGCTGCAATGCCCCTCTGGGAAATATTCAAATTGTCTCTCCAGTAAAGGAGACAAACTCTAGCACAGCGCCACCTATTGGAAGTAGCGATCCTAAAAGTCACAAGTGGATTTTTGACAATCCTTTGCAATATGACTCAGGATATATAAGCCAGATCAGAATCCCAATTTGCAGACACGGTGTTTCGGGGTGCTTGCCCCTCGTCAGTGCAAAGTATGGGGGGTGTCTGATCTGGCTCATGAGAAAGCTATGTGGGGACCACGGGGGAACACTATTCTCCTTAAGGAGACTTTGCAAGCCAGTCTGGCTGCCAGGTAAGGGGACTTATAGCTGCAATGCCCCTAAAATTCCACGGGGGAACACTATTCTCCTTAAGGAGACTTTGCAAGCCAGTCTGGCTGCCAGGTAAGGGGACTTATAGCTGCAATGCCCCTCTGGGAAATATTCAAATTGTCTCTCCAGTAAAGGAGACAAACTCTAGCACAGCGCCACCTATTGGAAGTAGCGATCCTAAAAGTCACAAGTGGATTTTTGACAATCCTTTGCAATATGACTCAGGATATATAAGCCAGATCAGAATCCCAATTTGCAGACACGGTGTTTCGGGGTGCTTGCCCCTCGTCAGTGCAAAGTATGGGGGTGTCTGATCTGGCTCATGAGAAAGCTATGTGGGGACCACGGGGGAACACTATTCTCCTTAAGGAGACTTTGCAAGCCAGTCTGGCTGCCAGGTAAGGGGACTTATAGCTGCAATGCCCCTAAAATTCCACGGGGGAACACTATTCTCCTTAAGGAGACTTTGCAAGCCAGTCTGGCTGCCAGGTAAGGGGACTTATAGCTGCAATGCCCCTCTGGGAAATATTCAAATTGTCTCTCCAGTAAAGGAGACAAACTCTAGCACAGCGCCACCTATTGGAAGTAGCGATCCTAAAAGTCACAAGTGGATTTTTGACAATCCTTTGCAATATGACTCAGGATATATAAGCCAGATCAGAATCCCAATTTGCAGACACGGTGTTTCGGGGTGCTTGCCCCTCGTCAGTGCAAAGTATGGGGGTGTCTGATCTGGCTCATGAGAAAGCTATGTGGGGACCACGGGGGAACACTATTCTCCTTAAGGAGACTTTGCAAGCCAGTCTGGCTGCCAGGTAAGGGGACTTATAGCTGCAATGCCCCTAAAATTCCACGGGGGAACACTATTCTCCTTAAGGAGACTTTGCAAGCCAGTCTGGCTGCCAGGTAAGGGGACTTATAGCTGCAATGCCCCTCTGGGAAATATTCAAATTGTCTCTCCAGTAAAGGAGACAAACTCTAGCACAGCGCCACCTATTGGAAGTAGCGATCCTAAAAGTCACAAGTGGATTTTTGACAATCCTTTGCAATATGACTCAGGATATATAAGCCAGATCAGAATCCCAATTTGCAGACACGGTGTTTCGGGGTGCTTGCCCCTCGTCAGTGCAAAGTATGGGGGTGTCTGATCTGGCTCATGAGAAAGCTATGTGGGGACCACGGGGGAACACTATTCTCCTTAAGGAGACTTTGCAAGCCAGTCTGGCTGCCAGGTAAGGGGACTTATAGCTGCAATGCCCCTAAAATTCCACGGGGGAACACTATTCTCCTTAAGGAGACTTTGCAAGCCAGTCTGGCTGCCAGGTAAGGGGACTTATAGCTGCAATGCCCCTCTGGGAAATATTCAAATTGTCTCTCCAGTAAAGGAGACAAACTCTAGCACAGCGCCACCTATTGGAAGTAGCGATCCTAAAAGTCACAAGTGGATTTTTGACAATCCTTTGCAATATGACTCAGGATATATAAGCCAGATCAGAATCCCAATTTGCAGACACGGTGTTTCGGGGTGCTTGCCCCTCGTCAGTGCAAAGTATGGGGGTGTCTGATCTGGCTCATGAGAAAGCTATGTGGGGACCACGGGGGAACACTATTCTCCTTAAGGAGACTTTGCAAGCCAGTCTGGCTGCCAGGTAAGGGGACTTATAGCTGCAATGCCCCTAAAATTCCACGGGGGAACACTATTCTCCTTAAGGAGACTTTGCAAGCCAGTCTGGCTGCCAGGTAAGGGGACTTATAGCTGCAATGCCCCTCTGGGAAATATTCAAATTGTCTCTCCAGTAAAGGAGACAAACTCTAGCACAGCGCCACCTATTGGAAGTAGCGATCCTAAAAGTCACAAGTGGATTTTTGACAATCCTTTGCAATATGACTCAGGATATATAAGCCAGATCAGAATCCCAATTTGCAGACACGGTGTTTCGGGGTGCTTGCCCCTCGTCAGTGCAAAGTATGGGGGTGTCTGATCTGGCTCATGAGAAAGCTATGTGGGGACCACGGGGGAACACTATTCTCCTTAAGGAGACTTTGCAAGCCAGTCTGGCTGCCAGGTAAGGGGACTTATAGCTGCAATGCCCCTAAAATTCCACGGGGGAACACTATTCTCCTTAAGGAGACTTTGCAAGCCAGTCTGGCTGCCAGGTAAGGGGACTTATAGCTGCAATGCCCCTCTGGGAAATATTCAAATTGTCTCTCCAGTAAAGGAGACAAACTCTAGCACAGCGCCACCTATTGGAAGTAGCGATCCTAAAAGTCACAAGTGGATTTTTGACAATCCTTTGCAATATGACTCAGGATATATAAGCCAGATCAGAATCCCAATTTGCAGACACGGTGTTTCGGGGTGCTTGCCCCTCGTCAGTGCAAAGTATGGGGGTGTCTGATCTGGCTCATGAGAAAGCTATGTGGGGACCACGGGGGAACACTATTCTCCTTAAGGAGACTTTGCAAGCCAGTCTGGCTGCCAGGTAAGGGGACTTATAGCTGCAATGCCCCTAAAATTCCACGGGGGAACACTATTCTCCTTAAGGAGACTTTGCAAGCCAGTCTGGCTGCCAGGTAAGGGGACTTATAGCTGCAATGCCCCTCTGGGAAATATTCAAATTGTCTCTCCAGTAAAGGAGACAAACTCTAGCACAGCGCCACCTATTGGAAGTAGCGATCCTAAAAGTCACAAGTGGATTTTTGACAATCCTTTGCAATATGACTCAGGATATATAAGCCAGATCAGAATCCCAATTTGCAGACACGGTGTTTCGGGGTGCTTGCCCCTCGTCAGTGCAAAGTATGGGGGTGTCTGATCTGGCTCATGAGAAAGCTATGTGGGGACCACGGGGGAACACTATTCTCCTTAAGGAGACTTTGCAAGCCAGTCTGGCTGCCAGGTAAGGGGACTTATAGCTGCAATGCCCCTAAAATTCCACGGGGGAACACTATTCTCCTTAAGGAGACTTTGCAAGCCAGTCTGGCTGCCAGGTAAGTGGACTTATAGCTGCAATGCCCCTCTGGGAAATATTCAAATTGTCTCTCCAGTAAAGGAGACAAACTCTAGCACAGCGCCACCTATTGGAAGTAGCGATCCTAAAAGTCACAAGTGGATTTTTGACAATCCTTTGCAATATGACTCAGGATATATAAGCCAGATCAGAATCCCAATTTGCAGACACGGTGTTTCGGGGTGCTTGCCCCTCGTCAGTGCAAAGTATGGGGGTGTCTGATCTGGCTCATGAGAAAGCTATGTGGGGACCACGGGGGAACACTATTCTCCTTAAGGAGACTTTGCAAGCCAGTCTGGCTGCCAGGTAAGGGGACTTATAGCTGCAATGCCCCTAAAATTCCACGGGGGAACACTATTCTCCTTAAGGAGACTTTGCAAGCCAGTCTGGCTGCCAGGTAAGGGGACTTATAGCTGCAATGCCCCTCTGGGAAATATTCAAATTGTCTCTCCAGTAAAGGAGACAAACTCTAGCACAGCGCCACCTATTGGAAGTAGCGATCCTAAAAGTCACAAGTGGATTTTTGACAATCCTTTGCAATATGACTCAGGATATATAAGCCAGATCAGAATCCCAATTTGCAGACACGGTGTTTCGGGGTGCTTGCCCCTCGTCAGTGCAAAGTATGGGGGTGTCTGATCTGGCTCATGAGAAAGCTATGTGGGGACCACGGGGGAACACTATTCTCCTTAAGGAGACTTTGCAAGCCAGTCTGGCTGCCAGGTAAGGGGACTTATAGCTGCAATGCCCCTAAAATTCCACGGGGGAACACTATTCTCCTTAAGGAGACTTTGCAAGCCAGTCTGGCTGCCAGGTAAGGGGACTTATAGCTGCAATGCCCCTCTGGGAAATATTCAAATTGTCTCTCCAGTAAAGGAGACAAACTCTAGCACAGCGCCACCTATTGGAAATAGCGATCCTAAAAGTCACAAGTGGATTTTTGACAATCCTTTGCAATATGACTCAGGATATATAAGCCAGATCAGAATCCCAATTTGCAGACACGGTGTTTCGGGGTGCTTGCCCCTCGTCAGTGCAAAGTATGGGGGTGTCTGATCTGGCTCATGAGAAAGCTATGTGGGGACCACGGGGGAACACTATTCTCCTTAAGGAGACTTTGCAAGCCAGTCTGGCTGCCAGGTAAGGGGACTTATAGCTGCAATGCCCCTAAAATTCCACGGGGGAACACTATTCTCCTTAAGGAGACTTTGCAAGCCAGTCTGGCTGCCAGGTAAGGGGACTTATAGCTGCAATGCCCCTCTGGGAAATATTCAAATTGTCTCTCCAGTAAAGGAGACAAACTCTAGCACAGCGCCACCTATTGGAAGTAGCGATCCTAAAAGTCACAAGTGGATTTTTGACAATCCTTTGCAATATGACTCAGGATATATAAGCCAGATCAGAATCCCAATTTGCAGACACGGTGTTTCGGGGTGCTTGCCCCTCGTCAGTGCAAAGTATGGGGGTGTCTGATCTGGCTCATGAGAAAGCTTTGCACTGACGAGGGGCAAGCACCCCGAAACACCGTGTCTGCAAATTGGGATTCTGATCTGGCTTATATATCCTGAGTCATATTGCAAAGGATTGTCAAAAATCCACTTGTGACTTTTAGGATCGCTACTTCCAATAGGTGGCGCTGTGCTAGAGTTTGTCTCCTTTACTGGAGAGACAATTTGAATATTTCCCAGAGGGGCATTGCAGCTATAAGTCCCCTTACCTGGCAGCCAGACTGGCTTGCAAAGTCTCCTTAAGGAGAATAGTGTTCCCCCGTGGAATTTTAGGGGCATTGCAGCTATAAGTCCCCTTACCTGGCAGCCAGACTGGCTTGCAAAGTCTCCTTAAGGAGAATAGTGTTCCCCCGTGGTCCCCACATAGCTTTCTCATGAGCCAGATCAGACACCCCCATACTTTGCACTGACGAGGGGCAAGCACCCCGAAACACCGTGTCTGCAAATTGGGATTCTGATCTGGCTTATATATCCTGAGTCATATTGCAAAGGATTGTCAAAAATCCACTTGTGACTTTTAGGATCGCTACTTCCAATAGGTGGCGCTGTGCTAGAGTTTGTCTCCTTTACTGGAGAGACAATTTGAATATTTCCCAGAGGGGCATTGCAGCTATAAGTCCCCTTACCTGGCAGCCAGACTGGCTTGCAAAGTCTCCTTAAGGAGAATAGTGTTCCCCCGTGGAATTTTAGGGGCATTGCAGCTATAAGTCCCCTTACCTGGCAGCCAGACTGGCTTGCAAAGTCTCCTTAAGGAGAATAGTGTTCCCCCGTGGTCCCCACATAGCTTTCTCATGAGCCAGATCAGACACCCCCATACTTTGCACTGACGAGGGGCAAGCACCCCGAAACACCGTGTCTGCAAATTGGGATTCTGATCTGGCTTATATATCCTGAGTCATATTGCAAAGGATTGTCAAAAATCCACTTGTGACTTTTAGGATCGCTACTTCCAATAGGTGGCGCTGTGCTAGAGTTTGTCTCCTTTACTGGAGAGACAATTTGAATATTTCCCAGAGGGGCATTGCAGCTATAAGTCCCCTTACCTGGCAGCCAGACTGGCTTGCAAAGTCTCCTTAAGGAGAATAGTGTTCCCCCGTGGAATTTTAGGGGCATTGCAGCTATAAGTCCCCTTACCTGGCAGCCAGACTGGCTTGCAAAGTCTCCTTAAGGAGAATAGTGTTCCCCCGTGGTCCCCACATAGCTTTCTCATGAGCCAGATCAGACACCCCCATACTTTGCACTGACGAGGGGCAAGCACCCCGAAACACCGTGTCTGCAAATTGGGATTCTGATCTGGCTTATATATCCTGAGTCATATTGCAAAGGATTGTCAAAAATCCACTTGTGACTTTTAGGATCGCTACTTCCAATAGGTGGCGCTGTGCTAGAGTTTGTCTCCTTTACTGGAGAGACAATTTGAATATTTCCCAGAGGGGCATTGCAGCTATAAGTCCCCTTACCTGGCAGCCAGACTGGCTTGCAAAGTCTCCTTAAGGAGAATAGTGTTCCCCCGTGGAATTTTAGGGGCATTGCAGCTATAAGTCCCCTTACCTGGCAGCCAGACTGGCTTGCAAAGTCTCCTTAAGGAGAATAGTGTTCCCCCGTGGTCCCCACATAGCTTTCTCATGAGCCAGATCAGACACCCCCATACTTTGCACTGACGAGGGGCAAGCACCCCGAAACACCGTGTCTGCAAATTGGGATTCTGATCTGGCTTATATATCCTGAGTCATATTGCAAAGGATTGTCAAAAATCCACTTGTGACTTTTAGGATCGCTACTTCCAATAGGTGGCGCTGTGCTAGAGTTTGTCTCCTTTACTGGAGAGACAATTTGAATATTTCCCAGAGGGGCATTGCAGCTATAAGTCCCCTTACCTGGCAGCCAGACTGGCTTGCAAAGTCTCCTTAAGGAGAATAGTGTTCCCCCGTGGAATTTTAGGGGCATTGCAGCTATAAGTCCCCTTACCTGGCAGCCAGACTGGCTTGCAAAGTCTCCTTAAGGAGAATAGTGTTCCCCCGTGGTCCCCACATAGCTTTCTCATGAGCCAGATCAGACACCCCCATACTTTGCACTGACGAGGGGCAAGCACCCCGAAACACCGTGTCTGCAAATTGGGATTCTGATCTGGCTTATATATCCTGAGTCATATTGCAAAGGATTGTCAAAAATCCACTTGTGACTTTAAGGATCGCTACTTCCAATAGGTGGCGCTGTGCTAGAGTTTGTCTCCTTTACTGGAGAGACAATTTGAATATTTCCCAGAGGGGCATTGCAGCTATAAGTCCCCTTACCTGGCAGCCAGACTGGCTTGCAAAGTCTCCTTAAGGAGAATAGTGTTCCCCCGTGGAATTTTAGGGGCATTGCAGCTATAAGTCCCCTTACCTGGCAGCCAGACTGGCTTGCAAAGTCTCCTTAAGGAGAATAGTGTTCCCCCGTGGTCCCCACATAGCTTTCTCATGAGCCAGATCAGACACCCCCATACTTTGCACTGACGAGGGGCAAGCACCCCGAAACACCGTGTCTGCAAATTGGGATTCTGATCTGGCTTATATATCCTGAGTCATATTGCAAAGGATTGTCAAAAATCCACTTGTGACTTTTAGGATCGCTACTTCCAATAGGTGGCGCTGTGCTAGAGTTTGTCTCCTTTACTGGAGAGACAATTTGAATATTTCCCAGAGGGGCATTGCAGCTATAAGTCCCCTTACCTGGCAGCCAGACTGGCTTGCAAAGTCTCCTTAAGGAGAATAGTGTTCCCCCGTGGAATTTTAGGGGCATTGCAGCTATAAGTCCCCTTACCTGGCAGCCAGACTGGCTTGCAAAGTCTCCTTAAGGAGAATAGTGTTCCCCCGTGGTCCCCACATAGCTTTCTCATGAGCCAGATCAGACACCCCCATACTTTGCACTGACGAGGGGCAAGCACCCCGAAACACCGTGTCTGCAAATTGGGATTCTGATCTGGCTTATATATCCTGAGTCATATTGCAAAGGATTGTCAAAAATCCACTTGTGACTTTTAGGATCGCTACTTCCAATAGGTGGCGCTGTGCTAGAGTTTGTCTCCTTTACTGGAGAGACAATTTGAATATTTCCCAGAGGGGCATTGCAGCTATAAGTCCCCTTACCTGGCAGCCAGACTGGCTTGCAAAGTCTCCTTAAGGAGAATAGTGTTCCCCCGTGGAATTTTAGGGGCATTGCAGCTATAAGTCCCCTTACCTGGCAGCCAGACTGGCTTGCAAAGTCTCCTTAAGGAGAATAGTGTTCCCCCGTGGTCCCCACATAGCTTTCTCATGAGCCAGATCAGACACCCCCATACTTTGCACTGACGAGGGGCAAGCACCCCGAAACACCGTGTCTGCAAATTGGGATTCTGATCTGGCTTATATATCCTGAGTCATATTGCAAAGGATTGTCAAAAATCCACTTGTGACTTTTAGGATCGCTACTTCCAATAGGTGGCGCTGTGCTAGAGTTTGTCTCCTTTACTGGAGAGACAATTTGAATATTTCCCAGAGGGGCATTGCAGCTATAAGTCCCCTTACCTGGCAGCCAGACTGGCTTGCAAAGTCTCCTTAAGGAGAATAGTGTTCCCCCGTGGAATTTTAGGGGCATTGCAGCTATAAGTCCCCTTACCTGGCAGCCAGACTGGCTTGCAAAGTCTCCTTAAGGAGAATAGTGTTCCCCCGTGGTCCCCACATAGCTTTCTCATGAGCCAGATCAGACACCCCCATACTTTGCACTGACGAGGGGCAAGCACCCCGAAACACCGTGTCTGCAAATTGGGATTCTGATCTGGCTTATATATCCTGAGTCATATTGCAAAGGATTGTCAAAAATCCACTTGTGACTTTTAGGATCGCTACTTCCAATAGGTGGCGCTGTGCTAGAGTTTGTCTCCTTTACTGGAGAGACAATTTGAATATTTCCCAGAGGGGCATTGCAGCTATAAGTCCCCTTACCTGGCAGCCAGACTGGCTTGCAAAGTCTCCTTAAGGAGAATAGTGTTCCCCCGTGGAATTTTAGGGGCATTGCAGCTATAAGTCCCCTTACCTGGCAGCCAGACTGGCTTGCAAAGTCTCCTTAAGGAGAATAGTGTTCCCCCGTGGTCCCCACATAGCTTTCTCATGAGCCAGATCAGACACCCCCATACTTTGCACTGACGAGGGGCAAGCACCCCGAAACACCGTGTCTGCAAATTGGGATTCTGATCTGGCTTATATATCCTGAGTCATATTGCAAAGGATTGTCAAAAATCCACTTGTGACTTTTAGGATCGCTACTTCCAATAGGTGGCGCTGTGCTAGAGTTTGTCTCCTTTACTGGAGAGACAATTTGAATATTTCCCAGAGGGGCATTGCAGCTATAAGTCCCCTTACCTGGCAGCCAGACTGGCTTGCAAAGTCTCCTTAAGGAGAATAGTGTTCCCCCGTGGAATTTTAGGGGCATTGCAGCTATAAGTCCCCTTACCTGGCAGCCAGACTGGCTTGCAAAGTCTCCTTAAGGAGAATAGTGTTCCCCCGTGGTCCCCACATAGCTTTCTCATGAGCCAGATCAGACACCCCCATACTTTGCACTGACGAGGGGCAAGCACCCCGAAACACCGTGTCTGCAAATTGGGATTCTGATCTGGCTTATATATCCTGAGTCATATTGCAAAGGATTGTCAAAAATCCACTTGTGACTTTTAGGATCGCTACTTCCAATAGGTGGCGCTGTGCTAGAGTTTGTCTCCTTTACTGGAGAGACAATTTGAATATTTCCCAGAGGGGCATTGCAGCTATAAGTCCCCTTACCTGGCAGCCAGACTGGCTTGCAAAGTCTCCTTAAGGAGAATAGTGTTCCCCCGTGGAATTTTAGGGGCATTGCAGCTATAAGTCCCCTTACCTGGCAGCCAGACTGGCTTGCAAAGTCTCCTTAAGGAGAATAGTGTTCCCCCGTGGTCCCCACATAGCTTTCTCATGAGCCAGATCAGACACCCCCATACTTTGCACTGACGAGGGGCAAGCACCCCGAAACACCGTGTCTGCAAATTGGGATTCTGATCTGGCTTATATATCCTGAGTCATATTGCAAAGGATTGTCAAAAATCCACTTGTGACTTTTAGGATCGCTACTTCCAATAGGTGGCGCTGTGCTAGAGTTTGTCTCCTTTACTGGAGAGACAATTTGAATATTTCCCAGAGGGGCATTGCAGCTATAAGTCCCCTTACCTGGCAGCCAGACTGGCTTGCAAAGTCTCCTTAAGGAGAATAGTGTTCCCCCGTGGAATTTTAGGGGCATTGCAGCTATAAGTCCCCTTACCTGGCAGCCAGACTGGCTTGCAAAGTCTCCTTAAGGAGAATAGTGTTCCCCCGTGGTCCCCACATAGCTTTCTCATAAGCCAGATCAGACACCCCCATACTTTGCACTGACGAGGGGCAAGCACCCCGAAACACCGTGTCTGCAAATTGGGATTCTGATCTGGCTTATATATCCTGAGTCATATTGCAAAGGATTGTCAAAAATCCACTTGTGACTTTTAGGATCGCTACTTCCAATAGGTGGCGCTGTGCTAGAGTTTGTCTCCTTTACTGGAGAGACAATTTGAATATTTCCCAGAGGGGCATTGCAGCTATAAGTCCCCTTACCTGGCAGCCAGACTGGCTTGCAAAGTCTCCTTAAGGAGAATAGTGTTCCCCCGTGGAATTTTAGGGGCATTGCAGCTATAAGTCCCCTTACCTGGCAGCCAGACTGGCTTGCAAAGTCTCCTTAAGGAGAATAGTGTTCCCCCGTGGTCCCCACATAGCTTTCTCATGAGCCAGATCAGACACCCCCATACTTTGCACTGACGAGGGGCAAGCACCCCGAAACACCGTGTCTGCAAATTGGGATTCTGATCTGGCTTATATATCCTGAGTCATATTGCAAAGGATTGTCAAAAATCCACTTGTGACTTTTAGGATCGCTACTTCCAATAGGTGGCGCTGTGCTAGAGTTTGTCTCCTTTACTGGAGAGACAATTTGAATATTTCCCAGAGGGGCATTGCAGCTATAAGTCCCCTTACCTGGCAGCCAGACTGGCTTGCAAAGTCTCCTTAAGGAGAATAGTGTTCCCCCGTGGAATTTTAGGGGCATTGCAGCTATAAGTCCCCTTACCTGGCAGCCAGACTGGCTTGCAAAGTCTCCTTAAGGAGAATAGTGTTCCCCCGTGGTCCCCACATAGCTTTCTCATGAGCCAGATCAGACACCCCCATACTTTGCACTGACGAGGGGCAAGCACCCCGAAACACCGTGTCTGCAAATTGGGATTCTGATCTGGCTTATATATCCTGAGTCATATTGCAAAGGATTGTCAAAAATCCACTTGTGACTTTTAGGATCGCTACTTCCAATAGGTGGCGCTGTGCTAGAGTTTGTCTCCTTTACTGGAGAGACAATTTGAATATTTCCCAGAGGGGCATTGCAGCTATAAGTCCCCTTACCTGGCAGCCAGACTGGCTTGCAAAGTCTCCTTAAGGAGAATAGTGTTCCCCCGTGGAATTTTAGGGGCATTGCAGCTATAAGTCCCCTTACCTGGCAGCCAGACTGGCTTGCAAAGTCTCCTTAAGGAGAATAGTGTTCCCCCGTGGTCCCCACATAGCTTTCTCATGAGCCAGATCAGACACCCCCATACTTTGCACTGACGAGGGGCAAGCACCCCGAAACACCGTGTCTGCAAATTGGGATTCTGATCTGGCTTATATATCCTGAGTCATATTGCAAAGGATTGTCAAAAATCCACTTGTGACTTTTAGGATCGCTACTTCCAATAGGTGGCGCTGTGCTAGAGTTTGTCTCCTTTACTGGAGAGACAATTTGAATATTTCCCAGAGGGGCATTGCAGCTATAAGTCCCCTTACCTGGCAGCCAGACTGGCTTGCAAAGTCTCCTTAAGGAGAATAGTGTTCCCCCGTGGAATTTTAGGGGCATTGCAGCTATAAGTCCCCTTACCTGGCAGCCAGACTGGCTTGCAAAGTCTCCTTAAGGAGAATAGTGTTCCCCCGTGGTCCCCACATAGCTTTCTCATGAGCCAGATCAGACACCCCCATACTTTGCACTGACGAGGGGCAAGCACCCCGAAACACCGTGTCTGCAAATTGGGATTCTGATCTGGCTTATATATCCTGAGTCATATTGCAAAGGATTGTCAAAAATCCACTTGTGACTTTTAGGATCGCTACTTCCAATAGGTGGCGCTGTGCTAGAGTTTGTCTCCTTTACTGGAGAGACAATTTGAATATTTCCCAGAGGGGCATTGCAGCTATAAGTCCCCTTACCTGGCAGCCAGACTGGCTTGCAAAGTCTCCTTAAGGAGAATAGTGTTCCCCCGTGGAATTTTAGGGGCATTGCAGCTATAAGTCCCCTTACCTGGCAGCCAGACTGGCTTGCAAAGTCTCCTTAAGGAGAATAGTGTTCCCCCGTGGTCCCCACATAGCTTTCTCATGAGCCAGATCAGACACCCCCATACTTTGCACTGACGAGGGGCAAGCACCCCGAAACACCGTGTCTGCAAATTGGGATTCTGATCTGGCTTATATATCCTGAGTCATATTGCAAAGGATTGTCAAAAATCCACTTGTGACTTTTAGGATCGCTACTTCCAATAGGTGGCGCTGTGCTAGAGTTTGTCTCCTTTACTGGAGAGACAATTTGAATATTTCCCAGAGGGGCATTGCAGCTATAAGTCCCCTTACCTGGCAGCCAGACTGGCTTGCAAAGTCTCCTTAAGGAGAATAGTGTTCCCCCGTGGAATTTTAGGGGCATTGCAGCTATAAGTCCCCTTACCTGGCAGCCAGACTGGCTTGCAAAGTCTCCTTAAGGAGAATAGTGTTCCCCCGTGGTCCCCACATAGCTTTCTCATGAGCCAGATCAGACACCCCCATACTTTGCACTGACGAGGGGCAAGCACCCCGAAACACCGTGTCTGCAAATTGGGATTCTGATCTGGCTTATATATCCTGAGTCATATTGCAAAGGATTGTCAAAAATCCACTTGTGACTTTTAGGATCGCTACTTCCAATAGGTGGCGCTGTGCTAGAGTTTGTCTCCTTTACTGGAGAGACAATTTGAATACTCTCTTCACGGCATTCCAATCCTCTTTATTTGGCTTTGACACTTTTCTACTCAGAATTCCTACTGCTGCTGCGATGTCTGGCTTTGTAACAGTTGCTAGATACAGTAATTTTCCCATTGCCATTCTGTACTCTTCATTATTTGTTAACACATTTTGCTCGCTATTCATCTCTTTAAGATAACTGGTTTCCATTGGAGACTTTACTGTTTTTACATCCTTCAATCCAAATGTTTCGATTCTGTCTTGAATCATGTGATTTTGATTAAGTAGGAAACTTCCATCTTCTTCTCTTTCCTCCTGTATTGCTAGGTACTGTTTCCCAAGTCTTTGATCTCGAAATGTTGAGTCAGAATTTTTAGTATGTCCTCTTTATCCCTTTCTTTTTCAAAACAAACTAAAATATCATCAACATATATGAGTACATAGATCCATCTGTCCATCATTCTTTCTGTGTATAGGCAAGGATCAGCTTTGCTCCTTGTAAATTTCTCATTTGTGAGCACTTCTGTGATTTTATCATTCCACGCTTTAGCAGCTTGTTTTAAACCGTATATACTTTTCTGTAGTTTACAAACCATGTTCGGGATACTTTTATCTTTGAATCCTGGAGGTTGATCCATGTAAATATCTTCTGTTAAATCTCCATTCAAAAATGCTGTCTTTACGTCCAGATGCTTCAACTCCATTTGTTTCCTTGCTGCAACTGCAAACAAAGTTCTTATTGTAGTATGTTTGACAACTGGAGCCAATGTTTCATCATTGTCTTCTCCATATTTTTGAGAATAACCTTGCGCTACGAGTCTTGCTCGGTATCGTTCAGCTTTGCCATCTGTTTGGTATTTTACTTTAAAAACCCATTTAGATCCTATAGCTTTTCTTCCTTCTGGTAATTCTGTCAGTGTAAATGTCTTTGAGTCATGCATGGATTTTATTTCTGTTGTTCTGCTTTCCATATAGTACAGTCTTTCTTTAAATGTCCCTTTTTCTTACATCTGAAACATTCTCCTGTCTCTTTATTATAGGGTCTCTTTGATTCTGTAGCTTTAAGAGCATTTCCAACATCTTTGTCAGTAGAATCATTTGTCCGCTCTTTCCTTCTTTGATATTCATCTATGAGTCTGGTCTTCACAAACTCTAATGTAATGTCTGCTTCAGGTCTTGTCTTTAGTGCATTTATTAAAGCAGTGTATGAATCCGGTAAACTGCACAATAATATTGCTGCTATGAGACTATCCTTAATAACTTCACCAATTGATCTCAGCTGTGATATCACTTGCATCATAGAGAATATATGCTCCTGTATGTCATTGTCTGCACTCACTCTCATGCTGTAAAGCTTTCTTAGCAGAAATAACTTGTGATTTAAGCTGGGTCTTTTATGTAGCTTTCTTAATGCTTCCCACATTCCCTGTGCTGTATCCTCATTCCTTATGTGGATTAATTGAGAATATTCCACTAATAGGCTGATAGTAGCTCTTGCTTGTCTATTTTTCTTATCCCATGTCTCATTATTATTATTGGGTCTATCTGTAGTGATTACTTCCCATAAATCATCTTTAGACAATAACATCTCCACTTTGAACCTCCAGAACTGATAGTTCTCATTATTCAGCTTAGCTACTGTGAGTTTTAGCTCTGTGCTACTCATCAGCTTTAATTTGTCTTACTTGTTTGGAGATAATTGTACTGAAGAATTCTTCTGCATTCCCCAGGGTCTTGCTGAGCTTTCTGGTGTCCTGGGTGTCTGGGATCTTTGGTGCCTGGTATCCTGGGTGCCTGGGATTCTTTGGGTGTCTGGGCATATAACCTGTTGCACAGCACAGCTTCTAGCTTCCCAGTTGTAGACAAAAGTTCACAAAACAGATTACATGGGATAACAAACTCTTTACTTCTGAGAGAACATGAGGTAATGATTTGCACAGTCATACAGCACTGTATCAGGAAGAGAAAGTGAAACCAGAAAGAAAAACAAAAGACTTTTTACAACAGTGAGTAAGGAAACTTTACACAACATGGCCATCTACTGTTAGATCAGCATAAAGTCCTCTTTCACACATACAAAGAAGTCCTTCAACTGTTGTATATACCAACAGCTGTCATGTCAGCCAGTATCAGAAATACCTTTAAAAACCCATGATAGTTGAGGGCCCTCGCGAGAGTTAAGGCCACTTCTGGACCAGATTAACCAGGAGGACATCCTAATGAGCGACTGAGGTCTAAACAACAATGCTGTGTTCACATTTTACAGCCACTTTGCAGTAGAGCTGCAATGTTTTTGTTGTAATTTTAGAAAATCACAGAAAAACTGCTATGAAGATGCAACAAGTGAAAGCAGCATAAAAGGGCTGAGATAAGTGACTCCAAAATACCTCATCCACCATTTATCTGACAAGGAAACCAAAGTTCACAAGGATAAAAGTCAATGTCTTCCATCCCTCTGACTTGTGTGACCCCTGAGCAGAGCCATCAGATATGGCTGGTCCCCGACAATTACCCAGTGTCAATGGTCGATATTTGACCTGAACCTTTATCTCACTAATTTGAGGAACCGTTAAGTCTTTTTGCTTAAGATGATGAAGGATTTAGGAGGCTATTAGGCGGCTCCAAATATTGATGGCTGGTTTCATCCCGTGCATGACTAATGGTGGAGTGGAGGAGGCCGCTTATTTACAGTCCCACCAGTCTTCATTTTGTGGAGCTTTGTGGTCTCATTTTCTTGGTCTCATGGACACTTAGTTAGGTGGGGAAGAACAAGGCACAAAACTAATTGTCTTTCACGGGGCCAAAATAAAAAAAGCTGCAGATTTTATTCCATTGTGGAAAAACGTTCCTCCAGATAATGAGCTGCAGGTGTAACTCCAGCGCAACGTAAAATAAACACAAAGTGCAGCGAGACTTCAGATACGATTAAACATGGAACAGGATCCGGCTTGTGCTGCGGCCCGGCTTGTTTTCTGGCTTCGGACGGCCTCATTGTATGTTACTTGGACGGATTCTGCTCAGCCTAATTTTCACTCTGGCAAGTTGGCAAATGTTGGGGAATAGGAAAATTGTTAAATAGATTTAATGTAAAAAAGTGATTTGGAATTTAGAAAAGTGCAATTTCCAGCAACCTCTGAGAAGTGCTGACAATGAGAAAGCTCCATCACCCCAGGAGAACCAAGCAGGGGTGATGTACTGTGTGCACCAGACACCAAGTAACTACTAGCCCTGCTGGACTGTAGGTGTAGAAGCCCTGACAGCAGGGGGGCCACCACCATCAGGAGATGCCTAACGAGAACAGAAAAACACCAAGAGGACCTCATAATTTCCAGCAACCTCGGAGAAGTGCTGACAATGAGAAAGCTGCATCACCCCAGGAGAACCAAGCAGGGGTGATGTACTGTGTGCATCAGACACCAAGTAACTACTAGCCCTGCTGGACTGTAGGTGTAGAAGCCCTGACAGCAGGGGGGCCACCACCATCAGGAGATGCCTAATGAGAACAGAAAAACACCAAGAGGACCTCATAATTTCCAGCAACCTCGGAGAAGTGCTGACAATGAGAAAGCTCCATCACCCCAGGAGAACCAAGCAGGGGTGATGTACTGTGTGCATCAGACACCAAGTAATTACTAGCCCTGCTGGACTGTAGGTGTAGAAGCCCTGACAGCAGGGGGGCCACCACCATCAGGAGATGCCTAATGAGAACAGAAAAACACCAAGAGGACCTCATAATTTCCAGCAACCTCGGAGAAGTGCTGACAATGAGAAAGCTCCATCACCCCAGGAGAACCAAGCAGGGGTGATGTACTGTGTGCACCAGACACCAAGTAACTACTAGCCCTGCTGGACTGTAGGTGTAGAAGCCCTGACAGCAGGGGGGCCACCACCATCAGGAGATGCCTAACGAGAACAGAAAAACACCAAGAGGACCTCATAATTTCCAGCAACCTCTGAGAAGTGCTGACAATGAGAAAGCTCCATCACCCCAGGAGAACCAAGCAGGGGTGATGTACTGTGTGCACCAGACACCAAGTAACTACTAGCCCTGCTGGACTGTAGGTGTAGAAGCCCTGACAGCAGGGGGGCCACCACCATCAGGAGATGCTTAATGAGAACAGAAAAACACCAAGAGGACCTCATAATTTCCAGCAACCTCGGAGAAGTGCTGACAATGAGAAAGCTCCATCACCCCAGGAGAACCAAGCAGAGGTGATATATTGTGTACACCAGACATCAAGTAACTACTAGCCCTGCTGGACTGTAGGTGTAGAAGCCCTGACAGCAGGGGTGCCACCACCATCAGGAGATGCCTAACAAGAACAGAAAAACACCAAGAGGACCTCATAATTTCCAGCAACCTCGGAGAAGTGCTGACAATGAGAAAGCTCCATCACCCCAGGAGAACCAAGCAGGGGTGATGTATTGTGTACACCAGACATCAAGTAACTACTAGCCCTGCTGGACTGTAGGTGTAGAAGCCCTGACAGCAGGGGGGCCACCACCATCAGGAGATGCCTAACGAGAACAGAAAAACACCAAGAGGACCTCATAATTTCCAGCAACCTCGGAGAAGTGCTGACAATGAGTCACCCCAGGAGAACCAAGCAGGGGTGATGTACTGTGTGCATCAGACACCAAGTAACTACTAGCCCTGCTGGACTGTAGGTGTAGAAGCCCTGACAGCAGGGGGCCCACCACCATCAGGAGATGCCTAACGAGGACAGACAAACAGCACACACATAATTTCCAGCAATATCAGAGAGGTGCTAACTAGTAAGAAGTCTCTAATCTTCTATCGAGGACCACGCTTGGGTGATCTAATGTGTGCACCAGACACCAAGTAACTATTAGCCCTGCTGGACTATTGTGATGACCAATAGCAGAGGGGTAAAAGCCGTGTCAGCAAGGGGGGCTGTGGCGCCCCTGACCTGGTCAGGCACCACTGAGTACTGCACCCATGCTGGGGACAGTACAATACAGGTAATCCAGAAGGCTGACAGGGGTGTGGTACACAGGCGCATAGTAATCAGCTCTCACACATGTACCCATGAGAGGACCCCTGGGGATCCCAGGAGGGGGAAAAGCCTTGACCTTCACTGGAATAGTGGAGGGGGCCAAAAGCCTCCATCTCCTCTCAAGGGGTGTGGTAAGAGAATCTGGTTGCTAGGTGGCGTAGGCAAGAACAGGAGAGGAGGGGCAGTGAGTCAGTTAGAGCAGAACTCCATAGGGCTCAGTGAGGAGCAGACCTGTGGGGCTGTTGCTGTCTAACAGCGCCCGCGCAGTGGCTACTGACGGGGGAGAACGGTCAACTAGGAGTGCTACCCGAAATCCATCTTCAGCTAGAGAGAGAGCAACGGAGTGGGAAGTAAGGAGACTGCTAGAGAGTACCAGGCCCAAACGGGCGGCAGATCCCGAAGCGGAGATAGATCCAGCTTTCTTTTGCTAAACCTGCCGGTGTGGGGCTCTCAAAGCCCACGCCACAACACCACAAAAAGCCGCAGCCACGTAGCCACAGTTAGGGCCCATAGCTCACAGGAGGCAAGAAGCTGGAGTGATCTGGCCCAGGCAACAAGCACACGGCAAACGAAGGGGAGTGAGGCTTCAGCAACTTCCCTGGGTGACCCCCGTAGGGACTAAAAGTCGGGGTCACCCCAAACCAAAAAGGGCTAAGGAAGGCGAGTTAGTAGTCACCCTCACAAGTCAGCCTGAAGGACACCTGGTTCCCGCCTGGTTCATCCCAGCTACGCCCGGGTTACTCACCCTGCCACCTGAAGTGAGTAAAAACCCTGAAAGACATTCTGCCTGTGTGGAGTTATTCTGCGCCTTGTGGTACTACGCACCTACATCGGGCCCTGGGGCTTGCCTCACTCTCAGGAGGCTATTCCAACTAACTGCACATACCATCAGCCCCAGGCGACCCTCAACCTGCAGTGGCGGTCCCTACTGGCCGCAATACTGAGAGTGGCGTCACGAAAAGAAGAAGATCTCCTACCTGTGACCAGATCCAGCTGAGTGGAGTCCCTGAAGGTAATGCACCGACACAACACCTGTGGGGCTTCACATCTGGCGTCACGAACAGGATAAGGACTAGACCTGTTCAGACAGGTGACCATGTGCCTGGGCGGTCCGCTTGAAAAGTTGGAAGCGCCGCCATATTGCCACCATGAAAAGCGCGCTGAAAAACAACAGCAGCCCGCGCTGGAAGAAGTTACCGCCCACGAAGAGGTGTGGCTACCCAGAGATCCCCTGCAGAGTTCTGACCTTGCCAGCTATGAGAGTGGAAGCGTCCAGAGACGTCGGGACAGAAAGGGAGCCAGAAGCCTGCTGCTGGGAGAGGAGCTGCTGAAAGAGGCAGAGCGGAAACTGAACAGCTTGCTACTAGAGGCAACGGCGAGTCCACAGCTGGAGAGTCGTGCAGAAGACGGCGCAGAAGAAATGGCGTCTGACCGCAGAAACCCAGAACCGGGCTCCGCTGCCTGGTGGTATCGAGAGCTGGCCCAGTTCTGCGACCGACTGGAGACCCGGGTCGTGGAGCAGATCCGAGAAGAACGCATGGAACTTCTGGAGATGGCTGCCGCGGTTCAGGCCTATGAGAGGGGAACCGCACGACGAGTGCCAGACCGGACGGCGACGACTCAGACCCCGATGCTGCCACCGATGGGTGAGTCCAGTATTACCCCTGCCGGCCCGGATGCCCCGCCCCTGCTGCCACGCCCGCGGTCCCTGAAGAGGCGCCCGGCGACGCTGAGCCAGGCCGCAGCCACGCCAGGTGCGGCCCGCCAAGCCCAGGCCGCCGCAGCGATGCCCTGCTCGGCCCACCAAGACCCGGCCGCCGCAGCGATGCCCTGCTCGGCCCGCCAAGCCCCGGCCGCCGCAGCGATGCCCTGCTCGGCCCGCCAAGCCCCGGCCGCCGCAGCGATGCCCTGCTCGGCCCACCAAGACCCGGTCCCTGCAGCGACGCCCAGCCCAGCCTGCACAGATCCCATCACAGCTGCGACGCCGATCCAGGCCGCCGCCATACAGGCCGCGGCCCGCCAAGACCAGGCCGCCGCCATACAGGGCGCGGCCCGCCAAGACCAGGCCGCCACCATGCCAGGCGCGGCCCGCCAAGAGATTGCATCACCATTTACCGCGGCCCGCAAGGCCAGAGCAGACACCGCTCCCCAGTCCAAAGAGGTCCCTGCTGGAAAGCCCACGCTGGGGGAGGACCCCGAATACTGGCGGCTGAAGGCTGACATGGAGGCCAAGTTTCCACAATGGTTGGTGGACCGGTACATGCTCCCTCCGCATACCCCCAAGAGGATTCCAGCAACCCCTGCAGCAACCACGCCAAAGAGTCCCCCGCCTGGGCCTGCTGAAGAAAGCCCATTCCCAGCACTGCCACCAAAGGAGTGCCAAGAAGAACTAAGGGGGAGAGGAGGCCAGGAAGCTGAGGAGCTGACTCCGGAGCCACCGGCAGTGGAGCAATACTCAGAGCCGGAGATGTTACCCTATTCCCGTTGGGATGAGGAGGACTTGACACCGTCTGCTGATGAAGACCAGCCCAGAAACCTCACCTGGGGCCCTGCAGGCATTGAGGTAACAGCCCAGCAGAACCCAGCCCGCAAGACAAGGCGTCGCAACAGAACAACGCTGTCCCCTGCACCACAGTCTCCAGAGCAGAGAGAAGTCACAGCCAGAGACCTACAAGAAAAACGGTCCCTGAGAAGAGCCAAAGCCCAGGTCAGAGGACCCCTTTGCAGAGGAGTAGTGGAGGATTTCAATTTGAAAAGTGGATATGGATTCATTGTAGCACCTGGTGTGAAGGAAGGGATATTTGTCAACCGAAGAGATGTGAGCGCTCATCTGCCTAGAGGACACCCTGGCAGAAACCTAAAGATGGGGGATTCAGTACAGTTTACCATGCATCAAGGCGAAAGAGGACTGTACGCGCTTGACGTAGCACTATGTACCAGCAAACCTTACAGCCACCCCATGCTACAGGAAAGAGAAACAGATACAGGAAAGGAAACAGATGAAGATAGAGAAAGCAGAGACAAGGAACCTGCAGATGAGACAACAACAGATGAAGAAAGAGGCCAAGAAAGCAACAGGTGCCGCAGCCCTACAGGCCCAAGCCCTGGTGAAATGGAGGAGTAAAGGAAAGTAAGAAGTCAGCAGTTAGAAAGTTAAAGTTTTGAAAAGTTTGTTTTGCAACGTTTACGTTTAAGCATGTGCCCACAAAAACTATTGTGAGAAAACCATAAACCTTAAGGCTATGAACTGGCTATAGCCACAAACTCTCGCAGTGTAAATAGTTACACCAAAAGGGCACCACCACCACCAGAGTCAGCCTGTTTAGGGGCTTGGCTCGTCTGCAACCAGGAGGAGCCCGTCCGTATATAGGGCCTTGGCTTACCTGCAACCAGAGAGCATGCCTGTTTATGGGGCCTGGCTCTCCACCACAAAGAGGGTACCTGGTCAGCACCAACTGTGGAGGCCGCCTCTACATCCTGCCAGAAGAGGCTGAAGGCGCGGATCCACCAGGCCAGGTATACCCTGAAACCACCAGCCCATGTAAGCCGCCTCTACATCCTGCCAGAAGTGGCTGAAGCCGCGGCCAGCGTGAAAGGGTTTTGGGTGGGTTAACGGACTTGTGGGTGGAGGGTGGTGATGTATGGTACCTGGTGCTTTTAAAAATGTTTTACATGTTTTAATGTTTTATGCATTTTAAAATGTTGTCTTGCAGCCCGAGGACGTGCTGGTGATAACTAAGGGGGAATGTGGCGCCCCTGACCTGGTCAGGCACCACTGAGTACTGCACCCATGCTGGGGACAGTACAATACAGGTAATCCAGAAGGCTGACAGGGGTGTGGTACACAGGCGCATAGTAATCAGCTCTCACACATGTACCCATGAGAGGACCCCTGGGGATCCCAGGAGGGGGAAAAGCCTTGACCTTCACTGGAATAGTGGAGGGGGCCAAAAGCCTCCATCTCCTCTCAAGGGGTGTGGTAAGAGAATCTGGTTGCTAGGTGGCGTAGGCAAGAACAGGAGAGGAGGGGCAGTGAGTCAGTTAGAGCAGAACTCCATAGGGCTCAGTGAGGAGCAGACCTGTGGGGCTGTTGCTGTCTAACAGCGCCCGCGCAGTGGCTACTGACGGGGGAGAACGGTCAACTAGGAGTGCTACCCGAAATCCATCTTCAGCTAGAGAGAGAGCAACGGAGTGGGAAGTAAGGAGACTGCTAGAGAGTACCAGGCCCAAACGGGCGGCAGATCCCGAAGCGGAGATAGATCCAGCTTTCTTTTGCTAAACCTGCCGGTGTGGGGCTCTCAAAGCCCACGCCACAACACCACAAAAAGCCGCAGCCACGTAGCCACAGTTAGGGCCCATAGCTCACAGGAGGCAAGAAGCTGGAGTGATCTGGCCCAGGCAACAAGCACACGGCAAACGAAGGGGAGTGAGGCTTCAGCAACTTCCCTGGGTGACCCCCGTAGGGACTAAAAGTCGGGGTCACCCCAAACCAAAAAGGGCTAAGGAAGGCGAGTTAGTAGTCACCCTCACAAGTCAGCCTGAAGGACACCTGGTTCCCGCCTGGTTCATCCCAGCTACGCCCGGGTTACTCACCCTGCCACCTGAAGTGAGTAAAAACCCTGAAAGACATTCTGCCTGTGTGGAGTTATTCTGCGCCTTGTGGTACTACGCACCTACATCGGGCCCTGGGGCTTGCCTCACTCTCAGGAGGCTATTCCAACTAACTGCACATACCATCAGCCCCAGGCGACCCTCAACCTGCAGTGGCGGTCCCTACTGGCCGCAATACTGAGAGTGGCGTCACGAAAAGAAGAAGATCTCCTACCTGTGACCAGATCCAGCTGAGTGGAGTCCCTGAAGGTAATGCACCGACACAACACCTGTGGGGCTTCACAGGGGCCACCACCATTAAAAGGTGCGTAATGAGAACAGAAAAACACCAAGCGGTCCTCATAAATTTCAGCAATCTGGGAGAAGTGCTGACCAGTGGGAAGTATCTATTCTTCTATCAAGGACCATGCCTGGGATGATGTACTGCGTCCACCTGAGAACTTCCAGTATCCATACTTGCTGAGCTGGACTCTCCTGGGTCACCAAGACCAAGGTGCATAAAAACAATAAGAGCCAAAGGGACGCCACCATCAGGAGATGTATCATTAAGACAGGTCCACACCAAGAAGTTCTCATGATTTCCAGCAATCTTGAAGAAGTGCTGACTAGTGGGAAGTCTCTATTCTTCTATCAAGGACCATGCCTGGGGTGATGTACTGCGTCCACCTGAGAACTTACAGTATCCATCCTTGCTGAGCTGGACCCTCCTGGGTCACCAAGAGTAAGATGTATAGAAACCACAAGAGCCAAAGGGACGCCACATTCAGGAGATGTATCACTAGGCCAGGTCCTCACCAAGAGGTCCATTCAGGGAACAATATGACGGATGTGGCCGCCTTCACACTGGTTTGTGGTCCCATGATTAGTAATTACTAGGAATGATTGAATTGATCGGATAGATCGAATTTCATAAGGACGTGAAAGAGCAAAGCTGATAATTGCATATAGGGTAGAAAAGGCCTAAATGTGTCAGACTACTGCAGCAAGGAACAACATGGAAAATGGTAGTGGTGGTCTGAGTCTGTGAATAATATTACCCAGAGTCAAGTATTAGGCAGGTGCAGGAGCTGCGGAGTCAGTGCAACTGTGAATGGATTTTTACATTCTACAGCACTGTACCTCAATTACTGCAGATTTACAGAAATGTAACTGTCTCACAAGGCATCGGCGGTTCAGAAAAATTAATTGGTCTCTTGTAAAAGTCCAATATTACATCGGAGCATGCCACCCGAATACAGGCGGCTGTTGCAGGGCCTTTCTTTTGGAACGGGACCATACCTTGCTTTTCTTGTTGCGCTGGGGGGGGGCTGAGTTTGGGGCTTATTTTTATTTGACTTTTTTGATCCCTTCATTTTTCATACCCGCTTTACTTGTCCAATTTATCAGCTGTACACGACAATCCTGCGAGTTGCCATTTGCACAATCCTTTCCAGGAGTTAAGCTACGGGCACATACCTGGTATCGCAGAATTATTGGGTTATGGTGGATCAGGGACTTGTGAGGGGAGGGAATAATATAGAATGAAAAAAGACAAAGCAAAAAATAAAAAAATAAGATAAATACAAAGTAAACTAAGTGCAATTTAATAACCGTACACCACCAGAACGCTGCCGGAGTTTCCGCATTTTGCTTTTTGTGCCTCGTCTCCCTAGTTTTGTGTTCGAAAGTTTGTGAACCCTCCAGAATTTTCCATATTTATGCATAAATTTGATTTAAACTACATCGGATTTTCACACAAGTCCAAAAATTAGATTAAAAAACCAAACCAAACAGATGAGTCAGAAATATTAGACTCCAATATCACATCTGTCAGTGTAGAAGTATGTGAACCCTCCGGATTAGGTGAAATTGGAGGTTTTTTCAATAATTTGATATCAATTTATTGAGAATTTATGATGATTTATGAAAGTCTGATCTTCAGATCACTTTATGGACAAGTGTCATGGCAAGAACAAAGATTTATGAAAAGTTGTTCAGCCTGGAAAAGGTTACACAGCCATTAACAAAACGTTTAGGCTTTACCAAACAAAGTGAGATTGATTGTGTACAAATTAAGGAAATTTCAAACCATTATTATCCTCCCAAGGGGTCCACAACTTCACTCCAAGAGCAAAATGTATAATAGTCTGCGAGGTCACAAAGAAACCCAAGGTCACCTCTAAGCAACTAAAGGCCTCACTCACAACTCACATTATCTACCCTCAGGAGACACTGTAGAGCAATGCTCTGCATGGCAGGATTGCACATCCTCCACAAAGACCATTGCTGCTCAGCTACGGTCTACTGTAGATCACCTGGACAAGCCAAACGGTGTCGGAACAATGTTCTGAGGACGGATAAGACCAAGAGATTGTTACTTTAAATGAAAAGAAAAATCATTGCATTACAGTAAAAACCCCATCATATCTGTGATGTCCTGACGTCCACCGAGACTCACATTAGAGAAGCCATCTCTCCAAACACACCCAGCCCCCTCCCCGCTCTCCCTCCACCCTTGTGCAGTGCAGGTACGGAGGCCAGATTCGCACATTCATCGTGGGCCGTGGTCTTCGTGCTGGGAATTCGCGGCTTCGTCCTTCGTAGACTCGTCCAATATTTTAACACAATGGTAGCGAAGATGTGGAAATAAATCAGACCCTCACAGCCGTCCACGATAGCAGCCGTCAGTAATGCGAATTAGTTCTGGAAAATGTGTTAAATGCGTAAACTACACGGAGTAATCCGGAGAGGACGTGAATGGAAAATGAGGCTCAGCGCGGAGCGTTGTGGGTGAGTCAGGGGCTGGAGACCCCCGAAGCCGGGCTCAGAACACAGCATTAAGGTCATTACATCAAAGGAGTCTGGGAATGCGAATAGAAAGCAGCGAGGCTGAGTCTGGTCAGGAAGATTTACTGGCACAATAACCCATTAGATACAGAGGACGCCCCCCAGCACAGGATCACACCCCCCCAGCGCAGGCTCACACTGTCTGCTCCATGGATCTTCTGGGATTTACTGTCTGCCAAGTGACAAGGACATGTGCTCCTGATCCAGACAGGGGGTGTAAGGTGAACCCCAGGACTAAAGACCCCGCGCAGGGGGCATCCGCACATCCAGCTCTGCGCTCATTGCATGGGGGGGATACATTGTATCCCACAACACATCAGCTCCAGAATGTGGATCCTACAAAATAATGGAGTCATAATGAAAAAATATCAAATATAACAATCTAATCATAGAAAATCAGGGTCACAGGTGAATTACTTCATTTGAGCATTTCTCCCCTGGCATTAAGAGGCTGTGATGACTCCCGTGGTCTTCTTTCCAATATGCAAGAAAGTTTTTCACTCTCTATAACCCAACTCTTTATTTTTATGCCTTTTTTGGTTGTATTTATTATATGCTTTTATATGATCTGAGGATTTTTGCGCTTTTACTTGTCCTTTGTATTGTTCTATATTTTTATTACTATTTCTTACATTTATTTTTAACTATTTATAATTTGTTTTTCATTTATTCCCATTCTCTATATACCTGGATGGGTTCAGGATGGAGACAAACAGTATATACCATTAAGGGGTCCATGATGGGGGACTTGTATGATAGGAAGCGGCATAGGATAGGGACATATATACCAGTAAGGGGCCCAGGATGGGGGACATATATACCAGGAAGGGGCCAAGGATAGGGACATATATACCAGTAATGGGTCCAGGATGGGGGACATATATGCCAGGAAGGGGCCAAGGATAGGGACATATATACCAGTAAGGGGCCCAGGATGGGGGACATTTGCAAGGAAGGGGCCCAGGATGAGGGGCATATGTACCAGTAAGGGGCACCAGGATGGGGAACATATATACTAGGATCGGGGACATATACTGTATACCAGGAAGGGGCCCAAAAGGGGGGCATTTATACCAGGTTGGGGGACATATATACCAGGAAGTGGCCCAGAATGAGGGACATATATACCTGAAAGGGGCCCAGGATGGGGAATATATATACCAGAAAGAAGCCCAGGATGGGGAACATACAGTATATATCAGTAAAGGACCCAGGATTAGGGACGTATATACCAGGATGAGGGACATATATACTAGGAAGGTGCCCAGGATTGGGGATATATATACCAGGATGAGTGATATACAGTAATGAGCAAATGGGTAACAATGTGTTGAACTTTTGACTTCCAGGCTCCATATCTCACCATTCTTTACAGCTTTGAGCGTGAGATGACCTTCATTTTATAGACAATCATCTTGGCTATTACATACATAAATTTCACTTGCAGCTATTTAGCATATGATTAGTTATGCAGATTCTCGTCATGCACTGCATTGTTACTGTTATGCTCTTTTTCATCCTGTATACTACAAATTACAATCTGTTCTCACATTCCCTAATAGCTCAGTGTAATATTAGGTTGATTCCCAATTGAAAGGTCACTGGTTCGAATCAAGGCAATGCCATAAAGAACATTTCCCAAGAAAACAGAAACAGTATCATCCAGTTCATCGATAGCAGTCTCTTGGCCAAGAAAATTGCCAAATTGCATCATGTGAGGCCATGACAGGTGGAAGAATACGAAATGAACTCCGTCCATCCATTCAAAAGCCAAGAGGTGACGTCCAGGGAAAATATCACAGTCAACAAGTCACTCATCTCAAGGTCCATCAGTTCTGGTGACACCCGGCAGTGGAGGCGGCACATCTGCTTCATAATATTAAGATCACAAATGTCCATGCAAGCACCGAGCGACGCGCATTACACAAGTCTGGAATTGTGGCCCGAAAAAAGGTGAAGGAGCCTCAACTTCAATATCATCATAAGAAGCGTTGGCTCGAGATTACAAAGAAGAAAAAGTGGAAGATTGGAAATGGGTAATTGGGAGCGATTAGACAAAAGTCAATAGATGGCTGTGATCGACGCAAATGTTCAGAAAGAACAATAAAAAAACAAAAAAAGGCTAAAGGATCGAGAAATGGAAGGAACTGCCAAGTTTGGTGGAGGAAGCCTGATGATATGAGGGTGTTTCACAGCCAAAGGAGTTGGATACTTGACCAGGATGGATGGTGGTCTCAATGCTGAGCTATATGTGAGTATTGTTACGGGGGCTGTCTGATTATAAAAACCAAAGAGATATCAGACAGTAAGGGTCCACCGTGCAAAGTCTCTGCTGCAGACTATGGCAGAGGATAAGGGGTATCTTGTACCACGAAAGCAGTACTGACACTGATACGTCTCAGTGACACTAGAGCCAATCACGGCGTGTACTGTTAAAGTCTCAGCGACTACCGTATTTAGCATTTACGTAAAAGGGATATGTTAATGAGTGAGGAAGGGTATATAAATGTGCCGCTGTAAATAGTAGTAGCACAAGTGCAGAGTGCAATACCTCTGTTAAACTCACAGAGGAATATAATTAGTAAATAAGGCAATTCCTCCCGTACTTGGAGGGTGTGTGGTATGATCTCTGTTAATGATCACAGAGACGCAGGCAGTGAGTGTGAAATGGCACCTACCTAGGTCCGTTCCTCTAGTGGTGCCAGGAGACGGACAGCAGCGTAAGCCGCACAAAGCTCCTACCTGCGTTCGCTCCACTAGTGTGCGAGGACACGAACCACTAGATATGGCACCTGCCTAGGTCCGCTCCACTAGTGGTGCAAAAGAGACGGACAGCAGCATAAGCCGCACAAAGCTCCTACCTCTGTTCGCTCCACTAGTGTGCGAGGATACGAACAACTGCCAGACGCAGTATAAGGAACGTTACCCTAGCGGCAACGTCCACCTACGAGTAGAATCACAAGGCCCAGCCGGACCATGTGCCTCAGGCACCTGACTATGTCCGCTCCAATAAGGTGCGAGGATACGGACCGCAGCCGAAGCTGTAAGGTACAAGAACGCTACCCTGCCGGTAGCGCTCACGTAGCATAGACAGAGAGATGCCTAGAGGGACGTGCACAGAGCGTCTACTCTCATGCATGAACCAAGAGGACTTTGCGCCGGGCGGCGTGCGTCAGAGTCTTATATAGACTCTGTGCCTCATCCAAGATGGAGGACACCAGAGCCAATCCGCTGCCAGAACGACAGCAATGACATCACGCTGGCCTATCACCGAGCAAAGCGTCACAAGCACATGACCAGCGACCAATCGGCATAGAAGGTGTCAGAGACATGTGACCACGTGTCACAAGCACATGACCAGCGGCCAATCAGCTTAGAAGGTGTCAGAGACATGTGACCTCGTGTCAGCAATGATGTCACCCGCACATGTGCAATGGCTCCAAGATAGGACTTAGTCTCCAGCGCTTGCACATGTGCAGTAGCAAGAAATCTGAACATAGTCTCCAGTGCTTGCACATGTGCAGTAGAAAGAAATCCGAACATAGTCTCCAGTGCCACAGCAACCGTAACAGTACCTCCCCCTCAAGGACCCCCCTCCCGGCGATGCAGGTAATCGGCAACTAAGTCGGGAGCATGGACGGCCTCCTTAGGCTCCCAAGAGCGATGTTCCGGGCCGTAGCCCTCCCAATCTATCAAGAAGAACCTGCGCTCTCGAACCATCTTAGAACCAACTATGGCTCGTACCTCATAGCTAGAGCGAGAGGAATCAGAGGCAGGAGAGTGCACTTCACGAGCGTGAGGTAAAATAGCCGGCTTTAGCAGTGAAACATGGAATTTGTCATGGATCCTAAGATGGACGGGTATCTTCAATTGGTAGACTACAGGATTTACCTGTCGAAGAACCTCATAAGGACCCAGGAAGCGAGGAGCAAATTTGACAGAGCTCACTCTAAGTTTCACGTGTTTTGCAGAGAGCCACACAAAGTCCTCCGGAGAAAAGACAGGAGCCGGGCGACGAAACCGATCGGATACCGTCTTCATATGGTCCTTAGCTGCTTGGATCGACTCTTGAGTCCGATCCCAAACCTCTCTGGCATTAGTTGCCCAGTCGGCCACAAGAGGAGGAGGTGCAGCAGCGGGAAACGGTACCGGTACCCTAGGGTGTTGCCCATTATTGAGTACCAATGGTGTCTGCCCAGTGGCCTCAGCCAGCGAATTGTTAAGGGCAAATTCTGCCCAGGGTAGGAGGGAGGACCAGTTATCGTGGTTCTCAGCAACAAAGTGTCGAAGGTATATAATCATGGATTGATTGGTACGCTCAACCAAACCATTGGTCTCCGGATGGTATGCCGAAGAGAGATTCAACTCAATTTGCAGAAGGCTACAAAGATCTCGCCAGAAACGGAAAGCAAATTGCGGGCCTCTATCACAAATGATACGATCTGGCATCCCGTGAAGCCTAAAGACATGCTTGAGGAATAGTTTGACTAGTACCCTGGAAGATGGGATTCTCGATAACGGAACCATCCGGGAAAAATGGTCCGTAATGACCCACACAAATCTATGTTCCTGTGAACACGGAAGATCACCCAAAAAGTCCATGCCTACCACCTCCCATGGTCTATCTGGCACTGGTAAAGGATGCCAGAGCCCAGCCGGTCTCTGCCGTAATGGACGGTTGCGAGCACACGAGTAGCAGGAACCGACATATCTCTTGACGTGGCTGGTTAAGTGTGGCCACCAATACCACCTCTCGAGTAACTCTCGTGTCCTTCTAATACCAAAATGCCCACCCACCTTTGAGGTGTGGGCCCACGACAGTATATCATTCTGTCGATCAGGCGGAACAAAGGTCTTGCCCGGTGGGATTTGGTCTAACGTCACAGGGGAGAGCGTATGAAAAACCCTGGAGGGAAGGATAAGACAAGGTTCGTCAATCTCTTCCTGGGTAGAAACCATAGAGCGAGACAGGGCGTCTGCCTTGTTATTCTTACTCCCAGACAGATAGTTGATGGAGAAGTGAAGCGGGAGAAAAACAAGGACCAGCGGGCTTGGCGAGGATTCAGACGCTGAGCGGTTTGTAAGTACATCAGATTCTTATGGTCTGTATAGACCTGGAAAGGATGTTTCGCTCCTTCTAGCAAGTGACGCCACTCCTCCAAGGCTAATCTCAGGGCGAGCAGTTCCCTATCCCCAATGGTATAGTTTCTCTCTGCCGGTGAAAAGGTTTTAGCAAAGAAGAAACACGGCCTTTTTCTACCTACACCGTTCTTTTGATACAAGACCGCACCAGCACCCACTGAAGAGGCATCAACCTCCAAGAGGAAGGGCTTATTCTCATCGGGTCTTTGAAGAACGGGAGCAGTTGAAAAGTGTCTTTTTACTGCCTCAAAAGCCTGAGATGTCTCAGTAGACCAGACTTTTGGATTAGCACCTTTCTTAGTCAAGGCCACCAAAGTGGAGAAATGGGGTATGAACTGCCGGTAATAATTTATGAATCCTAAGAAGCGTTGCACCACCTTCAAGGAATGAGGTTCGGACCATTCCAGGACAGCAGAGAGCTTCGCAGGATCCATAGCCAGACCCTCTTGTGAGATAATGTAACCCAAAAAAGGCAAGGATGACTGCTCGAATACACACTTTTCGAGTTTAGCAAACAATGAGTGCTCCCTTAAACGGGAAAGGACACGAACGACATCCTGACGATGAGTCTCCAGATCAGGAGAAAAAATCAGGATGTCGTCCAGATACACCACGACGGAGGATAACAGTAAATCCCTGAACACATCGTTTACAAAGTCCTGAAATACTGCGGGTGCATTACATAAACCAAAAGGCATGACGAGGTATTCATAGTGACCGTCTCGGGTGTTAAAAGCGGTCTTCCATTCGTCACCCTCTCGAATTCGTACCAAGTTATACGCACCCCGCAGATCCAACTTCGTAAAAACCTGAGCTCCCCTCAGTCTGTCAAACAGCTCCGAAATGAAAGGTAACGGGTATTTGTTCTTTATTGTGATTGCGTTGAGACCCCTGTAATCTATGCAGGGACGCAAATCACCCTCTTTCTTTCGAACAAAGAAAAACCCAGCTCCCGCGGGAGAGACAGACTTATGAATGAACCCCTTCTCTAAACTCTCTCTTATATAGGTCGACATGGCCTCCGACTCAGGTATTGAAAGGGGGTAAACCCTGCTCTTAGGTGGAACCGAACCTGGGATAAGGTCTATGGCGCAGTCATACGGCCTATGGGGTGGAAGAACCTCAGCACCCTGTTTGGAGAACTCGTCAGCGAAATCCAAATAGGGTGTAGGTATGGGAGAGAGATCAGTTGATGCAACCGCAACGACCTTAGGTGGTAAGGAAGACATCGGGACTGACATTTCGAACCCCAACTAATAATGTTGTCGGACTCCCAGTCAATTAGAGGAGCATGAGTCCGAAGCCATGGGAGACCCAGAAGGACGTCGTCTATACCCTCAGGCAAAAAAAGAAAAGAAATCTCCTCTATGTGACCCTGAGACAGGGAAAGGCGCAAGGGAACTGTCCTCAATGTAATGGAGTCAGACAACATAGTCCCATTAACAACACGGACAGGAATAGGCGCCTCTAACATGATAGAGGGAATATTGTGTCTCTTTACAAATCCTGAGGACACAAAAGTCCCGTCAGCTCCGGAATCCACAAAAGCCATAATAGGCCATGTATTCTCAGAGAATGAGAGCTGACCTGGGATACTACACTTAGAGGGTGCAGAAGACGTCTCTAGTAACCCCCCTCTAATGGTTACTAGGCCTGGGAGTTTCCCTGACGGCTAGGACACGTGTTGGTATAGTGCCCAGCCTGACATACATAACATATAGGAGGACCAGACTTGCGTAGTCTGGAGGACGTATGACCTAACTCCATAGGAGTGGGAGATGTTTCAGATGCTGAGGAAGATGGTGGTGGACCCTCAACAACTGGAATAGCCCGATGCTTAGAGCGTGAGGAAGAGACCTCGAGACTACGTTCCCTATGGCGTACGTCGATCCTCGTTGCTACTGTGATCAAGTCCTCCAGAGAAGCAGGGACCTCATGAGTAGCAAGGGCATCCTTGACATAGCTTGCCAACCCTCTCCAGAAGATAGGAATCAACACCTTTTCTGGCCAGTCTAGTTCTGCCACCAGAGTTCTAAAAGCAATAGCATAAGAACTAGTGGATAGCGAACCCTGATATAGATCTAACAGTCTCAGGGCCGCATCATGGGTAACCTGCGGACCCATGAATACTGCTTTAAGAGCATCAAGAAAGTCTTGATGTCTCAGAGTAACCACATCAGAGCGCTCCCATAGGGGAGTCACCCATTCTAAGGCTTTGTCCTGAAGTAAGGAGATGATAAAGCCTACTCTGGACTTCTCCGTAGAGAAGCGAGAAGAGTTGACCTCTAGGTGTATCTGACACTGACTAATGAAACCACGACATGATCTGGCATCGCCAGAATATCTGTTTGGCAGAGCAAGTCGAGGATCATGTGCAGATGTCACCATGGTTTGAGGTTTATCCTCTATACTCTTGAGCCGTGACTCAAGTACTTGTATGTAACGGTGTAACTGCTGATATTCTGCCATAACTGCTCAGTCCTAATGTTACGGGGGGCTGTCTGATTATAAAACCTAAAGGAATATCAGACAGTCAGGGTCCACTGTGCAAAGTCTCTGCTGCAGAATATAGCAGAGGATAAGGGGTATCTTGTACTACGGAAGCAGTACTGACACTGATACGTCTCAGTGACACTAGAGCCAATCACGGCGTGTACTGTTAAAGTCACAGCGACTACCGTATTTAGCATTAACGGAAAAGGGATAGGTTAATGTGTGAGGAAGAATATATAAGTGTGCCGCTGTAAATAGTAGTAGAACAAGTGCAGAGTGCAATACCTCTGTTAAACTCACAGAGGCATATAATTAGTAAATAAGGCAATTCCTCCCGTACTTGGAGGGTGTGGGTATGATCTCTGTTAATGATCACAGAGACGCAGGCAGTGAGTGTGAAATGGCACCTGCCTAGGTCCGCTCTACTAGCGGTGCCAGGAGACGGACAGCAGCGTAAGCCGCACAAAGCTCCTACCTGCGTTCGCTCCACTAGTGTGCGAGGACACGAACCACTAGATATGGCACCTGCCTAGGTCCGCTCTACTAGTGGTGCAAAAGAGACGGACAGCAGCATAAGCCGCACAAAGCTCCTACCTATGTTCGCTCCTCTAGTGTGCGAGGATACGAACAACTGCCAGATGCAGTATAAGGAACGTTACCCTAGCGGCAACGTCCACCTACGAGGAGAATCACAAGGCCCAGCCGGACCATGTGCCTCAGGCACCTGCCTATGTCCGCTCCACTAAGATGTAAGGATATGGACCACAGCCGAAGCTGTAAGGTACAAGAACGCTACCCTACCGGTAGCGCTCACCTAGCATAGACAGAGAGATGCCTAGAGGGACGTGCACAGAGCGTCTACTCTCATGCATGAACCAAGAGGACTGAGCACCGGGCGATGTGCGTCAGGGTCTTATATAGACTCTGTGCCTCATCCAAGATGGAAGACACCAGAGCCAATCCACTGCCTGAACGACAGCAATGACGTCACGCTGGCCTATCACCAAGCAAAGCGTCACAAGCACATGACCAGCAACCAATCGGCATAGAAGGTGTCAGAGACATGTGACCACGTGTCACAAGCACATGACCAGTGGCCAATCAGCTTAGAAGGTGTCAGAGACATGTGACCTCGTGTCAGCGATGATGTCACCCGCACATGTGCAATGGCTCCAAGATAGGACTTAGTCTCCAGCGCTTGCACATGTGCAGTAGCAAGAAATCCGAACATAGTCTCCAGTGCTCGCACATGTGCAGTAGCAAGAAATCCGAAGATAGTCTCCAGTGCCACAGCAACCGTAACAAGTATCCTACAAGACGAGTTACTTCATACACTCCAGTACTATGGGTATGAAGAGGACGACATAGTGTTCCAGCAGAACAATGACCAGAAGCATACGTCGAGATTGGAGAAGAATTGGTTCAATGACAATGAAGTAGAGGAGCTGGATTTTCCCCACAGTCCCCAGACCTCAACCCAATCCAACACTTGTGGGTGAAGAAAAAGCTGTATACATCCCCAAGAGAGGCGACAAGTATACACTAACACTGGGAACGTGGAGAAGAGACCTGACCAGTATACACCAACACTGAGAACGTGTAGAAGAAACCTGACCAGTATACACCAACACTGGGAACGTGGAGAAGAGACCTGACCAGTATACACCAACACTGGGAACGTGTAGAAGAAAGCTGACCAGTATACACCAACACTGGGAATGTGGAGAAGAGACCTGACCAGTATACACCAACACTGGGAACGTGGAGAAGAGACCTGACCAGTATACACCAACACTGGGAATGTGGAGAAGAGACCTGACCGTATACACCAACACTGGGAACATGGAAAAGAGATCTGACCAACATACACCAACACTGGGAACGTGGAAAAGAGACCTGACCAATATACACCAACACTGGGAACGTGGAAAAGAGACCTGACCAGTATTCACCAACATTGGAAACATGGACAAGAGACCTGACCAGTATACACCATCACTGGGAACGTGGAGAACACAATCCTGCAAAGGTAAAAATTTACTGAAGGAGAAAACAGAGTGCAGTCCGTCTCCTAAAGGCAAAGAGGCGGCAGTTCACTCTATGGGATACACTTAGTATTTTTCCTATGAAAGTAGGTGTCTTCTCCTTATGAAACAAGCAAGCTTAGGCCTCTCAGGGCGGCTGGAGCACAGTTCTCACTTGGCAGCTGGAGTACAGTTCTCCTCACTTGGCAGCTAGAGCACTGTTCCTAATCACTTGGCAGCTGGAGCGCAGTTCTCCTCACTTGGCGGCTGGAGCATAGCTCTCCTCACTTGGTGGCTGGAGTATAGCTCTCCTCACTTGGCGTCTGGAACACAGTCCTCACTTGGCGGCTGGAGCACAGCTCTTCTCACTTGGCGGCTGGAGCACAGTTCTCACTTGGCGGCTGAGCACAGTTCTCCTCACTTGGCGGCTGGAGCACAGCTCTTCTCACTTGGCGGCTGAAGCAGTTCTCCTCACTTCACGAGTGGAACATAGCTCTCCTCACTTGGCGGCTGGAGCACAGTTCTCACTTGGCGGCTGGAGTACAGTTCTCCTCACTTGGCGGCTGGAACACACCTCTCCTCACTTGGTGGCTGGAGCACAGTTCTCCTCACTTGGCGACTGGAGTACAGTTCTCCTCACTTGGCGGCTGGAGTACCGTTCTCCTCACTTGGCGCCTGGAGCACAATTCTCCTCACTTGGCGGCTGGAGCACAGTTGTCCTCACTTGGCGGCTGGAGCACAGTTCTCCTCACTTGTTGGCTGAAGCACAGTTCTCCTCACTTGGCAGCTGGAGCACAGTTGTCCTCACTTGGCGGCTGGAGCACAGGTCTCCTCACTTGGTGGCTGGAGCACAGTTCTCCTCACTTGTTGGCTGGAGCACAGTTCTCCTCACTTGGCGGCTGGAGCACATCTCTCCTCACTTGGCGGCTGGAGCACAGTTCTCCTCACTTGGCGGTTGGAGCACAGTTCTCCTCACTTGGCTGCTGGAGTACAGCTCTCCTCACTTGGCGGCTGGAGCACAGTTCTCCTCACTTGGCGGCTGAAGCACAGTACAGTTTTCCTCACTTGGCGGCTGGAACACAGTTTTCCTCACTTGGCGGTTGGAGCACAGTTCTCCTCACTTGGCTGCTGGAGTACAGCTCTCCTCACTTGGCGGCTGGAGCACAGTTCTCCTCACTTGGCGGCTGGAGCACAGTACAGTTTTCCTCACTTGGCGGCTGGAGCACAGTTTTCCTCACTTGGCGGCTGGAACACAGTGCTGTAGGAGGTAATATAATGCACAGTTCAGGTGGTGCTTTGCTGATGAAGGGACCTTCACTGGTCGTCTCTCTGTGGCAACACATTAGTGGCATGGAGATACTCACGGTTTTAGCTCTACCGTTCTCTATTGCAGGGGGAGGGACAGACAGAGTTTGTGGCATGGTAGTCACATTACACTGGTTCTGGCTGGAAGCGCATAGGAAGCCAGTATGGAGGAGGGTCCATGTTCAGCCTCACCTCTCCCGGCTGTAGGAAGCTTCACTCCTCTGTGGAGGTGATTATATGAAGAGAAAGATGTCCCCTCAGCATGGACTGATGGAGATTCTGGAAGCTTCCTCCCTCTCTCCTGACTAGACTGGTCTGATCCAGTTACTGGACGTGTCCGCACTGAGGTGGAGGCTCCTCCCAGCCGTTGCCATGGCAGCTTGTTGTGAGGAGAATGAACCCCTGACTTTCATACCCATACACTGACCACTAGATGGCAGCACAGTACATTTATCTGTGTAACTGCAGCAGTAGAGCGGGCACCGGGATACCACAAGTGTGTAGTCAGGGGCGCACACTACACCGGCTCCACTACATCTACTTATAAGTGTGTCACATGACAAACAGCCTTCCAACTTGCTGTCCACGCATTCAGCTCTGCTACTCCAAGATGTCTGACTACCAATTCAGCTCTACTGTTCCTGGTGCTGTCCACACACTCAACAATGTTTCATCAAGGGACATGCCATTTTTTCCACCCTCTTCCCTGGATAGAGTATGGTGGTATTTTTAATCCTCTTACTTGGATACAGTATGGCGGTATTGTTCATCCTCTTCTCTCAATACAGTATGGCGGTATGGCTCATCCCCTTGCCTGGATCCCGTATGGTGTTATTTTCGATTCCTGGTCTCTACGTACATTATGCCAGTATTTTCTATCCCCAGTCCAAGAATCCAGTACTGCGGTATTTTCCATCCTCTTCAATAAATACAGTATGGCGGTCTTTTCCATTCCCAATCTCTGAATACCGTATGGCGGTATTTTCCATCCCCGATCTTTGGATACAATGCGGTCTTTTCCTTTCTCGATTCCTAAATACAATAAATAGTATTTTCTATCCTCGATCCCTAAATACAGTATGGCGGTATTTTCCATCCTCGATCCCTGGATACAGTATGGCGGTATTTTCCATCTTCGTCCCCTGGATTCAGTATGGCAGTATTTTCATCTTCGTCCCCTGGATCCAGTATGGCGGTATTTTCCATCTTCATCCCCTGGATACAGTATGGTGGTATTTTCCATCTTCGTCCCCTGGATTCAGTATGGCAGTATTTTCATCTTCGACCCCTGGTTCCAATATGGCGGTATTTTCCATCTTCGTCCCCTGGATCCAGTATGGCGGTATTTTCCATCTTCGTCCCCTGGATCCAGTTTGGTGGTATTTTCCATCTTCGTCCCCTGGATCCAGTATGGCGGTATTTTCTATCTTCGTCCCCTGGATCCAGTTTGGCGGTATTTTCCATCTTCGACCCCTGGATCCAGTATGGCAGTATTTTCCATCTTCGTCCCCTGGATCCAGTTTGGCGGTATTTTCCATCTTCGTCCCCTGGATCCAGTATGGCAGTATTTTCCATCTTCGTCCCCTGGATATAATATTGCGGTATTTTCATCCTCGTCCCCTGGATCCAGTATGGCAGTATTTTCCATCTTCGTCCCCTGGATCCAGTTTGGCGGTATTTTCATCCTCGTCCCCTGGATCCAGTATGGCAGTATTTTCCATCTTCGTCCCCTGGATCCAGTTTGGGGGTATTTTCTATCTTTGTCCCCTGGATATAATATGGCGGTATTTTCATCCTCGTCCCCTGGATCCAATATGGCGGTATTTTCCATCTTCGTCCCCTGGATCCAGTTTGGCAGTATTTTCCATCTTCGTCCCCTGGATCCAGTATGGCAGTATTTTCCATCTTCGTCCCCTGGATCCAGTACGGCAGTATTTTCCATCTTCGTCCCCTGGATCCAGTTTGGCGGTATTTTCCATCTTCGTCCCCTGGATCCAGTATGGCAGTATTTTCCATCTTCGTCCCCTGGATCCAGTATGGCAGTATTTTCCATCTTCGTCCCCTGGATCCAGTTTGGCGGTATTTTCCATCTTCGTCCCCTGGATCCAATTTGGCGGTATTTTCCATCTTCGTCCCCTGGATCCAGTATGGCAGTATTTTCCATCTTCGTCCCCTGGATCCAGTTTGGCGGTATTTTCCATCTTCGTCCCCTGGATCCAGTATGGCAGTATTTTCCATCTTCGTCCCCTGGATATAATATTGCGGTATTTTCCATCTTCGTCCCCTGGATCCAGTATGGCAGTATTTTCCATCTTCGTCCCCTGGATCCAGTATGGCAGTATTTTCCATCTTCGTCCCCTGGATCCAGTATGGCAGTATTTTCCATCTTCGTCCCCTGGATCCAGTTTGGCGGTATTTTCCATCTTCGTCCCCTGGATCCAATTTGGCGGTATTTTCCATCTTCGTCCCCTGGATCCAGTATGGCAGTATTTTCCATCTTCGTCCCCTGGATCCAGTTTGGCGGTATTTTCCATCTTCGTCCCCTGGATCCAGTATGGCAGTATTTTCCATCTTCGTCCCCTGGATATAATATTGCGGTATTTTCCATCTTCGTCCCCTGGATCCAGTATGGCAGTATTTTCCATCTTCGTCCCCTGGATCCAGTTTGGCGGTATTTTCTATCTTTGTCCCCTGGATATAATATGGCGGTATTTTCATCCTCGTCCCCTGGATCCAGTACGGCAGTATTTTCCATCTTCGTCCCCTGGATCCAGTTTGGCGGTATTTTCCATCTTCGTCCCCTGGATCCAGTTTGGCGGTATTTTCCATCTTCGTCCCCTGGATCCAGTATGGCAGTATTTTCCATCTTCGTCCCCTGGATCCAGTTTGGCGGTATTTTCCATCTTCGTCCCCTGGATCCAGTATGGCAGTATTTTCCATCTTCGTCCCCTGGATATAATATTGCGGTATTTTCCATCTTCGTCCCCTGGATCCAGTATGGCAGTATTTTCCATCTTCGTTCCCTGGATATAATATTGCGGTATTTTCCATCTTCGTCCCCTGGATCCAGTATGGCAGTATTTTCCATCTTCGTCCCCTGGATCCAGTTTGGCGGTATTTTCTATCTTTGTCCCCTGGATATAATATGGCGGTATTTTCATCCTCGTTCCCTGGATCCAGTATGGCGGTCTTCGCTTTATATCTGAGGATTCTCTCCATCTTTATGCTCATTCTTGAATTACATGTCTGAATGTTTTCTCTCCTCTGACATCGCGTGAGGGAAGCTTTACGATTCCATCGCTGGGGTTAGGTCAGTGGGAATAAATCTGCGTTTCGGGGAAGCAATGTTGGGCATTGAGTTTCCAACTGATGAAAATTCTTTTTTTTTTATTGCATACTGAAAGTGTCAAACGCCTGTAAAGAAATCCACGGCCGGGGATCCGAGCATCTTCTGTCAATTATTCCAGCTTTATTGAGTGTTAAAAGGCTACATTTTCTCCATTCCATAATCTGCGCTGATGGAGCCAGCGTCTAAGGTCTCGGCAATTCAGAACATATGGCACGCCGGAGGTGACGACCTTCCCTCACTATCTTCAAGGATCTCCGTGTCTCCAGCTAAGAAATATGAAAACACTCACGGTGCTGAGACACAGTAATAAGTATCCACCCCCGAACTGTCAACAATGGCGCATGTCACCATGTGTGAAGATGTCCTACATACTGGACATCGTGGACATCCTTGTGTTCCTCCATGACTTTGTGGTCATCTGGTGGGAAACCACATCTCGGCAGTCATTTCATGTATAACATGGACACAATGATAACACATTGATGTTCCAGGTCCTCCAGGGTGGCTATGTCCAGCTCCTGGTGGTCCAGAATGGATGACCACGTCTTTCTGATGTCTGTATGACCGCATAGGAATATGTGCAGAGCTGTAGTCATAGGACTACCCCTTTATGATCTTTTGTCACCTTTGACTCTAACTATTTGGACATGGGACAGCTGTAACGCGTTGGGCGTGGTAGAGTTTTTTGACTGTGGAGATGGATGATCAGGTCTGTATACAGAGAGAGCTGATGAGAGACCATCAGTGGCAGGACCAGTATAGACCAGTGACCAGCATGGAGGTCCCAGGTATATGGAGGGTGTAAACACCATGAAGAAGAGTGTGGGCACTATTATAACTCCCGCGGACAACCCCTGACTGCACTGCAAGTCTATTTGTGCTCCTGCCTCCATCACGTGACTCTTTTTGGGCCACAAACTGGGAACTGACTTTGCTGCCTTGAAGGGGATAAGGTACAGTATATGGCTGATTATGCACCCAGTCTATCCAGACCCAAGCCATGGTACTATTGGTCCATATCGCTGATAATACCACTGAAGTTAGGATCCTCACAGGCCACCAATGTGGATGCTGTACTCAGGCCCTGCAAATCTTTTTTGCTCAGCTCCATTAATAATTCTCTCCCGTTAAGATCCCACAGAATCTGAGGACACGTTCTCCAATGATCAGTAATCCTTGACTATATCATCCACCTCCAGCCTCCAAGGACTTTACCTTCTGCCATCTCCATCTCATGCAGATGCTCCAGGAATATTCTCATAAAGGAGTAGAGAAACAGTAAAGGATTAGAGGTCTACGTGCTAATGGACTGATGGGGAAAGAGGACAGATGATTTGGAGGATCAGGACTAAGGTCTGGATGGTGCTAGGGTGAAGACTTAAGAGACCTTTAGACTCATTCATGGTCCAATCTATGGCGCCATATCAACTTACCCATAAACAGGTCATTAATGATTAGTCATGGAGTGCAGATGGCCGCTTATCTGGGTGGATGGCACCTGGAGATCTGTGTACAGACTGCGCTGCAAACATGAACAGCTTTGGGATACGGCCAGTGAGACCAAGACGCGATCAGCAAACAGAAACTTGTGCTGTAAAATGGACATTTTACTATCGCTCTTTATTAATCACAGATCTTGGATCCTCCAGGAAGAAATCCACACCACATCCCACACATCAGAACCGCGTTCTGTACTGAGAAGACGTGTCTCCTCCAGACCGGTGCTGTCTACAGATGGAGCTCTGGTTTGGCTGATAATCCAAGTAAAGTTGACAAGCTCTGCAGAGGGTTGTCACATATCGGTGGCACTAGAGGGATGGGCTTTCCTCTCGAGATCAGACGCTTTGTTGTTTTATGATTTTAATGGCATGTCATATTTTAGAAAATCTAATTAATCATCTTCATCTGTGACATATCTCGATCAGCCATAATATTAACATCCCTGACACCTGCTGTAAAGAAAATTGATTACCGTGTCGTTCTTTGGTTGTGATCAGTCAGGTCTGGAAGGTGATGTGTTAGAAGAAGGAAAATTGACCAAGAGAAAAAATCTGAGTGACTCTGACAAGAGGCAAATTGTGATGTCTAAATGAACTGGTCATCTGTTGTACAGCAGGTCTTGTAGGGTTTTGCCGGTATATGGAGGGTCTTGTAGAGTGTTCCTGTTGTACAGAAAGTCTTGTAGGGTGTTGCTGGTATATGGAGGGTCTTGTAGAGTGTTCCTGTTGTACAGAAAGTCTTGTAGGGTGTTGCTGGTATATGGAGGGTCTTGTAGAGTGTTCCTGTTGTACAGAAAGACTTCTTTGGTGTTGCTGGTATATAAAGGGTCTTGTAGGGAGTTGCCGGTATGTGGAGGGTCTTGTACAGTTTTCTTGTTGCACTTCAGATCTTGTAAGGTGTTGCCTGTAAGTTAAGGGACTTGTAGGGTGTTCCTGTCGAATGGCAGGTGGGTGTTGGAGGCTCTTGTAGAGTGTTGCTGGTTTATGAAGGGTCATGTAGAGTGTTGCTGGATAAGAAGGGTCTTGTAGAGTGTTGCTGGGATATGGAGGGTCTTGTAGTGTGTTGCTGGTATATGGAGGGTGTTGTAGAGTTTTGTTAGTATATGGAGGCTCTTGTAGAGTGTTGCTGGTATATGGAGGCTCCTGTAGAGTGTTGCTGGTATATGGAGGCTCTTGTAGAGTGTTGCTGGTATATGGAGGGTGTTGTAAAATGTTGCTGGTATATGGAGAGTCTTGTAGGGTGTTCTTGTTGCACGGCAGATATTGTAAGGCGGTGTCTGTATATTAAGGGGCTTGTAGGGTGTTCCTGTTGTATGGCAGGTAGAGTGTTGCCAGTATATGAAGGGTCATGTAGAGTGTTGCTGGTTTATGAAGGGTCTTATAGAGTGTTGCTGGTATATGGAGGGTCTTGTAGAGTGTTGCTGGTATATGGAGGCTCTTGTAGAGTGTTGCTGATATATGGAGCCTCTTGTAGAGTGTTGCTGATATATGGAGGCTCTTGTAGAGTGTTGGTGGTATATGGAGTGTGTTGTAAAATGTTGCTGGTATATGGAGAGTCTTGTAGGGTGTTCTTGTTGCACGGCAGATATTGTAAGGCAGTGTCTGTATATTAAGGGGCTTGTAGGGTGTTCCTGTTGTATGGCAGGTAGGGTTTTGCCAGCATATGGAGGGTATTGTAGAGTGTTGCTGGTATATGGAGGGTCTTGCAGAGTGTTGCTGGTATATGGAGGGTTTTGTAGAGTGTTGCAGGTATATGGAAGGTCTTTTAGAGTGTTGCTGGTATATGGAGAGCTTCGTAGAGTGTTTCTGGTATATGGAGGGTCTTGTAGGGTTTTCATAGTATATATGTAGCTGGTAAACAGCAGGTCTTTGTGGAGTTCCTGGTGTATGACTTGTCTTTTGGAGTGTTTCTTGTATACAACAGGTCTTAAGGGGTGTTACCGCTATATGTGTCATCTCGTCATGTATTTCTGGGATACGGTAAGTCTTGCAGGATGTTCCTATTCTACAGTCAGGTCTTGTTGGGTGTTCCCGGTTTACAGCAGATCTTGTTTGGTTTTCAGGGCATATAGCAAATTTTGGGGGGTGTTCCCAATATGTCAGATCTCAAAAAGGAGATCCCACAAAGTAATTTGTGGCTGGTTGTAGAATGCAGGCGTAAGTACTCATGAAAAGTAGTCCAAGGATAAGCAACCAATGAACTCACGAGAGGTTCATGGACACAAAAGGCTCAAGGCTATCTCATCTGGTCTACTCCCACAAAAAAAAGCAACTGTACACCAAATTTCTAATAAATCTACCACTGACTATGCCACAAAGGTGCCACAATCAGTGATGACCGAGAATTCTCAGCACTGCTCGATATTGGATTGAGTATTGGAGAACTCGGCATGCTTATTACTTAGCTGAGTATCACGGGTGCCCGAATGCCATGCTTGAGCCCTCGCCCCTGGTGTGTTATGGCTGTTTTTCACCCACTAAACATACGGGGATTGCCTGCCATACACAGCAATCCCACAGCCATGTTGTCTCCTGGCATAGATTGGCCAGCCGCATTGCATCATCAAGTCTAATATGAGACCCGGAGGCGCGATGCTTGGCACACTGCAGTTCAGGGAGAGTTGACGTACTGACACAGTTAGATTACAAAAGGCATAAAGACAGTGTTTTACATTTGCCCCTTTTAGTGCCTTTCATGTGACACTAAAGGTATTTTTAGGATGGCTCAATTTAATAAATAAACAATTAAAAAAAAACAGCTTGGGGTCCCCCCCTATTTTTGATAACCATCCAAGGTAAAGAAGACAGCTGGGGGATGGTAGTATCAGGCTGGGAAGGTCCATGGTTATTTGGCCCTTCCCAGCTTAAACATACTAGCTCCTAGAAGTGGGGCATCCATTAGATGCTCCAATTCTGGCGCTTCACCTGGCTCTTCCCAATTGCCCTGCTGCGGTGGCAATCGAGGTAAAAATGTTTGGGGTTGATGTCAGCTGTGTAGTGTCAGCTGGTATCAAGCCCAGATGTTATCTTGGAGAGGCGTCTTATCAGACACCCCCATTACTAACCCGGTAAATATAACGTTAAAAACACACACAAAGGAAAAATAATTTATTTGAACAAAAACTCACCCACACCATCCCTCTTTCACCAATTATTAAAAAACAAATAAACGTGCAGCTCCAACGTAATCCTTTGTGTAATGATCCCATTATGTCCCCTGAATCCGTACTCCAAGCTATGGAGCCTCGTTCAGAGATGGAGGCTCCATCGGTCACTCTGGGTCTGCACCAAACTCAGAATTTCTCATAAGCACCAAATTCCGGGGCTGGCACTGATGAGGCTCCATAGGTTAAAGTACAGATTCTGGGACATCAATGGACCACTATGCAATGGATTACATAGGAGCTTCATGGTATTTTTTTTCTTATTTTATAAATTGGTGAATGAGGGATAGTGTGGGGGAATTTGTATTCAAATAAACAATTTTTTTCTGTGTGTTTTTTTTTAACTTTACACTTACTGAGTTAGCAATGGGGGTGTCTGCGAGACGGCTCTCCATTACTAACCCCTGGGCTTACTGCCAGCTGACAATTCACAGCTGGCATCAACCCCAAAAAATATTGCCCTGATTGCCATTGCACTTAAAGGACGCACAGGACAGGAATTGCTGACTTGTTTATGACAGATACCACTGGACACCTACAGAGGTCTTGTGGAATTTGTGTCTTATTGCATCAGAGCATGAGGGGAACCCACACAATATTAGATGGGTAATTTTATAGGGGATGTCTGTGCAAACACTCGCGTCTGCTCTGACAATGGAATGTTATAGTTGTACAGGCAGTTGTACGATGCCCAGTCTGTACTTGTCCTACTCTAATGAACCTGATAATATTAAATGTCAGACAGTTCTCTCTGCAGCCATACATCCCGGGTGACAGATGGGAGGGTGTATGCCTGGACGACCTCCATAATGTTATGACTGATTGGTGGATGTTATCTTCATATATAACTGTTGTTATTGCCTGCATTAATTATCATTCGTACCATATTTTCATTGTCATTTATGTCTTTCAGTGTAATATGAGTCATATGATATTTGTTATATAAACTGTTTTTTATCATCTGTGCTATTCAGTCTCATTTGCTTCATTTTTATCATCAATGACAGTTTTTATCCTCTGTGACACTTCTTATCATTGTGTCAGTTATTCTCATCTGTGACAGTTTTTATCCTCTGTGGCATTTCTTATATGTGCCATTTATTCTCTGTAAAGGTTTCTCTACATGTAAGCATTTTTATCCTCTGTGAAACTTATCATTTGTGCCATTCCAGTTTGCATCCTCTGTGACATTTTTTTCAAATGTTTGTGATTTATTCTCATGTGACAGTTTTTATCCCCTCTGACACTTATTTTTTGCCATTCATTCTTACTTGTGCCATCTATTCTCATCTGTAACAGTTTTATCCTCTGTGACACTTATTTTTTGCCATTCATTCTTACTTGTGCCATCTATTCTCATCTGTAACAGTTTTATCCTCTGTAACACTTATTTTTTGCCATTCATTCTTACTTGTGCCATCTATCCTCATCTGTAATAGTTTTATCCTCTGTGACACTTATTATTTGTTCCTATTATTCTTGTTATTTTTATAATCTGACAGTTTTTATCTTCTGTGACACTTCTTATCATATGTGCATTTTATCCTTATTTGTCATTTTTATAATCTGTGACAGTTTTTATCGTCTGTGACATTTATCATTTGTCTGTGTTATTCTTATTTGTTTTTTTATCATCTGTGAGTTTCTATCCTCAGTGACACTTATTATTTGCCATTGACCCTTATTTGTGTCATTTCTATCATCTGGGACAGTTTTTTTTCTCTCTGACACTTCTTATCATTTGTGCCATCTATTCTCATCTGTGACAGCTCTTATCATTTGTCCCTTTTATTATTATTTGTTATTTTATCATCTGTGACAGTTTTAATCCTTTGTGGTACTTATTTGTCCCTTTTATTCTTGTTATTTTTATCATCTGTGAGTTTTTTTCCTCTGACACTTCTTATCATTTTCCCTGTTATTCTTTTTTGTTATTTTAATCTGTGAGTTTTTATTATCTGTGACATTTATTCTCATCTGTGACATTTTTATCCTCTGTGACACTTATCAATTGTGCCTGTTCTTTTTTGTTATTTTTATCTTCTGTGAAATTTATTCTCATCTGTGACAGATTTGTTCTCTGTGACATTTATCATTTCTACCTTTAGTTCTTATTTGTTATTTTTATCATCAGTGAAAGTTCTTATCCTCTGAGTTACTTATTTGTCCCTGTTATTTTTATTTATTTTTATCCTCTGTTATAGTTTTTCCTCTTTAACACTAGTTGTCATTTGTCCACTATTCTTTTTATTACTTTTATAATCTGACACTTTTATCCTCTGTGACACTTCTTATCATTAGTCCCTTTTATTCGTCTCTGTTATTTGTATCATCTGTGACAGTTTTTATCATTAGTCCTTTTTATTCTTATTGTTATTTTTATCATCTGTGACAGTTTTTATCCTCTGTGACACTTTTTATCATTAGTCCTTTTTATTCTTATTTGTTATTTTTATCATCTGTGACAGTTTTTATCCTCTGTGAAACTTTTTATCATTAGTCCCTTTTATTCTTATTTGTTTTTTTAGTCATCTGTGACAGTTTTTATCATTAGTCCTTTTTATTCTTGTTATTTTTATCATCAGTGAAAGTTCTTATCCTCTGAGTTACTTATATGTCCCTGTTATTTTTATTTATTTTTATCCTCTGTTACAGTTTTTTCCTCTTTAACACTAGTTGTCATTTGTCCACTATTCTTTTTATTACTTTTATAATCTGTGACACTTTTATCCTCTGTGACACTTCTTATCATTAGTCCCTTTTATTCGTCTTTGTTATTTGTATCATCTGTGACTGTTTTTATCATTAGTCCTTTTTATTCTTATTTGTTATTTTTATGATCTGTGGCAGTTTTTATCTTCTGTGACACTTCTTATCATTAGTCACTTTTATTCTTATTTGTTATTTTTATCATCTGTGACAGTTTTTATCCCCTATGACACTTCCTATCATTAGTCCCTTTTATTCTTGTTATTTTTTTTTATCTCCTGTGACACTTCTTATCATTAGTCCCTTTTATTCTTTGTTATTTTTTATCTTCTGTGACACTTTTTATCATTAGTCCCTTTTATTCTTATTTGTTATTTTTATATTCTGTGACATTTTGTATCCTCTTGTGACACTTCACATCATTTGTCCCTGTTATTCTTATTTGTTATTTTTATCATCTGTGACAGTTTTTATCCTCTGTGACACTTCCTATCATTTGTCCCTGTTATTTTTATTTGTTATTTTTTATCACTTCTTATCATTAGTCCCTTATATTCCTATTTGTTATTTTCTAGCATCTGTGACACTTCTTATTGTTAGGGGTACTTCACACACAGCGAGATCGCTACTGAGATCGCTGCTGAGTCACGGTTTTTGTGACCTCATTAGCGATCTCGCTGTGTGTGACACTGAGCAGCGATCTGGCCCCTGCTGTGAGATCGCTGCTCGTTACACACAGTGCTGGTTCGTTTTTTTATTGTTGCTCTCCCGCTGATAAGCGCACATCGCTGTGTGTGACAGCGAGAGAGCAACAATCCTGAATGTGCAGGGAGCAGGAGCCGGCGTCTGACAGCCTGCGGTAAGCTGTAACCAAGGTAAATATCGGGTAACCAAGGTGGTTACCTGATATTTACCTTCGTTACCAGCCTCCGCAGCTCTCACGCTGCCAGTGCCGGCTCCTGCTCCCTGCACACGCTAAGTTAAGCGGTGTGAGCTGGTAACTAAGGTAAACATCGGGTAACCATACCCGATGTTTACCTTAGTTACCAGTGTCCGCAGCTTCCACACGCCGGCTCCGTGCAAGCGCAGCGTCGCTTGTACGTCGCTGCTGGCTGGGGGCTGGTCACTGGTCGCTGGTGAGATCTGCCTGTTTGACAGCTCACCAGCGACCATGTAGCGACGCAGCAGCGATCCTGACCAGGTCAGATCGCTGGTCGGATCGCTGCTGCATCGCTAAAGTGTGACGGTACCCTCAGTCCCTCTTATTCTTATTTGTTATTTTTTATCTTCTGTGACACTTTTTATCATTAGTCCCTTTTATTCTTGTTATTTTTATCATCTGTGACATTTTTTTTCCCTCTGTGGCACTTCTTATCATTTCTCCCTCTTATTCCCACCTGTGACCCTCTTTACAATCCGTGGCACATTTACTCGTATGTGTGTTATTAATAGAGTTGAGCGCGGTTCGTGGTTCGTGGTTCTCCAGTTCGCGGCTCGAGTGATTTTGGGGCATGTTCTAGATCGAACTAGAACTCGAGCTTTTTGCAAAAGCTCGGTAGTTCTAGAAACGTTCGAGAACGGTTCTAGCAGCCAAAAAACAGCTAAATCATAGCTTGGTTTCTGCTGTAATAGTGTAAGTCACTCTGTGAATCAAACTATTATCACATTTCAGTGTATAGTGTGCGTGAACAGCGCCTTCAGATCACTGCTGTTTCTATAATGGCGATCGCCATTTTTTTTTTTTTTTTTCTTGTCTTCCTTCCCTAAGCGCGCGCGTCTTGTGGGGCGGGCCAGCATGTCAGCCAATCCCAGACACACACACAGCTAAGTGGACTTTGAGCCAGAGAAGCAACGGCATGTGTGATAGGATCTGCATGTCACATGTCCCTGCATTATAAAACCGGACATTTTCTTCACGGACGCCATTATCTGCCTTCTGCGTCTTTGGTGTCAGACATCACTGTCGCAGCTCCGTCTTCCTGAGTCCTATAGCCGATACAGCTGTATGCGCTGCATACACAGCGTTAGACAGCTTAGGGAGAGCACTTTATAGCAGTCCTTTTAAGGGCTCCAACCGGCAGGGTCAGAGAGCCATAGGTGACAGGTCCTGCAAACAGCAACAGCGTCTGTGTAGCCCAGGTCAGGGATTTCCTACCTGCATTTCACCATTAGGAGGGAATAGAAAGGCAGGCTTCCATTCCTCTACCCAGAGCACCACAATCCTGCCACTGTACCCTCTTGTCCTCTGCACACTCCAACTCATTATAACTAAGCCATTATACTAGCAAACACTCAGTGTACCTAGTGGCATCCTATACGTGGCTATTGGACTTTGCTATAGTCCCACTAGTGCAAAGACATTTGCAGAGCGCGTCTGCCTGCATTGCACACTCCAACTCATTAAAACCAAGCCATTATACTAGCAAACACTCAGTGTACCTAGTGGCATCCTATACGTGGCTATTGGACTTTGCTATAGTCCCACTAGTGCAAAGACATTTGCATAGCGCGTCTGCCGGCATTGCACACTCAAACTCATTTTAACTAAGCCATTATACTAGCAAACACTCAGTGTACCTAGTGGCATCCTATACGTGGCTATTGGACTTTGCTATAGTCCCACTAGTGCAAAGACATTAGCAGAGCACATCTGCCTGCATTGCACACTACAACTCATTCTAACCAAGCCATTATACTAGCAAACACTCAGTGTACCTAGTGGCATCCTATACGTGGCTATTGGACTTTGCTATAGTCCCACTAGTGCAAAGACATTTGCAGAGCGCGTCTGCCTGCATTGCACACTCCAACTCATTAAAACCAAGCCATTATACTAGCAAACACTCAGTGTACCTAGTGGCATCCTATACGTGGCTATTGGACTTTGCTATAGTCCCACTAGTGCAAAGACATTTGCATAGCGCGTCTGCCGGCATTGCACACTCAAACTCATTTTAACTAAGCCATTATACTAGCAAACACTCAGTGTACCTAGTGGCATCCTATACGTGGCTATTGGACTTTGCTATAGTCCCACTAGTGCAAAGACATTAGCAGAGCACATCTGCCTGCATTGCACACTACAACTCATTCTAACCAAGCCATTATACTAGCAAACACTCAGTGTACCTAGTGGCATCCTATACGTGGCTATTGGACTTTGCTATAGTCCCACTAGTGCAAAGACATTTGCATAGCGCGTCTGCCTGCATTGCACACTCAAACTCATTTTAACTAAGCCATTATACTAGCAAACACTCAGTGTACCTAGTGGCATCCTATACGTGGCTATTGGACTTTGCTATAGTCCCACTAGTGCAAAGACATTAGCAGAGCACATCTGCCTGCATTGCACACTACAACTCATTCTAACCAAGCCATTATACTAGCAAACACTCAGTGTACCTAGTGGCATCCTATACGTGGCTATTGGACTTTGCTATAGTCCCACTAGTGCAAAGACATTTGCAGAGCGCGTCTGCCTGCATTGCACACTCCAACTCATTAAAACCAAGCCATTATACTAGCAAACACTCAGTGTACCTAGTGGCATCCTATACGTGGCTATTGGACTTTGCTATAGTCCCACTAGTGCAAAGACATTTGCATAGCGCGTCTGCCTGCATTGCACACTCAAACTCATTTTAACTAAGCCATTATACTAGCAAACACTCAGTGTACCTAGTGGCATCCTATACGTGGCTATTGGACTTTGCTATAGTCCCACTAGTGCAAAGATATTAGCAGAGCACATCTGCCTGCATTGCACACTCCAACTTTTTTAAACTAAGCAATTTTACTAGCAAACACTCAGTGTACCTAGTGGCATCCTAAACGTGGCTATTGGACTTTGCTATAGTCCCACTAGTGCAAAGACATTTGCAGAGCACGTCTGCCTGCATTGCACACTACAACTCATTGTTACTAAGCCATTATACTAGCAAACACTCAGTGTACCTAGTTGTATCCTAAACGTGGCTATTGTACTTTTGTCTATTCACAGTATTGGAACGATATTTGCAGCACGTCTGCCTGCATTGCACACTCTAACTTTTTTAAACTCAGCCATTTATAGTAGCAAACACTCAGTGTACCTAGTTGTATCCTAAACGTGGCTATTGTACTTTTGTCAATTCACAGTATTGGAACGTTATTTGCAGCACGTCTGCCTGCATTGCACACTCAAACTTTTTTAAACTCAGCCATTTATAGTAGCAAACACTCAGTGTACCTAGTTGTATCCTAAACGTGGCTATTGTACTTTTGTCTATTCACAGTATTGGAACGATATTTGCAGCACGTCTGCCTGCATTGCACACTCTAACTTTTTTAAACTCAGCCATTATACTAGCAAACACTCAGTGTACCTAGTGGCATCCTATACGTGGCTATTGGACTTTGCTATAGTCCCACTAGTGCAAAGACATTAGCAGAGCACATCTGCCTGCATTGCACACTACAACTCATTCTAACCAAGCCATTATACTAGCAAACACTCAGTGTACCTAGTGGCATCCTATACGTGGCTATTGGACTTTGCTATAGTCCCACTAGTGCAAAGACATTTGCAGAGCGCGTCTGCCTGCATTGCACACTCCAACTCATTAAAACCAAGCCATTATACTAGCAAACACTCAGTGTACCTAGTGGCATCCTATACGTGGCTATTGGACTTTGCTATAGTCCCACTAGTGCAAAGACATTTGCATAGCGCGTCTGCCTGCATTGCACACTCAAACTCATTTTAACTAAGCCATTATACTAGCAAACACTCAGTGTACCTAGTGGCATCCTATACGTGGCTATTGGACTTTGCTATAGTCCCACTAGTGCAAAGATATTAGCAGAGCACATCTGCCTGCATTGCACACTCCAACTTTTTTAAACTAAGCAATTTTACTAGCAAACACTCAGTGTACCTAGTGGCATCCTAAACGTGGCTATTGGACTTTGCTATAGTCCCACTAGTGCAAAGACATTTGCAGAGCACGTCTGCCTGCATTGCACACTACAACTCATTGTTACTAAGCCATTATACTAGCAAACACTCAGTGTACCTAGTTGTATCCTAAACGTGGCTATTGTACTTTTGTCTATTCACAGTATTGGAACGATATTTGCAGCACGTCTGCCTGCATTGCACACTCTAACTTTTTTAAACTCAGCCATTTATAGTAGCAAACACTCAGTGTACCTAGTTGTATCCTAAACGTGGCTATTGTACTTTTGTCAATTCACAGTATTGGAACGTTATTTGCAGCACGTCTGCCTGCATTGCACACTCTAACTTTTTTAAACTCAGCCATTATACTAGCAAACACTCAGTGTACCTAGTGGCATCCTATACGTGGCTATTGGACTTTGCTATAGTCCCACTAGTGCAAAGACATTAGCAGAGCACATCTGCCTGCATTGCACACTACAACTCATTCTAACCAAGCCATTATACTAGCAAACACTCAGTGTACCTAGTGGCATCCTATACGTGGCTATTGGACTTTGCTATAGTCCCACTAGTGCAAAGACATTTGCAGAGCGCGTCTGCCTGCATTGCACACTCCAACTCATTAAAACCAAGCCATTATACTAGCAAACACTCAGTGTACCTAGTGGCATCCTAAACGTGGCTATTGGACTTTGCTATAGTCCCACTAGTGCAAAGACATTTGCAGAGCACGTCTGCCTGCATTGCACACTACAACTCATTGTTACTAAGCCATTATACTAGCAAACACTCAGTGTACCTAGTTGTATCCTAAACGTGGCTATTGTACTTTTGTCTATTCACAGTATTGGAACGATATTTGCAGCACGTCTGCCTGCATTGCACACTCTAACTTTTTTAAACTCAGCCATTTATAGTAGCAAACACTCAGTGTACCTAGTTGTATCCTAAACGTGGCTATTGTACTTTTGTCTATTCACAGTATTGGAACGATATTTGCAGCACGTCTGCCTGCATTGCACACTCTAACTTTTTTAAACTCAGCCATTTATAGTAGCAAACACTCAGTGTACCTAGTTGTATCCTAAACGTGGCTATTGTACTTTTGTCTATTCACAGTATTGGAACGATATTTGCAGCACGTCTGCCTGCATTGCACACTCTAACTTTTTTAAACTCAGCCATTTATAGTAGCAAACACTCAGTGTACCTAGTTGTATCCTAAACGTGGCTATTGTACTTTTGTCAATTCACAGTATTGGAACGTTATTTGCAGCACGTCTGCCTGCATTGCACACTCAAACTTTTTTAAACTCAGCCATTTATAGTAGCAAACACTCAGTGTACCTAGTTGTATCCTAAACGTGGCTATTGTACTTTTGTCAATTCACAGTATTGGAACGTTATTTGCAGCACGTCTGCCTGCATTGCACACTCTAACTTTTTTAAACTCAGCCATTTATAGTAGCAAACACTCACTGTACCTAGTTGTATCCTAAACGTGGCTATTGTACTTTTGTCTATTCACAGTATTGGAACGTTATTTGCAGCACGTCTGCCTGCATTGCACACTCTAACTTTTTTAAACTCAGCCATTATACTAGCAAACACTCAGTGTACCTAGTTGTATCCTAAACGTGGCTATTGTACTTTTGTCTATTCACAGTATTGGAACGATATTTGCAGCACGTCTGCCTGCATTGCACACTCAAACTTTTTTAAACTCAGCCATTATACTAGCAAACACTCACTGTACCTAGTTGTATCCTAAACGTGGCTATTGTACTTTTGTCTATTCACACTACTGCAAATCTATGTGCAGCACCTCTGCATGACAACCTCGTGCTCTGTTTTTAATAAGCTATAATGATAGCACAAAATACTGCCATTTTGTGGCATCATAGAACTGGCTGTTGTATTCCATTAGTGCCCCACTGGTGACAAGCTATTTCTAGCACCTCTACATCACACCCTCATGCACATTTAGCTACGCTAATGTTATAGCAAACTCATGGAATTCATTGCTGCATTTCATAATTCGGAGGGATAGAAAGTCAGGCTTCCTTTAGCTTTTCCTTCTGTTCATAGACAGCATCTCCAAGACAAATTTCCCCTCCACGTCTAAGTGTGGAGAGGCAGCTAGTGCGCATGCGTGTGCCGATGTACCCCAGCTGCAGCATAATTACAGTGTTTCGCCTAGTGAGTATGCTCAGCCTGACTGTGCCATTCCTGACGCTAAGTCTTCATTTCGGGATACAGCGCATGCTCCCACACTAAGTGTGAAAAGCCTCTTTGCACAGGTGCTTGCATTCTGTGCCGGGTCTAAGTCCTGTTTTGTGCCTAGACACCATGCTAAAGCTGATAGTCTTTTTTCAGAGACTGTATTTCATGCTACTGAGCATGCTCAGGCACTTCCTGCATCAGAGACTAGGTCCGGTAATGAACTCTTTGGCCCTGGCCCTGATGTGGGGGTCCCATATAGACCACAGGGCATCAGGTGTCCTCCCAAATGGCTTGCAGAGGCCCACACCTATGACTTGTCACCGCATTATTGATGGTCAGACGATGACTGGTGAGGTGTTTGGGTCATGGCAGCCATGAGGTCATCATTGAAGTTGCGTTTCCAAATAGGACGCTAGTTATGCCACTCATGACGTGTCACTCTGCTTTTGTCTCCAGGAGGTGCATTGTGGTTCACCCTGGTTTGGGGCGGACCCAGGTTATAAAAGGGGCTGGAGCCAACAAGGAGGTGCGCAGTCTTCTATTATGCTCCGAAAGAGCACACCTCCATGTGTTGAACCCATTGCGGCTTTAGGCCAGAGGTAGGCAGGGATAGGGTGGTGGATGCAGGCCACCACCACAGTTGGTAACGCAGAACGGTTAAGACCAGCTCCTGTCCTAACAGTCCTGCTTGTGCAGCCCAGTGGCATTAACAGGCCTGCTGCTGCTGATGCGCCTGCTGTCCACAGGTGTGGCCCCTACGCACACGGTCAGCGTACTCAATGGCCCCTGTGTTGTTAACAGGGAGTTCCTGGGCTGGGTGGGCATGTGGACCCTGTGACGCTAACAGGGCTCACAGTCTCCAGATCCGAATGGCGTCTAACTCGGTTCAGGCTACTATTAGTTTCATAGCCACACAGCTCTGTATCCTCCACCAAACCTTCAAGTTGCCAACCTCTCCTTTTCCAACTGGGAGCACGGTGGACACTGACTGCTGAAGGTGATATATACCTTTCTCTTTCTTTTCTTATTAATTTTTGTTATATAGCGGTCACAGATTATATACCACTTTATCCAAATCTGCCAGTCCCACTGTAACAGATGTTGTTTCTTCAGCAAATGTTACAGTTGTTTAACCACCAAATCCACGGACCAAAATTTTTTTCCCCTTTCCAACACACCTGTTCCCCTTTCCAACAGCATCTGTCCTTTTTCAACTCATTTTGGGATATGACCAAAAGTGCAACTGTGCAGGGACACCGTACTCAACGCCATCTCAGCACAGCAGCCATCCCTCGGTCCCTCCGATGTGGACAAGTAAAAGACCATTTCCTCCTATCCATGACAAAGCGTTGAGATTCACTCTGTGCAGCACTGGTGTTTAGTGGAAAAGTAGATCTAAGATTGCGTACCACATTCTGCAGATACTCCTGTATACGTGCGTCTATTTCTATGGCAGGAATTAGTTCGCCAAATTTTGTCTTGTACCGGGGATCTAACAGTGTGGCAACCCAGTATTCAGGATTACTTCAAATTCATACAATCCGAGGGTCATGTAGGTAGTGCAGCAAGAAGGCGCTCATGTGTCTTGTGCATCCAGGAGGACCAAGTCCTTGGTGTGTTGGTGGCAGAGAGGTGAGAATCGTGCATCCTTCCTCTGCCCTCTACCCACAACCTCGCACAACCGAAATGTGAGCAAGCTCTCACTCATCTGCTGAGTCTTCCATGCCCATCGCCAGTTCGTCCTCCATTTCTTCATGGGCTCCTGCACTTTCATCAACACTTTTTGCTGATACTATGCGCCCTTGTTAATCCCTCTCCCTCACCATGACTGCCGCATAGGTGCCGCTGACCATCTGGACCTCGTAGATCTTGTTATCCCTTCCGCATATGACTCCTCCTGTACTTCCTCCCCTTCCTCTTGTCCCAACACCTGACTCCGAATAATAATTACAGTGTGCTCCATCATGTAGATGACCAGAATTGTCACGCTGAGAATGACATTGCCAGTGCTAAACATCTTCGTCGACATTTCAAAACTGTGTAGAAGGGTGCATAGGTCCTTGATCTGACACCACTCCAGCAGCGTGATCTGCACCACCTCTGGATCAACTTATCCCAGGCTATATGTCTTACCGTATTTCAGCAGGGCTCTGCGGTGCTGCCACACACGCTGCAACATGTGCAGATTCCAATTCCTGCGTGTCGGAACATCGCATTTCCGGCGTTTAACTGCCAGACCCTAAGACTTCCGGAGTGATGAAAGTTGTTGAGCTGCTGTGTGCGCACGATGGAAGTGAGCACATAGCGAGCGTGCCCGCTGCACAAGGCCATGTAGGCCGTGATGGTGTTTTAAAAATTGCTGGAGAATTCGGATCAACACGTGAGCCATAAAAGGCACGTGTGTCACATTGCCCTGAGGATGGCCCGCAGCCAGGTTTGCATCATTGCCGCACACGGCTGTTAAGTCACCAACGGAGTCCGCTCCGTCAATTTGTACTCCGGTCGCCAGGTGACAACGTGTTCCTTTCATGAATAGTGCTGATGATGGGAGAGTAGTCGATGCCAGCGGCGCAGGTGGACGCAGGTTATGCTCACCCACTGGGCTGCATTACCTTGACAGATGCAGAATCTCTGGCTGAATGTAGCTGGTGGGTATCTCACAGATGAAATACCATCATTCAGCTACAACCAATGGGAAGACACCACACCCTTTTTTATGCCCATCCTGTCTGCAGACCACTGCCAGACATAGCTATGAACCTCTGGTTAATTTTACCCCCAGTTCAGTTTTATGATTTTGTGTGCTTGTTACCTGACTACTTTTCCTGCTTGCTGTTTATGTACCTTGTTGGCCGATACGCATTTCACCTCTGCTTGTTTTCTGATTAAGTCCTGGCCGTCCCATTCTGTTCCTGTTCCTCAATTAATGTTTTGACCCTGCCTGACTACTATTCTCTGTAATAGCGGTGTGACTCACATTTCCCATACATTTCAAAGTAAAACTTTGACCGCCTGATGGCATTGAGCTCTGCTGCCAGCATAGTAAGGAGGTGTGTGGTAGTCCTTGTGCGCAGTTGCAAGGAAGGGTGGCCTGACCACACAGGGTTTGCGCAAAGGTAGAGGACCCACACGAGGTTGAAGAGGCAGAAGCAGTGTATTAACTTCTACATACAGAACAAGGATTGAAACAACTCGTGGGGACGGCAAGACTTGTACAGCAGACCCTTCTCCATCTCTCACCATAGTTTGCCAGTGCCCAGTCAGTGACATGTAATGACCCTGTCTATGCTTACTGGTCCAAGTATCTGTGTTGAAATGCACCCTGTCGCACACAGATTTTCTCAAGGAAGTGGTGATGTTGTGTGCGACATGCCGGTGTAGCGCGGGCATGCTTTTCTTGGAGAAGCAGTGGTGATTGGGCATCTGGTACTGGGGCACAGCGACAGACATAAGGTCTGTAAAATCCTGTGTGTCCACTACGCGTAAAGGCAGCATTTCGGTAGCCAACAGCTTACAGAGGGATAGAGTCAACCACTTAGCTTTGTCATGGGTCGCAGTAAGTGGCCTTTTATTTGACCACATCTGAGGGACAGAGATCTGGCTGCTGTCTGTAGACGGTGTTGAGTAGGGTGTCCCTGGAAAAATGCAGGTTTGTGAGAAAAGTGCAGGCGGAGACATGATGTTGGCTTCATCTTGCCTTCAGATCTGTTCATCTTGTATCATTTTTAAAAAACACAGCAAGCAAGGGTTACTCCAAGCGGAGTCTCCCTTTTTTTCCAAAAATTGGGCCCCACACAGACACCTTATCAGTGGCAGCACTTGTGCCCTAGTTGCAAACAGGATGTTTTGATTTGCATCAAGCACATTCCAAATCCACAAGCATTTACTCTCCCCAGGATGACACAGGGGTAGTAAATTCCTTCTGGATCCATGACTTGTTCATTTTGATGAACGTCAGTCTGTCCACATTGTCACTGGACAGACGCGTGCGCTTATCTGTCAGCACACACCCAGCAGCACTGAAGACACGTTCAGAGACAACGCTGGCAGCTGGACACGACAAAATATTCGAGGCGTAACTGGAGAGCTCTTGACATTTTTCTAGATTTGAAGCACAAAAGGAGCAAGGCTCCATTTGCAAAGTCATTGCATCGATGTTCATTTGGAGATACTCCTGTATCATCCTCTCCATCCGTTGACTATGTGTCAGACTTGTTGTCTCTGGTGGCCTTGCAAAGGAGGGTCTAAAAAAATTATGAAAAGATTCCATAAAATTGCTGTTACCAGCACCAGATACGGTCCTACTGGTACGGGTAGACTGTTGAAGATGACGAGGCCGTCCCATGTTTGTCAAGTTACAACTGGGAGATTCACTCCCTGCACCTGCACGGTTGTTTGGTGGAAAAGCCGAGCTAAGATCGAGTAACAGCTTCTGCTGATACTCCTGCATACGTGCGTCCCTTTCTATGGGTGGAATTATGTCACAAAATTTGGACTTGTCCCGGGGATCTAATAGTGTGGCAAGCCAGTAGTCATCATCACTTCTAATTTTGACAATACGAGGGTCATGTTGGAGGTAGTGCAACAAGAAGGCACTCATGTGTCTTGCGCAGCCATGCGCACCAAGTCCACGCTGTGTTTGTGGCATAGAGGTGCTAACCGTTCTTTCTTCCTCTGTCATCTCCCCCCAACCTCTTTCAACTGAAATTTGACCAAGGTCCCCCTCATCTGCTGAGTCTTCCATGTCCATGGACAGTTCGTCCTCCATATCTTCATGTCCTCCTGCACCTTCCTCAACATCTCACCTGCTACCATGCGCCCTTGTTGATCCCTGTCCCCCATGGTCCCATGCCTGCCGCGTTGGTGATGATGAACGTCTGGACCTTGGTGATGTTGTTGTGTCTTGCGCATATGAATCCTCCTGTAGTTCCTCCCCTTCCTGTTGTCCCACCCCCTGACTACGAATAGTGTTTAGCGTGTGCTCCAGCATGTAAATGACTGTAATCGTCATGCTGATAATGGCATTGTCAGCGCTAAACATATTCGTCGCCATGTCGAAACTGTGCAGAAGGGTGCATAGGTCCTTGATCTGAGATCACTCCATCAGGGTGATCTGCCCCACTTCTGCATCTCGTTGGCCCAGGCTATACATCATGACGTATTGCACCAGGGCTCGCCGGTGCTGCCACAGTCGCTGTAACATGTGGAGAGTTGAATTCCAGCGTGTCGCCACATCGCATTTCAGGCGATGAACCGGCAGGCCGAAAGACTTCTGGAGCGATGCAAGTCGCTCAGGTGCGGCGGTTGAACGGCGGAAGTGAGCACTGCAGACAGTTTCCGTGCCCTGGTCAGAAGGCCATCTAGGCCGGGATAGTGTGTTAAAAATTGCTGGACAACAAGGTTAAACACGTGAGCCATACAAGGCACGTGTGTCACCTTGCCCAGGCGAAGGGCCGCACCCAGGTTTGCAGCATTGTCGCACACGGCCTTACCAGGCTGCAGGTTGAGTGGAGACAACCATTTATCAAAATCAGTCTCCAGAGCTGCCCACAACTCAGTCGCTGTGTGACTCCTATTTCAAAGACATGTCAAGCTAAAGACCGCCTGATGCCGTTGCGCTCTGCTACCAGCATAGTAATGAGGGGTGCGTGATTCCTTCTGCGCAGTGAGAACGCTGGTGGCCTGACCAGGCAGGCTTGGGGCGGAGGTGGAGGACCCAGATGAGGTGGAGGATGCAGAAGCAGTGGCGGAACTTGGACAGACAGAGGATTGACACACAAGTCGTGGGGACGGCAAGACTTGTGCAGCAGACCCTTCACCATCTATCACCATAGTTACCCAGTGGCCAGTCAGCGACATGTAACGTCCCTGTCCATGCTTACTGGTCCAAGTATCGGTGGTGAAATGCACCCGTTCACACACAGAGTTTCTCAAGGAAGCGGTGATGTTGTGTGCGATATGCTGGTGTAGCGCGGGCACACCTTTCTTAGAGAAGTAGTGGCGACTAGGCATCTGGTACTGGGGCACAGCGACAGACATAAGGTCTCTAAAATCCTGTGTGTCCACTAGGCGGAAAGGCAGCATTTCTGTAGTCAACAGCTTACAGAGGGATAGAGTCAACCTCTTCGCTTTGTCATGGGTCGCAGGAAGTGGCCTTTTATTTGACCACATCTGAGGGACAGAGATCTGGCTGCTGTGTGTAGACGGTGTTGAGTCGGGTGTCCCTGGAAAAATGCAGCTTTGTGAGGAAAGTGCAGGCGGAGACATGATGTTGCCTTCATCCAAAGTTGGTGCTATCGATGTCTGAGAGAGCTGTACACACTCACTTGTTTCCCCTTCCAAACCAACTGACGACCTACCAAGCAAACTGCCTGTTGCGGTTACAGTGGTGGAAGTTGTGGGTGGAAAAACAGGTGTGACAGCTGTCCCCACAGTCCTAGAAGATGACGAGCGCGCGGATGCACTGGAAGGGGCAGGCGGTGGATGGTTCGCTCCGCTAGGCCGCATTGCAGCACGGTGAGCTTCCCATCGGGCCATATGATATTTATTCATGTGACGATTCATGGAAGAAGTTGTCAAACTGCTGAGGTTTTGACCTCTACTAAGAGAACCATGACAAATTTTACAGATCACATAATTTGGGCGATCTTTTTCTATGTCAAAAAAGGACCTGGCTAGGCAAGGCTTAGAGGCCATGCGACCTGTTGATCCACCCCGAATAATGCTCAGAGGCAGAGTGGTGGCTGAGGATGCAGTTGTAGACGTGCTACCAGTGCTCCGACTGTGTCCAGGAAGGCGCCAGGTTACTTCGACGTCGGTTGCATCCTCCTCCACCGCCTCTGTTGACCTCCTCGAGTGTCTGACTGTGGGTTGACAGTAGGTGTGATCTAGAACTTAATCATCAATTGTTGTGTTTGCACTCCCCTACCCCTCAGACCGAGTTTCTTCCTGCCCTGACCGAATATTTAAGTTGTCATCCCAATCGGGTATCTGCGTCTCATCTTCATCAGTATGTTCCTCATTGCCTATAACCACAGTTGTTGGAAAGGCAGCATTTTGGTAGCCAACAGTTTGCATATGATGAAAGTCAACCTCCAAGCCATTTCATGCCCTTCTAAAAGCATGTAAAACACAGCGAGGGGACTCCAACCACAGTCTCCCTCGTTGCCACTAACTGGGCCACACACACCCCACTTGACTGGCATCGGTTGAGCCCCCTTTTGAAAAAGAAAAAGATGCTTTGCATGAAGCACTCTCAAAAATACGCGTGCCTTTCCCGTCCCCTGGCTGACCCAGGGGAAGAAAAGTCCTCTGAGAGCCATGACTTGTTCATCTTGGTTCTTTTAGAGACACAGCGAGGGGACTCCAACCACAGTCTCCCTCGTTGCCACTAACTGGGCCACACACACCCCACTTGACTGGCATCGGTTGAGCCCCCTTTTGAAAAAGAAAAAGATGCTTTGCATGAAGCACTCTCAAAAATACGCGTGCCTTTCCCGTCCCCTGGCTGACCCAGGGGAAGAAAAGTCCTCTGAGAGCCATGACTTGTTCATCTTGGTTCTTTTAGAGACACAGCGAGGGGACTCCAACCACAGTCTCCCTCGTTGCCACTAACTGGGCCACACACACCCCACTTGACTGGCATCGGTTGACCCCCCCTTTTGACAAAGAAAAAGATGCTTTGCATGAAGCACTCTCAAAAATACGCGTGCCTTTCCCGTCCCCTGGCTGACCCAGGGGAAGAAAAGTCCTCTGAGAGCCATGACTTGTTCATCTTGGTTCTTTTAGAGACACAGCGAGGGGACTCCAACCACAGTCTCCCTCGTTGCCACTAACTGGGCCACACACACCCCACTTGACTGGCATCGGTTGAGCCCCCTTTTGAAAAAGAAAAAGATGCTTTGCATGAAGCACTCTCAAAAATACGCGTGCCTTTCCCGTCCCCTGGCTGACCCAGGGGAAGAAAAGTCCTCTGAGAGCCATGACTTGTTCATCTTGGTTCTTTTAGAGACACAGCGAGGGGACTCCAACCACAGTCTCCCTCGTTGCCACTAACTGGGCCACACACACCCCACTTGACTGGCATCGGTTGACCCCCCCTTTTGACAAAGAAAAAGATGCTTTGCATGAAGCACTCTCAAAAATACGCGTGCCTTTCCCGTCCCCTGGCTGACCCAGGGGAAGAAAAGTCCTCTGAGAGCCATGACTTGTTCATCTTGGTTCTTTTAGAGACACAGCGAGGGGACTCCAACCACAGTCTCCCTCGTTGCCACTAACTGGGCCACACACACCCCACTTGACTGGCATCGGTTGAGCCCCCTTTTGAAAAAGAAAAAGATGCTTTGCATGAAGCACTCTCAAAAATACGCGTGCCTTTCCCGTCCCCTGGCTGACCCAGGGGAAGAAAAGTCCTCTGAGAGCCATGACTTGTTCATCTTGGTTCTTTTAGAGACACAGCGAGGGGACTCCAACCACAGTCTCCCTCGTTGCCACTAACTGGGCCACACACACCCCACTTGACTGGCATCGGTTGAGCCCCCCTTTTGACAAAGAAAAAGATGCTTTGCATGAAGCACTCTCAAAAATACGCGTGCCTTTCCCGTCCCCTGGCTGACCCAGGGGAAGAAAAGTCCTCTGAGAGCCATGACTTGTTCATTTTGGTTCTTTTAGAGACACAGCGAGGGGACTCCAACCACAGTCTCCCTCGTTGCCACTAACTGGGCCACACACACCCCACTTGACTGGCATCGGTTGACCCCCCCTTTTGACAAAGAAAAAGATGCTTTTCATGAAGCACTCTCAAAAATACGCGTGCCTTTCCCGTCCCCTGGCTGACCCAGGGGAAGAAAAGTCCTCTGAGAGCCATGACTTGTTCATCTTGGTTCTTTTAGAGACACAGCGAGGGGACTCCAACCACAGTCTCCCTCGTTGCCACTAACTGTGCCACACACACCCCACTTGACTGGCATCGGTTGAGCCCCCTTTTGAAAAAGAAAAAGATGCTTTGCATGAAGCACTCTCAAAAATACGCGTGCCTTTCCCGTCCCCTGGCTGACCCAGGGGAAGAAAAGTCCTCTGAGAGCCATGACTTGTTCATCTTGGTTCTTTTAGAGACACAGCGAGGGGACTCCAACCACAGTCTCCCTCGTTGCCACTAACTGGGCCACACACACCCCACTTGACTGGCATCGGTTGACCCCCCCTTTTGACAAAGAAAAAGATGCTTTGCATGAAGCACTCTCAAAAATACGCGTGCCTTTCCCGTCCCCTGGCTGACCCAGGGGAAGAAAAGTCCTCTGAGAGCCATGACTTGTTCATCTTGGTTCTTTTAGAGACACAGCGAGGGGACTCCAACCACAGTCTCCCTCGTTGCCACTAACTGGGCCACACACACCCCACTTGACTGGCATCGGTTGACCCCCCCTTTTGACAAAGAAAAAGATGCTTTGCATGAAGCACTCTCAAAAATACGCGTGCCTTTCCCGTCCCCTGGCTGACCCAGGGGAAGAAAAGTCCTCTGAGAGCCATGACTTGTTCATCTTGGTTCTTTTAGAGACACAGCGAGGGGACTCCAACCACAGTCTCCCTCGTTGCCACTAACTGGGCCACACACACCCCACTTGACTGGCATCGGTTGAGCCCCCTTTTGAAAAAGAAAAAGATGCTTTGCATGAAGCACTCTCAAAAATACGCGTGCCTTTCCCGTCCCCTGGCTGACCCAGGGGAAGAAAAGTCCTCTGAGAGCCATGACTTGTTCATCTTGGTTCTTTTAGAGACACAGCGAGGGGACTCCAACCACAGTCTCCCTCGTTGCCACTAACTGGGCCACACACACCCCACTTGACTGGCATCGGTTGAGCCCCCCTTTTGACAAAGAAAAAGATGCTTTGCATGAAGCACTCTCAAAAATACGCGTGCCTTTCCCGTCCCCTGGCTGACCCAGGGGAAGAAAAGTCCTCTGAGAGCCATGACTTGTTCATCTTGGTTCTTTTAGAGACACAGCGAGGGGACTCCAACCACAGTCTCCCTCGTTGCCACTAACTGGGCCACACACACCCCACTTGACTGGCATCGGTTGACCCCCCCTTTTGACAAAGAAAAAGATGCTTTTCATGAAGCACTCTCAAAAATACGCGTGCCTTTCCCGTCCCCTGGCTGACCCAGGGGAAGAAAAGTCCTCTGAGAGCCATGACTTGTTCATCTTGGTTCTTTTAGAGACACAGCGAGGGGACTCCAACCACAGTCTCCCTCGTTGCCACTAACTGGGCCACACACACCCCACTTGACTGGCATCGGTTGAGCCCCCTTTTGAAAAAGAAAAAGATGCTTTGCATGAAGCACTCTCAAAAATACGCGTGCCTTTCCCGTCCCCTGGCTGACCCAGGGGAAGAAAAGTCCTCTGAGAGCCATGACTTGTTCATCTTGGTTCTTTTAGAGACACAGCGAGGGGACTCCAACCACAGTCTCCCTCGTTGCCACTAACTGGGCCACACACACCCCACTTGACTGGCATCGGTTGACCCCCCCTTTTGACAAAGAAAAAGATGCTTTGCATGAAGCACTCTCAAAAATACGCGTGCCTTTCCCGTCCCCTGGCTGACCCAGGGGAAGAAAAGTCCTCTGAGAGCCATGACTTGTTCATCTTGGTTCTTTTAGAGACACAGCGAGGGGACTCCAACCACAGTCTCCCTCGTTGCCACTAACTGGGCCACACACACCCCACTTGACTGGCATCGGTTGACCCCCCCTTTTGACAAAGAAAAAGATGCTTTGCATGAAGCACTCTCAAAAATACGCGTGCCTTTCCCGTCCCCTGGCTGACCCAGGGGAAGAAAAGTCCTCTGAGAGCCATGACTTGTTCATCTTGGTTCTTTTAGAGACACAGCGAGGGGACTCCAACCACAGTCTCCCTCGTTGCCACTAACTGGGCCACACACACCCCACTTGACTGGCATCGGTTGAGCCCCCTTTTGAAAAAGAAAAAGATGCTTTGCATGAAGCACTCTCAAAAATACGCGTGCCTTTCCCGTCCCCTGGCTGACCCAGGGGAAGAAAAGTCCTCTGAGAGCCATGACTTGTTCATCTTGGTTCTTTTAGAGACACAGCGAGGGGACTCCAACCACAGTCTCCCTCGTTGCCACTAACTGGGCCACACACACCCCACTTGACTGGCATCGGTTGAGCCCCCCTTTTGACAAAGAAAAAGATGCTTTGCATGAAGCACTCTCAAAAATACGCGTGCCTTTCGCCTCCCCTGGCTGACCCAGGGGAAGAAAAGTCCTCTGAGAGCCAGGTCCACATTGTCAGTGGACAGACACGTGTGCTTATCTGCCAGCAGACCCCCAGCAGCACTGAAGACAGGTTCCGAGAGAACGCTGGCTGCAGGACACGACAAGATCCTCAAGGCGTACGTGGCGAGCTCAGGCAATTTATCCAGATTGGAAGCCTAAAATGAGCAGGGCTCAAGTTGCACAATAATGGAATCGATGTTTCTTTGCATATACTCATATATCTGTGTGTCTCCCTCTTTTTCCTTGTCCAGCTGTTTTGTTTTCACATGAGTATATGTCCTTGTCACTTTCCCATGTGTTTGTGTTATGTTGTGAGTTGTTTGTCACCTTTTGGACACCTTTCAGGGTGTTTTCTAGGTGTTTTACTGTGTTTGTGATTGCCTGCCATTGTTTCCTATGGGCTCGAGTTCGGTTCGTCGAACGTTCGACGAGCCGAACTCGAGCCAGACCCCCCGTTCGGCGAACCGCCTCGAGCCGAACCGGGACCGGTTCGCTCATCTCTAGTTATTAATCCCCTCTTTCTCTTTCATTACAATCAGTGCTATTTCTTCGCGGCCCTCCATTGCTTCTCATTGTACGAGGCTCTGTTTTGTTAATGTTCTATGTTGTGTTTTATGTTCTTTTTCTGCTGTGAGCTGTAGGTTTTTGGAGCCTCTTATTATCTGCACATTTTATCTCCATGAAGTCACGGCATCATTCGCAGCCTCAGATGCTATCTGTGATCACGTCATTATCCTGCTCTGACCGCGGATCGCTCCATTACAGTTAATCTGTTTCTCCCTTTAATAATTGAATAAGTTCTCGTAATTAAAACAACAAAGTAAACCTTAAAGCGCTGGGAGTTTTTTATCTGTAAATTCTGGTTCTCGTCCAGTAATTGGGTCTTATTAGCGCGCGGCTGGGTTTAGGTTAATGAAAGACATGCGCAGTGGTCAGTGCACATCACGTAACAGGTCTGATTGTATGTGACATTTTATATCTTTTCCCGTGCTTAGAATGTGCTTATTTCCAAAGCTCCCGGCCAATATTTTTTCACTAACCGATGTAGACATAATGTATTCATTACAAGGACCACTATTAGTCCTGGCTTATATCACTTTCACTTTTTAAACTGTTGCATTTATTCGACATGACCCGATATCTCCGACCATCAGCAGAACGTAACATTTGTTAATGGCGACATTCTTGGCTCTCGGTAAGTTGGAATCCGCGGGTCATTGTTCGAGCACTTCTTTTACCCGCGTTACAATAGGTATGATGGGAAGATCGGGCCAAAAGTCACAGTTGCCTTAGATATTGTTACAGGACGGAAAAACACAAAATGCCTGTAATTTGATGGATGAGGTGCTACGAGCTTGGGTCTCTTTTGAGCTGGTCGGAACCCATTTCCCACGTATAGCCGGAGGGAAGAACTTTAGCCGATACATTAACGAGGAGGAAAGCATGGGGCACAATTACTTCTTGTTCTAGAAGCCCAAATTCAAAACTGTGGACATAAAGATCGAATTAGAACATAGTAGAATGGTCACCTAGAGTCTGAAAATGGAATTTTCACCATTATCGAGGGGGCTTCTAAGCTGAGACCCCCGAAATTTCCAGAACAACCCTTATAGCAGCTCAAAGCCCCTCTAGTTTTGATTGAAATGAACTTTTGGTTTCCATGTATGAATCTGACGAGGTATTATAGTCCCTATGAAATCAATGGGAAAGTACCAGGTAAGCAGATTAACTGGTGGAAAGGTCTTCTGACCAACCTATTTACATTACATACAGTGCTCAGCATAAATGAGTACACCCCCTTTGTGAAGTAAGGTTGGAATTAGTGATGAGCGCTCATCCTCGGCACTGCTCATCACTCGATTGAGTATTGGCTTGCTCGGGTACTCTCAGAGTTCGGTCAAGTATTGCTGGTGCTTGGAAAATTTGTCCGTGAAACAACATCCACAACGCACAGGCTGCATGATGTGTGCAGGCACCTCAGGGAGAAGCATTCGCAGTCTCTGAATAGCTCTCACTGGGGATAAAACAATGTTTTCAGACATAGTGTGACCCGAAAAAAAACCTGCCCTCCCTTTTGCCGGAAGTGCTCTGTTTATGGCTGCTCTAGTGTATTTCTTATCACCGCATTCTGATATGTCCAATCTATCAAAATATAAAATGGGTTATCCAATAGGTGAACACCAGCAGCTCATGTGTCCCCTGAAACCAGCAGCTTATGTGCCCCCTGACACCAGCAGCTCATGTGCCCCCTGACACCAGCAGCTCCTGTGCCCCCCAACACCAGCAGCTCATGTGCCCCCCAACACCAGCAGCTCATGTGTCCCCCGACTCCAGCAGCTCATGTGCCCCCGACACTGGCAGCTCATATGCCCCATGACACCAGCAGCTCATGTGCCCCCGACACCGGCAGCTCATGTGCCCCTGACATCAGCAGCTCATGTGCCCCCGACACCAGCAGCTCATGTGCCCCCAACACCAGTAGCTCATGCGCCCCCGACACCAGCAGCTCATGTGCCCCCGACAGTGAGTTTGAGCTTTGGTTTTCCCCGTCTGTCGGTATTTGTGGAATTCTTTACTCCAATCCCAGCCCTCCCCCTGGGGGTGTGGGAGAGGGGGTGTTAGACCAGGGCTGCTTAGGAGTTAGGGCTAGGGTAGCAGTCCAGACTTAACTACCATCAAGTGTACTCTTTAATGAGTGTGATCAACAAAAGTGCTATGTGCATTCATGAACAGTACATGATAGAATCCACAAGCAGAGTGTTCCCAAATAAAGCAGCCCCTGAGCCTACGACGTACGTTTCGCATCTGTACACCTGCACACATTATATGGCTATGAGGAAAATTATTCTCTTTAATAAGGGACAGTTTAGTGCCCCTAGTCTGAGGGCCAGTATAGGTGCCCTTACTCCTGCTTCCTGTGTCATGCCCATGACATTGGGTCAATGCACTTACGATGATATCCAATTTATAGAAATATTTTAATGTATTTCGACTTTTGCATAAGAAAATTAGTTTTTAATAAAAAATTCAAAAGTTTGAACACAACTGTTCATGCAATGGTTTTTCTTCTTAGTGGATTGTGCACATTGTAGATTCAGACTGAAGGCAGCAAAACCATGATGGAAGAAACACATATGTAAACAAGGAGTAAAAAGACACATGTGCACAATCCAGAATCTGTTACAACTTAGATTCTTCCTGGTGCCCCCCCTCCCTCCCCCTCCGTTTCTTTGAGGACAGTTTTTGTGGAATCACTGGCCTTCAGGAATTATTTTCAACCATCAGGTTTATTTTGCAGAGGCAGAATTGGTCCTTTCAAGTGCTAGGCCAAATTTCACAACTATTCTAAGCTAGAATATGACAAGAACCACTGAACTAAGAGAAACAATAGCCCATCATTACTGTAAGACAAGATCAGTCAGTCCAGAAAATTACAAGAAGCTTCAAGGTATCCTCAAATGCAATCATGAAAACCCTTGATTGATATGATAAAACTGTCTCTCATAATGAAACAGGAAAGAAAAGCAAGAATTACTTCTGCTGCAGAGGATAAGTTCATCAGCGTTACCAGCTTCAGAAAATGTAAATTGTCCTCAACGAAGAAAACAGCCCTCAAGTAGCAAACACATCCCAAGATGAATTGTATAGAGGAAACCGCGAGAAGCTGAGCATTATGGTGAAATTGCTGCAAAGAAGCTGCCACTGAGGCTCATAAACAAGGAGAGACTTGTATGAACACGAGGTCATCAGATCAAAAAAAATTGTTACCATGGTCTGTAGAGTCAGAATCTCAGATTTTTAGTGCCATGCCATCTACCATGGCTTTTGAGATGCAGAAAGGTGATTGGATAGTTTCTACATGTGTGATGCCCACCATGAAGCATAGAGGGGAAGTGTGATGCTTGGGGAGGATTTCTGGAAATTTTTTGATGAAAGTAAAATCCAAAAGGCATCTCTGGAGAGGAAACACTGAACATGTGAAACAGATGGAGAGGGAAAGAGATATAATATCTATATCTCCATTAAAGTAGCAGTCCTCTGCAGTGGGCAGGTAAATACAGCAGGAGAATTTGCTGGGAAAGAGATTACAAGTCTGAGATTCGTTTATGCAGAGGAGAAGAACTGCTTTCCCAGGCATAAGCCTCCTCTTTTCAAAGTGTCTTTTGTAGATATTCAATGCTTTGAAGCCATTGTAGTGACATGAGATTTAGTCATTTTCTTATGTTTATCCCTTTTATTTGATGTAATTGTATATACTGAAGTTTTGTCCCCTTTGTAACATCTTTATATATTTTTATAAACACAGCCTACTTTTCAGATTAAATATATAAAATACAATAGCTTTATTCCTCTTGCTCTACAACTGCATCCCCGAAGCCATATGCTACATGAAATAGGTGTCCAATCAGCCTGTAAAACGACTGGTGGTGGCAGCTATTAATTTTCTTATGTTATTGTCAACGTTGCCAGTGACCGCACTGAGGTGTGTGTGTGTATATATATATATATATATATATATATATACTTTATATAGTGGGTATGGAAAGTATTCAGACCCCTTAAAATTTTTCACTTTTTGCTTCAATGCAAGGTTCATCTTTTTTCTCATTAATGTGCACTCTGTGTTACGAATCGGCGCCTCTATAGCCGCAAGCAGCCTGCTGCAGTTCCTGTTGCGCCCAGGCGCCGGCTGCTGTTTTTGGCCTTACCTTGGGTCGTCCAGCTGGCTGCTTCCTCCTCCACATCTAAGTATGGAGATGCGGCTAGTGCGCATGCGCGCGCCGATTTACCCCATCCACAGCCTAAGTACAGTGTTTCGCCTAGTGAGTATGCTGAGCCAGATTGTGTAATTTCTGAGGCTTAGTCCTCAGTTCGGGATTCTGAGCATGCTCCCACACTTAGTGCGAAAAGCCTCTTTGCACAGGTACTTGGACTCCGTGCCGTGTCTAAGTCCTGTGTTGTGCCTACTGAGCATGCTCAGGCTGATAGTCTGATTTCTGAGTCAGTCGTTCATGCTACTGAGCATGCTCAGGCACTTAGTGCATCAGAGGCTAGGTCCGGGAAGGACTTCACTGGGCATATCCGTGAGGTGGCAGGCCCTGATAGGCCGGCACGCATCAGGTGTCCTGATGATGTGTGCACACTGAACTGGTTCGTAGACGCCCAACCCTATAACTTGGCAATTCATCATTGGTCGTCAGACGATGACTGGTGGTGAGGTGTTCGGGGCGTGGCTGCCATGAGGTCATCAGTGAAGTGGCGGTTGCAGATAGGCCGCTGGTGATGTCACTGATGATATGGCTCTCTGCTATTGGCTCCTGGAGGTGCCTTTGTGGTCCACCTTGGGTTTGGGGCGGACCCAGGTTATAAAACGGCTGGAGACACCATGGAGGTGCGCAGTCTTCTCATATGCTTGTTGTGAGCACACCTCCATGTATACAGCCCATTGCAGCTACAGCCAGTAGTAGTAGTAGATTGGAAGCATTAAGGTAGGGATAGGTGTCCGTTGCCAGTCACGTCAAGACACCCGTGGCTGGGCATGATAGGGTCAGACACCGTGCTTCTCCCCTACTGTCCAGTCCTGCTAGTGCAGCCCAGTGGAATTAACTGGGCTGCGGCTGCTGCGCCACCTGTCCGTTTGTACCCCCTATGCGCACGGACAGCGTACCCCAGGACCCCTGTGGTGTTAACAGGGAGTACCTGGGCTGGGTGTGTGGACCCTGTTCCCCTCGTATCGGCTTCACAGTCAACGCTACCGGTGTGACCACCTGGCCTGACGTGTCCTGTACACGCATGGCCAGTTGAGAGCTCTGGTGTCCAGAAACGCTAATCGGGGGACCGCTCGGTCTGACGTGTCGTACAAACGTGGCCAACAGGGCGCTTTCGCGGCGGTCTTCCGTTCAACACCACCTGGTCTGGTCACCACCCAGCCTGATGTGTTCCCTGTACAAGTGGTCGGTGTAGCGCCACAGGTACACCGAAACGCTAACTGGATTGTCGTCCGGTCTGACGTGTCCCTACACATGTGACCGGTTCCCAGGTCTCCAGTGTTATTTCAGAGCCACCCAGCTCTGTAGTTGCCGCCTAACTTTTGGGTTGCCAGTAGCTCCTTTGTCACCTGGAGCACGGTGGATCCCAACTGGCGACTGGGATATATACGATCATATCCTAATCTGCCAGTCCCCCAGTAACACTCTGCACCCCATCTTTACAGAAAAAAAAAGAATATTGACATTTTTGCACATTTTTTAAACATGAATAACTGAAATATCCCACGGTCATAAGTATTCAGCCCCTTTGCTCAGACACTCATATGTAAGTCACATGCCGTCCATTTCCTTGTGATCCTCCTTGAGATGGTTCTACTCTTTCATTGGAGTCCAGCTGTGTTTAATTAAACTGATAGGACTTGATTTGGAAAGGCACGCACCTGTGTATATAACACCTCACAGCTCACACTGCATGTCACACCAAATGAGGATCATGAGGCCAAAGGAACTGCCCAAGGAGCTCAGAGACAGAATTGTGGCAAGGCACAGATCTGGCCAAGGTTACAGAAGAATTTCTGCAGCACTCAAGATTCCTAAGAGTACAGTGGGCTCCATAATCCTTAAATGGAAGAAGTTTGGACCACTAGAACTCCTCCTAGACCCGGCCATCCAGCCAAACTGAGCAATCGTGGGAGAAGAGCCTTGGTGAGAGAGGTAAAGAAAAACCCCAAGATCACTGTGGCTGAACCTGAACTTGTCTGAGCTCTGTCTCTGACCTTTCCTGAGCTCTAGAGATGCAGTAGGGTGATGGGAGAAAATTCCACAAAGTCACCTATCACTGCAGCCTCCACCAGTCGGGCCTTTATGGCAGAATGGTTCGATGGAAGCTTCTCCTCAGTGCAAGACATATGAAAGCCGCATAGAGTTTGCAAAAAACATATGAAGGACCCCAGACTATGAGAAATAACATTTTCTTGTCTGATGAGACGAAGATAGAACTTTCTGGTGATGATTCCAAGCGGTATGTGTGGAGAACACCAGGCACTGCTCATTATCTTCCCAATACAATCCCCACAGTGAGACGTGGTGGTGGCAGCATCATGCTATGGGGATGTTTTTCAGCTGCAGGGACAGGTCGACTAGCTGCAATTTGTAGGAAAGATGTCATGCGGCAAAGTGCAGCGATATCCTGGAAGAAAACCTCTTCTAGAGTGCTCTGGACCTCAGACTTGGCCGAAGGTTCACCTTCCAACAAGACAATGACCCTAAGCACACAGCTAAAATAACAAAGGAGTGGCTTCAGAACAACAACGTGACCATTCTTGACCGGCCCAGCAAGAGCCCTGACCTAAACCCAATTGAGCATCTCTGGAGAGACCTGAAAATGGCGTCCACCAACGTTCACCATCCAACCTGACGGAACTAGAGAGGCTCTGCAAGGAAGAATGGCCGATGATCCCCAAATCCAGGATCCCAGGAAGACTCATGGCTGTACTAGCCCAAAACGGAGGGTGCCTCTACTCAATACTGAGCAAAAGGGCTGAATACTTATCACCATGTAATATTTCAGGTTTAACTTGTTTAATAAATTTGCAAAGATTTCTATATTTCTGTTTTTTTCTGTGAAGATGGGGGATGGGGGCAGAGTGTACATTAATAAGAAGAAATGTACCAAATGGCTGCCAAGAAACAAAGAGTGAAAAATGTAAAGGGGTCTGAATACTTTCCGTACACACTGTATATATCTCAGTCATATCCAATCATCATAGATAATGACCCCATACTCTAAATAAGCTTGGATTTTCTTCACCTCTCACCAAAGGTTTTCTATGGGGTTCAGGTCAGACAACTGTGATTGCCATTCTAGAATCTTCAAAGACTTCTGAAACTTAGGGGTACTTTGCACACTATGACATCGCAGGTGCGATGTCGGTGGGGTCAAATCGAAAGTGACGCACATCCGGCGTCGCTGTCGACATCGGAGTATGTGAATCCTTTTTACTACGATTAACGAGCGCAAAAGCGTCGAAATCGTATGATCGGTGTAGTGTCGGTCATTTCCATCATTTCGGAAGGACCGATGTTATGATGTTGTGCCTCGTTCCTGCGGCAGCACATATCGCTGTGTATGAAGCCGCAGGAGCGAGGAACATCTCCTTACCTGCCTCCACCGCCAATGCGGAAGGAAGGAGGTGGGCGGGATGTTACGTCCCACACATCTCCGCCCCTCCGCTTCTATTGGCCGCCTGCCGTGTGACGTCGCTGTGATGCCGCACGACCCGCCCCCTTAGGAAGGAGGCGGTTCGCCGGCCAGAGCGACGTCGCAGGGCAGGTATGTGCATGTGAAGCTGGCATAGTGATAATGTTCGCTACAACAGCAATCACAAGATATCGCTGCTGCGACGTGGGCGGGGACTATCGTGCTCGTCATCGCTACCATCGGCTTGCGATGTCGTAGTGTGCAAAGTACCCCTTAGTTTATGTAGACTGTGAGGTGTGCTGGAGGTCATTGTCTTGCTCCAGTGAGATGACTTTCACCTAGGATTTCCTAATACTCAATTGAATTTCTCTTGTTCTCACAAACTGTAGGTGAGGAATCAAAGCAGTGTCAGAGTATTACCCAGCCATCGCCAGGATTCACTGTAATCATCACCAAGCTCCCACAGTGCTTCACTGTAGACATTGTCGAGCCCACGCCATGCTTCACTGTAGACATTGTCGAGCCCCCGCCATGCTTCACTGTAGACATTGTCGAGCCCCCGCCATGCTTCACTGTAGACATTGTCGAGCCCCCGCCATGCTTCACTGTAGACATCACCAAGCTCCTGCTGTGCTTCACTGTAGACATCATCGAGCTTCTGCAGTGCTTCACTGTAGACACCACCGAGCCCACAGCGTGCTTCACTGTAGACATCGCCGAGCCCCGCCGTGCTTCACTGTAGACATCACCAAGCTCCCACTGTGCTTCACTGTAATCATCACCGAGCTCCCACAATGCTTCACTGTAGATATCACTGAGCCCATACCATGCTTCACTGTAGACACCAATGAGCTCCTGTACTTCTTTTCCATAGACATCACCGAACTTCCACCATGCTTCACTGTAGACACCACCGAGCCCCTGCTGTGGTCAACTGTAGCCCCAGCCATGCTTCACTGAAGACATCACTGAGCCACCGCCATGCTTCACTGTAGACACCACTAGGCCCCCACTGTGCTCCACTGTAGGCATCACTAAGCCCCTACCATGTTCCATGATAACACCACCAAGCCCCCGCTGTGCTCCACTGTAGGCATCACCGAGCCCCCCGTGCTTCAATGTAGACATCACTGAGCCTCTGCCTTGCTTCACTGTAGGCATCTCTGAGCCCCCACCATGTTTAATCATTGCTGAGCCTCCGTCATGCTTCTCTTTAGACATCACTGAGCCCCCACCTTGCTTCATTATAAGTAGGGTGTTCTGTTGGCTGCTTCATTATTCCTTCTCGAAACTTATCACTGATACATTGACCCAAAAACTCTAGCATTTTTTTCATGCTGCATTTTACAGAATTCCATATAATCTGTGGTTAATTTTATGATTTTGAAAACATTTAAAGTGAAGCTTCTTGTGTTTTAGGGTCAGTACACGAGATGTGTAGGAGTTTAGGCATGAGGACCTTCAGCCCTTATTATGCACATTACTGTGAAAATTGAAACTCCTGTCCTTGCTGCCACCAGATCGCGTAAATCTTTTACAGTTGTCATAAGGTTTTCAACGCCTGACTCCTCAGCAATCCGGTAGCAGCTGGTAACAGCCTCACTTTCTGCCACATCCAGGTAGTGTGGCAGTGCTCGATTGTGACGTCTGTTTCCAGCTGTATCTCCAGGGACATTCAATGCTGCTGCCTTTAAAGATCCTTTTCCTTATTTGTACACTGATATCTTCTTCTGAAAACCCAAGAATATTAGTGACCTGGAGCCCATTAGGCTGGGCTACGATTCCTTAGGAACGCTTTTAGAAGCTGTTTCCTGGCAATTCAAAATGTGTGTAGCAGGTGATAACAGCCAGAGAGGCAGCAAGTGATAACAGCCAGAGAGGCAGCAAGTGATAACAGCCAGAGAGGCAGCAGGTGATAACAGCCAAAGAGCCAGCAAGTGATAACAGCCAGAGAGGCAGCAAGTGATAACAGACAGAGAGGCAGCAAGTGATAACAGCCAGAGAGGCAGCAAGTGATAACAGCCAGTGAGGCAGCAAGTGATAACAGCCAGAGAGGCAGCAAGTGATAACAGCCAGAGAGGCAGCAAGTGATAACAGCCAGAGAGGCAGCAAGTGATAACAGCCAGAGAGGCAGCAAGTGATAACAGCCAGAGAGGCAGCAAGTGATAACAGCCAGTGAGGCAGCAAGTGATAACAGCCAGAGAGGCAGCAAGTGATAACAGCCAGAGAGGCAGCAAGTGATAACAGCCAGAGAGGCAGCAAGTGATAACACCCAGAGAGGCATCAAGTGATAACAGCAAGAGAGGTAGCAAGTGATAACAGCCAGAGAGGCAGCAAGTGATAACAACTAGACTCAGCAAGTGATAACAGCCAGAGAGGCAGCAAGTGATAACAACCAGAGGCAGCAAGTGATAACAGCCAGAGAGGCAGCAGATGATAACAGCCACAGAGGCAGCAGGTGATAACAGCCACAGAGGCAGCAGGTGATAACAGTCAGAGAAGCAGCAAGGGATAACAGCCAGAGAGGCAGCAAGTGATAACAGCCAGAGAGGCAGCAAGTGATAACAGCCAGCGAGGCAGCAAGTGATAACAGCCATTGAGGCAGCAAGTGATAGCAGCCAGAGAGGCAGCAAGTGATAACAGCCAGAGAGGCAGCAAGTGATAACAGCCAGAGAGGCAGCAAGTGATAACAGCCAGAGAGGCAGCAAGTGATAACAGCCAGAGAGGCAGCAAGTGATAACAGCCAGAGAGGCAGCAAGTGATAACAGCCAGAGAGGCAGCAAGTGATAACAGCCAGAGAGGCAGCAAGTGATAACAGCCAGTGAGGCAGCAAGTGATAACAGCCAGAGAGGCAGCAAGTGATAACAGCCAGAGAGGCAGCAAGTGATAACAGCCAGAGAGGCAGCAAGTGATAACAGCCAGAGAGGCAGCAAGTGATAACAGCCAGAGAGGCAGCAAGTGATAACAGCCAGAGAGGCAGCAAGTGATAACAGCCAGAGAGGCAGCAAGTGATAACAGCCAGAGAGGCAGCAAGTGATAACAGCCAGAGAGGCAGCAAGTGATGACAACCAGAGGCAGCAAGTGATAACAGCCAGAGAGGCAGCAAGTGATAACAACCAGAGGCAACAAGTGATAACAGCCAGAGAGGCAGCAAGTGATAACAGCCAGAGAGGCAGCAAGTGACAACAGCCAGAGAAGCAGCAAGTGATAACAGCCAGAGAGGCAGCAAGTGATAGCAGCCAGAGAGGCAGCAAGTGATAACAGCCAGAGAGGCAGCAAGTGATAACAGCCAGAGAGGCAGCAAGTGATAACAGCCAGAGAGGCAGCAAGTGATAACAGCCAGAGAGGCAGCAAGTGATAACAGCCAGAGAGGCAGCAAGTGATAACAGCCAGAGAGGCAGCAAGTGATAACAGCCAGAGAGGCAGCAAGTGATAACAGCCAGTGAGGCAGCAAGTGATAACAGCCAGAGAGGCAGCAAGTGATAACAGCCAGAGAGGCAGCAAGTGATAACAGCCAGAGAGGCAGCAAGTGATAACAGCCAGAGAGGCAGCAAGTGATAACAGCCAGAGAGGCAGCAAGTGATAACAGCCAGTGAGGCAGCAAGTGATAACAGCCAGAGAGGCAGCAAGTGATAACAGCCAGAGAGGCAGCAAGTGATAACAGCCAGAGAGGCAGCAAGTGATAACAGCCAGAGAGGCATCAAGTGATAACAGCCAGAGAGGCATCAAGTGATAACAGCCAGAGAGGCAGCAAGTGATAACAACCAGACTCAGCAAGTGATAACAGCCAGAGAGGCAGCAAGTGATAACAACCAGAGGCAGCAAGTGATAACAGCCAGAGAGGCAGCAGATGATAACAGCCACAGAGGCAGCAGGTGATAACAGCCACAGAGGCAGCAGGTGATAACAGCCAGAGAAGCAGCAAGGGATAACAGCCAGAGAGGCAGCAAGTGATAACAGCCAGAGAGGCAGCAAGTGATAACAGCCAGAGAGGCAGCAAGTGATAACAGCCAGTGAGGCAGCAAGTGATAACAGCCAGAGAGGCAGCAAGTGATAACAGCCATTGAGGCAGCAAGTGATAACAGCCAGAGAGGCAGCAAGTGATAACAGCCAGAGAGGCAACAGGTGATAACAGCCAGAGAAAAAGCAAGTAATAACAGCCAGAGAGGCAGCAGGTGATAACAGCCAGAAAGGCAGCAAGTGATAATGTGATAACAGCCAGCCAGGCAGCAAGTGATAACAACCAGAGGCAGCAAGTGATAACAGCCAGAGAGGCAGCAGATGATAACAGCCACAGAGGCAGCAGGTGATAACAGCCACAGAGGCAGCAGGTGATAACAGTCAGAGAAGCAGCAAGGGATAACAGCCAGAGAGGCAGCAAGTGATAACAGCCAGAGAGGCAGCAAGTGATAACAGCCAGCGAGGCAGCAAGTGATAACAGCCATTGAGGCAGCAAGTGATAACAGCCAGAGAGGCAGCAAGTGATAACAGCCAGAGAGGCAGCAAGTGATAACAGCCAGAGAGGCAGCAAGTGATAACAGCCAGAGAGGCAGCAAGTGATAACAGCCAGAGAGGCAGCAAGTGATGACAACCAGAGGCAGCAAGTGATAACAGCCAGAGAGGCAGCAAGTGATAACAACCAGAGGCAACAAGTGATAACAGCCAGAGAGGCAGCAAGTGATAACAGCCAGAGAGGCAGCAAGTGACAACAGCCAGAGAAGCAGCAAGTGATAACAGCCAGAGAGGCAGCAAGTGATAGCAGCCAGAGAGGCAGCAAGTGATAACAGCCAGAGAGGCAGCAAGTGATAACAGCCAGAGAGGCAGCAAGTGATAACAGCCAGAGAGGCAGCAAGTGATAACAGCCAGAGAGGCAGCAAGTGATAACAGCCAGAGAGGCAGCAAGTGATAACAGCCAGAGAGGCAGCAAGTGATAACAGCCAGAGAGGCAGCAAGTGATAACAGCCAGTGAGGCAGCAAGTGATAACAGCCAGTGAGGCAGCAAGTGATAACAGCCAGAGAGGCAGCAAGTGATAACAGCCAGAGAGGCAGCAAGTGATAACAGCCAGAGAGGCAGCAAGTGATAACAGCCAGAGAGGCAGCAAGTGATAACAGCCAGTGAGGCAGCAAGTGATAACAGCCAGAGAGGCAGCAAGTGATAACAGCCAGAGAGGCAGCAAGTGATAACAGCCAGAGAGGCAGCAAGTGATAACAGCCAGAGAGGCATCAAGTGATAACAGCCAGAGAGGCATCAAGTGATAACAGCCAGAGAGGCAGCAAGTGATAACAACCAGACTCAGCAAGTGATAACAGCCAGAGAGGCAGCAAGTGATAACAACCAGAGGCAGCAAGTGATAACAGCCAGAGAGGCAGCAGATGATAACAGCCACAGAGGCAGCAGGTGATAACAGCCACAGAGGCAGCAGGTGATAACAGCCAGAGAAGCAGCAAGGGATAACAGCCAGAGAGGCAGCAAGTGATAACAGCCAGAGAGGCAGCAAGTGATAACAGCCAGAGAGGCAGCAAGTGATAACAGCCAGTGAGGCAGCAAGTGATAACAGCCAGAGAGGCAGCAAGTGATAACAGCCATTGAGGCAGCAAGTGATAACAGCCAGAGAGGCAGCAAGTGATAACAGCCAGAGAGGCAACAGGTGATAACAGCCAGAGAAAAAGCAAGTAATAACAGCCAGAGAGGCAGCAGGTGATAACAGCCAGAAAGGCAGCAAGTGATAATGTGATAACAGCCAGCCAGGCAGCAGGTGATAACAGCCAGAGAAACAGCAAGTAATAAAAGCCAGAGAGGCAGCAGGTAATAACAGCCAGAGAGGCAGCAGGTGATAACAGCCAGAAAGGCAGCAAGTGATAATGTGATAACAGCCAGAGAGGCAGCAGGTGATAACAGCCAGAGAAGCAGCAAGTGATAACAGCCAGAGAGGCAGCAGGTGATAACAGCCAGAGAGACAGCAAGTGATAACAGCCAAAGAGGAAGTAGGTGATAACAGCCAGAGAGGCAGTAGGTGATAACAGCTAGAGAGGTAGCAAGTAATAACAGCCAGAGAGGAAGCACGTGATAACAGCCAGAGAGGCAGCAGGTGATAACAGCCACAGAGGCAGCAGGTGATAACAGCCACAGAGGCAGCAGGTGATAGCAGCCAGAGAAGCAGCAAGGGATAACAGCCAGAGAGGCAGCAAGTGATAACAGCCAAAGAGGAAGTAGGTGATAACAGCCAGAGAGGCAGTAGGTGATAACAGCTAGAGAGGTAGCAAGTAATAACAGCCAGAGAGGAAACACGTGATAACAGCCAGAGAGGCAGCAGGTGATAACAGCCACAGAGGCAGCAGGTGATAACAGCCAGAGAGGCAGCAGGTGATAACAGCCAGAGAGGCAGCAAGTGATAACAGCCAAAGAGTAAGTAGGTGATAACAGCCAGAGAGGCAGTAGGTGATAACAGCTAGAGAGGTAGCAAGTAATAACAGCCAGAGAGGAAGCACGTGATAACAGCCAGAGAGGCAGCAAGTGATAACAGCCACAGAGGCAGCAGGTGATAACAGCCAGAGAGGAAGCACGTGATAACAGCCAGAGAAGCAGCAAGGGATAACAGCCAGAGAGGCAGCAAGTGATAACAGCCAGAGAAAAAGCAAGTAATAAAAGCCAAAGAGGTAGCAAGTAATAATAGCCAGAGATACAGCAAGTGCTAACAGCCAGAGAGGCAGCAAGTGATAACAGCCAGAGAGGCAGCAAGTGATAACAGCCAGTGAGGCAGCAAGTGATAACAGCCAGAGAGGCAGCAAGTGATAACAGCCAGAGAGGCAGCAAGTGATAACAGCCAGAGAGGCAGCAAGTGATAACAGCCAGAGAGGCAGCAAGTGATAACAGCCAGAGAGGCAGCAAGTGATAACAGCCAGTGAGGCAGCAAGTGATAACAGCCAGAGAGGCAGCAAGTGATAACAGCCAGAGAGGCAGCAAGTGATAACAGCCAGAGAGGCAGCAAGTGATAACAGCCAGAGAGGCAGCAAGTGATAACAGCCAGAGAGGCAGCAAGTGATAACAGCCAGAGAGGTAGCAAGTGATAACAGCCTGAGAGGTAGCAAGTGATAACAGCCAGAGAGGCATCAAGTGATAACAACCAGACTCAGCAAGTGATAACCGCCAGAGAGGCAGCAAGTGATAACAACCAGAGGCAGCAAGTGATAACAGCCAGAGAGGCAGCAGATGATAACAGCCACAGAGGCAGCAGGTGATAACAGCCACAGAGGCAGCAGGTGATAACAGCCAGAGAAGCAGCAAGGGATAACAGCCAGAAAGGCAGCAAGTGATAACAGCCAGAGAGGCAACAGGTGATAACAGCCAGAGAAAAAGCAAGTAATAACAGCCAGAGAGGCAGCAGGTGATAACAGCCAGAAAGGCAGCAAGTGATAATGTGATAACAGCCAGCCAGGCAGCAGGTGACAACAGCCAGAGAAACAGCAAGTAATAAAAGCCAGAGAGGCACCAGGTAATAACAGCCAGAGAGGCAGCAGGTGATAACAGCCAGAAAGGCAGCAAGTGATAATGTGATAACAGCCAGAGAGGCAGCAGGTGATAACAGCCAGAGAAGCAGCAAGTGATAACAGCCAGAGAGGCAGCAGGTGATAACAGCCAGAGAGGCAGCAGGTGATAGCAGCCAGAAAGGCAGCAAGTGATAATGTGATAACAGCCAGCAAGGCAGCAGGTGATAACAGCCAGAGAAGCAGCAAGTGATAACAGCCAGAGAGGCAGCAGGTGATAACAGCCAGAGAGACAGCAAGTGATAACAGCCAAAGAGGAAGTAGGTGATAACAGCCAGAGAGGCAGTAGGTGATAACAGCTAGAGAGGTAGCAAGTAATAACAGCCAGAGAGGAAGCACGTGATAACAGCCAGAGAGGCAGCAGGTGATAACAGCCACAGAGGCAGCAGGGGATAACAGCCACAGAGGCAGCAGGTGATAACAGCCAGAGAAGCAGCAAGGGATAACAGCCAGAGAGGCAGCAAGTGATAACAGCCAAAGAGGAAGTAGGTGATAACAGCCAAGGAGGCAGCAGGTGATAACAGCCAGAGAGGCAGCAAGTGATAACAGCCAAAGAGGAAGTAGGTGATAACAGCCAGAGAGGCAGTAGATGATAACAGCTAAAGAGGTAGCAAGTAATAACAGCCAGAGAGGAAGCACGTGATAACAGCCAGAGAGGCAGTAAGTGATAACAGCCACAGAGGCAGCAGGTGATAACAGCCAGAGAAGCAGCAAGGGATAACAGCCAGAGAGGCAGCAAGTGATAACAGCCAGAGAGGCAACAGGTGATAACAGCCAGAGAAAAAGCAAGTAATAAAAGCCAAAGAGGTAGCAAGTAATAATAGCCAGAGATACAGCAAGTGCTAACAGCCAGAGAGGCAGCAAGTGATAACAGCCAGAGAGGCAGCAAGTGATAACAGCCAGAGAGGCAGCAAGTGATAACAGCCAGAGAGGCAGCAAGTGATAACAGCCAGAGAGGCAGCAAGTGATAACAGCCAGAGAGGCAGAAAGTGATAACAGCCAGAGAGGCAGCAAGTGATAACAGCCAGAGAGGCAGCAAGTGATAACAGCCAGAGAGGCAGAAAGTGATAACAGCCAGTGAGGCAGCAAGTGATAACAGCCAGAGAGGCAGCAAGTGATAACAGCCAGAGAGGCAGCAAGTGATAACAGCCAGAGAGGCAGCAAGTGATAACAGCCAGAGAGGCAGCAAGTGATAACAGCCAGAGAGGCAGCAAGTGATAACAGCCAGAGAGGCAGCAAGTGATAACAGCCAGAGAGGCAGCAAGTGATAACAGCCAGAGAGGCAGCAAGTGATAACAGCCTGAGAGGAAGCAAGTGATAACAGCCAGAGAGGCAGCAAGTGATAACAACCAGACTCAGCAAGTGATAACAGCCAGAGAGGCAGCAAGTGATAACAACCAGAGGCAGCAAGTGATAACAGCCAGAGAGGCAGCAGATGATAACAGCCACAGAGGCAGCAGGTGATAACAGCCACAGAGGCAGCAGGTGATAACAGCCAGAGAAGCAGCAAGGGATAACAGCCAGAGAGGCAGCAAGTGATAACAGCCAGAGAGGCAACAGGTGATAACAGCCAGAGAAAAAGCAAGTAATAACAGCCAGAGAGGCAGCAGGTGATAACAGCCAGAAAGGCAGCAAGTGATGATGTGATAACAGCCAGCCAGGCAGCAGGTGACAACAGCCAGAGAAACAGCAAGTAATAACATCCAGGGAGGCAGCAGGTGATAACAGCCAGAGAGGCAGAAAGTGATAACAGCCAGAGAGGCAGCAAGTGATAACAGCCAGAGAGGCAGCAAGTGATAACAGCCAGTGAGGCAGCAAGTGATAACAGCCAGAGAGGCAGCAAGTGATAACAGCCAGAGAGGCAGCAAGTGATAACAGCCAGAGAGGCAGCAAGTGATAACAGCCAGAGAGGCAGCAAGTGATAACAGCCAAAGAGGCAGCAAGTGATAACAGCCAGAGAGGCAGCAAGTGATAACAGCCAGAGAGGCAGCAAGTGATAACAGCCAGAGAGGCAGCAAGTGATAACAGCCAGAGAGGCAGCAAGTGATAACAGCCAGAGAGGCAGCAAGTGATAACAGCCAGAGAGGCAGCAAGTGATAACAGCCTGAGAGGTAGCAAGTGATAACAGCCAGAGAGGCAGCAAGTGATAACAACCAGACTCAGCAAGTGATAACAGCCAGAGAGGCAGCAAGTGATAACAACCAGAGGCAGCAAGTGATAACAGCCAGAGAGGCAGCAGATGATAACAGCCTGAGAGGTAGCAAGTGATAACAGCCAGAGAGGCAGCAAGTGATAACAACCAGACTCAGCAAGTGATAACAGCCAGAGAGGCAGCAAGTGATAACAACCAGAGGCAGCAAGTGATAACAGCCAGAGAGGCAGCAGATGATAACAGCCACAGAGGCAGCAGGTGATAACAGCCACAGAGGCAGCAGGTGATAACAGCCAGAGAAGCAGCAAGGGATAACAGCCAGAGAGGCAGCAAGTGATAACAGCCAGAGAGGCAACAGGTGATAACAGCCAGAGAAAAAGCAAGTAATAACAGCCAGAGAGGCAGCAGGTGATAACAGCCAGAAAGGCAGCAAGTGATGATGTGATAACAGCCAGCCAGGCAGCAGGTGACAACAGCCAGAGAAACAGCAAGTAATAACATCCAGGGAGGCAGCAGGTGATAACAGCCAGAGAGGCAGCAGGTGATAATGTGATAACAGCCAGAGAGGCAGCAGGTGATAACAGCCAGAGAGGCAGCAGGTGATAACAGCCAGAAAGGCAGCAAGTGATAATGTGATAACAGCCAGCAAGGAAGCAGGTGATAACAGCCAGAGAAGCAGCAAGTGATAACAGCCAGAGAGGCAGCAGGTGATAACAGCCAGAGAGGCAGCAAGTGATAACAGCCAAAGAGGAAGTAGGTGATAACAGCCACAGAGGCAGCAGGTGATAACAGCCAGAGAAGCAGCAAGGGATAACAGCCAGAGAGGCAGCAAGTGATAACAGCCAGAGAGGCAACAGGTGAAAACAGCTAGAGAAAAAGCAAGTAATAAAAGCCAAAGAGGTAGCAAGTAATAATAGCCAGAGATACAGCAAGTGCTAACAGCCAGAGAGGCAGCAAGTCATAACAGCTAGAGAGGCAGCAGGTGATAACAGCCAGAGAGACAGCAGATGATAACAGCCAGAAAGGCAGCAAGTGATAACAGCCAGAGAGGCAGCAGGTGATAACAGCCAGAGAGGCAGTAAGTGATAACAGCCAGAGAGGCAGCAAGTGATAACAGCCAGAGAGGCAGCAGGTGATAACAGCCAGAGAGGCAGTAAGTGATAACAGCCAGAGAGGCAGCAGGTGATAACAGCCAGAGAGACAGTAAGTAATAATCAGGTGATAACAGCCAGAGAAGTTCTAGTAATTACTAAAGAGGCTGGTCATGTAAAAATAATCTTAAGACTGCGGGACTCAGTGAAACTGGCATTTTGTGATGAATGTGGAGAAACCACTTGTTATATTAATTGGTGGGATATTTATATTCTTGTTTTGTTGGTTTATTGCAAATAGCAGAAAGGTTGTAAATTTTACTAATAAAATGAATTTATAGTGGGAGAGTGGAATACGCTGTGATGGCAATGTTTATATATATATACTGTATATATATTTATTTCTATAACTTGAAACAATAAAAGCAATACAAATGTTATATGAAGACAAATGCTAAAGATGGAGGTTTATGGGGCTCCATGTCTATAGCCTGCGGCTGATGAGGCATGATGGGAGTTGTCATATTACATCAGTCATGGAGCCAGTAGTTGCAGATCATATAGCGCTATAAATCTGGGCCATGGCATACATTAATCCTGGGTTGTATTTGTGATGGTCGCTGGGTGGTCCACACCGAGGTTCCCATGTCACTCGATGATGCAATATCAGCATATACCCTAAGACTACGCCCCAGACTTCGGCCACAAATACCAGAAATATATCTCGTAAGTATCACATTAGTCATATCCAGCAGGTCCTATCCTCGGCCAAATACTACAGATATGACCCTTCGGAGAGCAATATAGGTTCTGCTTGACTTGGAAAAATAGGAGCGGCTGAAATATGGAGTAACTTATTCCACACATGTATGCAGAAATGTCAGGGTATCATTTCTCCGGAGCGCGGTTCTTCTGTGACCGGACCTGCCAATGAACACCAAGTACGCAGGAGGGATCATTAGAGCGTTGTGATAATTTGGCAAGGAGCGGACAGATTTACCAGGACAGTGACTCAGATTAGGTGCGGAAAGCCGCGCACTTGATGAATGATGGAAAGTTTACTTACATGAAAAGCGAGCGCTAAGTACGCCGCTTAAAGCCCATTAAGAAAAGAAAATAATTTGTAATGTAAATGAGCGAGGAGAAGTTCACGGCTCTTATGGGCTGCCAGACTGGAAAGAGATCAAAACTGGGGCCGAATGACGAGACGCGAGGCTCGAAGGTAAAAACACACAGATTACACACATGGCTGCTCGTATTAGCACCGACGCAGGCCACGCCAGGGCAAAGGCCACCATTGGAGACACCAAAACCCATCCTCTGGGTCTGGAGGCTGCTGTGAAATCGAGAGGTAGAGGAGAACATTAGAAAGCAACAGTCGGACACCTCAGGCCACCACTGATAGAGAAAGGAAGGTGGACTGTGCACCCACCAAACACAGGACATATCACAGCGGGGCAAACCCCAAATTAGGCCAATTTCAGGACCAGGAAGCAAAAAGCAAGGAGGACCGGCTGGAATCAGTCCTCTCTCCTGTAGAGTGTAAGCTCTTATGGCCAGCGGGGTCCTCTCTCTCCTGTAGAGTGTAAGCTCTTATGGTCAGCGGGGTCCTCTCTCTCCTGTAGAGTGTAAGCTCTTATGGTCAGCGGGGTCCTCTCTCTCCTGTAGAGTGTAAGCTCTTATGGCCAGCGGGGTCCTCTCTCTCCTGTAGATTGTAAGCTCTTATGGTCAGCGGCGTCCTCTCTCTCCTGCAGAGTATAAGCTCTTATGGTCAGTGGGGTCCTCTCTCTCCTGTAGAGTGTAAGCTCTTATGGTCAGCGTGGTCCTCTCTCTCCTGTAGAGTGTAAGCTCTTATGGTCAGTGGGATCCTCTCTCTCCTGTAGAGTGTAAGCTCTTATGGTCAGTGGGGTCCTCTCTCTCCTGTAGAGTGTAAGCTCTTATGGTCAGCGTGGTCCTCTCTCTCCTGTAGAGTGTAAGCTCTTATGGTCAGCGGGGTCCTCTCTCTCCTGTAGAGTATAAGCTCTTATGGTCAGCGTGGTCCTCTCTCTCCTGTAGAGTGTAAGCTCTTATGGTCAGTGACGTTCTCTCTCTCCTGTAGAGTATAAGCTCTTATGGTCAGTGGGTCCTCTCTCTCTCTCTCCTGTAGAGTGTAAGTTCTTATGGTCAGCAGGATCCTCTCTCTCCTATAGAGTGTAAGCTCTTATGGTCAGTGACGTTCTCTCTCCTGTAGATTGTAAGCTCTTATGGTCAGTGGGGTTCTCTCCCTCCTGTAGAGTGTAAGCTCTTATGTTCACCGGGGTCCTCTCTCTCTCCTGTAGAGTGTAAGTGTCGCGGGCGGAGGAGGGGACGCTGCGCTCTCCCACTGCTCGGATCCGGCCACTGCTGCTGCGGCTGCTGCTGCTCGGTGGTGGCTCGAGCGGTGGGACGGATCCCGGGGACTCGAGCGGCGCTCCCCAGCTTGGATGGGTGCTGAAGGAGCCCCTTTTGCCCGCAGGCTCTGGCCCTGGGAACCTTAGCCTTGGCGGTGACTGTGTTTCCCTTTACGGTTTGAGCTGTCGCCTTCAATCGGGTCTTGACTGCTGGGAAACACCGGAGGTTCCCTTCGCTAACGGATTTGACAAATTCAACGGCGACTCCTAGCCTTGTCGGGGTCCGTAAGCCCTGCCGGATGGTGCTGGCTTCTCTTTGTTCACCGGTCCGGTACTGCCGGGCCACCGCCCGTCCGCGGTCCTTACGGCTCACTCTAATCGGCCTCTCCTGCAGACGGTCACCACCGTCTGCCAACCTTACTGTACCGTCCGGGCCACACACCCGGACCGCCTTCAGTCTGCTCCTCTACCACTTTACTTCCTCTCACCTCAAAACTCTAATCTGAACTGCTTTCTTTTCCCGCCTCCAGGACTGTGAACTCCTCGGTGGGCGGGACCAACCGCCTGGCCCACCCACTGGTGTGGACATCAGCCCCTGGAGGAAGGCAACAAGGATTTTGTGTTTGGCTTCGGTGTGCCTAGCCGGGGTGTGGGGTGTGTTGGTGTAGTTCTGTGACGACCTGGCTTGTCCAGGGCGCCACATTCCCCCTTAGTAAAATGCAGACCGTCCGCGGGCTGCCCGTCCATCACCGGTATTATTTTTCACGAACTGAAAAAGATATAACGGTAAAACATGTAAAAACAAGCATTTTTCAATCTTCCCACATCGGGAGGCACATTTCTTAAACGTTACTAAACGGTTGTCTTTATTAACGGTTACGGCTTCCGCTCTTCTCCCACCCAAGCAACCTGGCCCTGATGCTGCCCCTAAGCTAATGGGCAGCACCCCTTGACCCCAGTCCAGCACCAAGTTGCCCGAGCGGGTTTTGTCCCTTTTAGGGGACCCACGTCCATGGGGACCCCTGAACCCCCGGAGGATCGCCACCGGTTTCGGTAGTGGCGGGCCTGGGCCATCCCTTTCCTCCAGGCCCATCCTCCAAATCAGCCTCTCCGGAGGCGGTCACGGTTTCAAGCCAACATTTTTATTTGCATCCCACAAGTTCATGGTTGCCCTGCAAGTTCTCGGGCTTGTCCGTAAGCAGTTCCTTACGCAAGGATCAAAGACAGTCCCTACGGGGACAACAGTGCTTCGTAGCCAACGGGCTACCACAACCAAAACTGTAGGGTCCTACGGAGACTTGCCGTAGGGTCCCAACGGGGACTGGTAGCTGGGTCCCAGGGGCCATCCACAACACCTGGCTCCGGTACAGCTTCCTCCTGAAGCTTTCCCACAGTCCACCATCGAACAGCACGAGCCCCCAATGCCACCCTCACACAGGGGTGACACTGTCCCACAGGACTCCATTTTCAGTTACCAATGATGCGGGTATGACTGCTCCTCCAACCAGACTCCTTATCCTTGAGGGCCGTCTGGAACGTCAGCAGAGTCCCAATGGGGACCGACAGCAAGGTAACCGGGAACCGCTACCATGCTTTAACATTTCTTACTTAATCAGCAATCCCGCGGCGCAGCTGCCTTTGCTGCCGCTCCCGGTGCGGAGCACTTTCTGCTTGCTCCGGTTCAGTTGGGGTGGGGGATGGGCCCAGCCGGAGTCCCGCCGTGCCGGCTACGACCGGTACCTTCGGTAACGAGGGACCTCGCTGTGACATGGCTTGCTCTGCCTCCTGGCAGCTGCATCCCCGCCGTGCCTCAGCCGAGGCCGGGTGTCTGGGAGCAGTCAGCGGGACTCGCGGTGCTGGCTTCTGGGCGAGGGTCGCCTCCGTTGCGGCCAGGCGGGCTGCCAGGGCTGTCGTCCTCTCCGTCGCGGCTGGGATGGAAGCCGGGACGGGTGCCAGGGCGGTGGTAAAGGTAGGGCCCGGGGGCCGCAGGTCTGGGCCCTCTCCCACAGATGCTGCGGGCTCCGCTACCGGTGGCAGAGATAACGGGTCGGTCGGGGCGTCGGCCGCGGGCATGGGCAGTGAGGGAGGTAGCGTGGTGGACGGCAGCAGGCCGGGCCCCTCAGCCGTATCGACCGATCCTTCGGGGACATAGGGGCATGGGTCGCTTACACGCTCCTCTGAGACCACCTCCACTTCGGATGCCCAAACGGTTGCGGCCAGGCCCTTCATCTCCGACGTCCACTTCGCCAGCATGAAGTGTACTTGGGCCGGGAGCTCCTGGCACATCTTACTTCTGGATCCAGGAACGTGTTTCAGCAGAGTCCTGGCATCCCTGCACGCTGTAGCACTAGTTACATGCGGCTGCGACCACCGCTCCTCCAGTGGTTCCGTCGGGCGCAGACATCTTGTTTTCGTTCCCCTTAGTCTTTTTCCGGCTCCTCCTCTATCGGGGCGGGGTTTCGGCTTTCGCGCCTCCACTACTCAAGGAGACGCTCGAGCGGGGACTTTTTGCGCCCAAAATGGCGGCTTCTCCAATTTTTCGGCCGGACACCTCCGGCGGTCACAAGGCGCACCTCTACCAGACAGCAGAGCGGTAAGATCCTGTCCGTGACGCCAAGTTGTTGCGGGCGGAGGAGGGGACGCTGCGCTCACCCACTGCTCGGGTCCGGCTGCTACCGCTGCTGCTCGGTGGTGGCTCGAGCGGTGGGCCGGATCCCAGGGACTCGAGCGGCGTTCCTCGCCCGTGAGTGAAAGGGGGTGGTTTGGGTTTAGGGATATTGTCCGTGACGCCACCCACGGTTTGTGGTGAGGTTGGTGACACCACCGCTGCTCTGGACGGGGACCCCAGGAGCGATGACAGGGAGCAGCTTGGATGTTGGTTCTCCCCTCCGTGGGTAGGGGGGTTGGTTGTCCCGGGGCCCCGGTGAGGGGTAGGGATGGTTGGATGGCGGGCTACGGGGCCTGATGAGGTGCAGGGTCGCGGGGGCAGCGCTGTGCCGCACGGCACGGTGGTACTCACTCAGCCAATGACGAATGCAAAGTCTCCGGTAAAACAAACGGCTGGATGGACGGGTCCCACAGACGGCTGCGGTGTTTCTCCTCCCGGCAGGTTGATGGTGACTGCCTTTCCCTGCATCTGTGTTGTGTTCACGGTTCCAATGGCTTCCCACCGGTAACCCGCTCCCCAGCTTGGAAGGATGCTGAGGGAGCCCCTTTTGCCCGCAGGCTCTGGCCTTGGGAACTGTAGCCTTGGCGGTGACTGTGTTTCCCTTTACGGTTTGAGCTGTCGCCTTCAATCGGGTGTTGACTGCTGGGAAACCCCGGAGGTTCCCTTTGCTAACGGATTTGACAAATTCAACGGCGACTCCTAGCCTTGTCGGGGTCTGTAAGCCCTGCCGGATGGTGCTGGCTTCTCTTTGTTCACCGGTCCGGTACCGCCGGGCCACCGCCCGTCCGCGGTCCTTACGGCTCACTCTAATCGGCCTCTCCTGCAGACGGTCACCACCGTCTGCCAACCTTACTGTACCATCCGGGCCACACACCCGGACCGCCTTCAGTCTGCTCCTCTACCACTTTACTTCCTCTCACCTCAAAACTCTAATCTGAACTGCTTTCTTTTCCCGCCTCCAGGACTGTGAACTCCTCGGTGGGCGAGACCAACCGCCTGGCCCACCCCCTGGTGTGGACATCAGCCCCTGGAGGAAGGCAACAAGGATTTTGTGTTTGGCTTCGGTGTGCCTAGCCGGGGTGTGGGGTGTGTTGGTGTAGTACTGTGACGACCTGGCTTGTCCAGGGCGCCACATAAGCTCTTATGGTCAGCGGGATCCTCTCTCCTGTAGAGTATAAGCTCTTATGGTCAGTGGGGTCCTGTCTCCTGTAGAGTGTAAGCTCTTATGGTCAGCGGGGTCCTCTCTCTCCTGTAGAGTGTAAGCTCTTATGGTCAGCGGGGTCCTCTCTCTCCTGTAGAGTGTAACCTCTTATGGTCAGTGGTGTCCTCTCTCTCTCCTGTAGAGTGTAAGCTCTTATGGTCAGTGGGGTCCACTCTTCTGTAGAGTGTAAGCTTTTATGGTTAGCAGGGTCCTCTCTCTCCTGTCGAGTATAAGCTCTTATGGTCAGCGGGGTCCTCTCTCCTGTAGAGTGTAAGCTCTTATGGTCAGCGGGGTCCTCTCTCCTGTAGAGTGTAAGCTCTTATGGTCCGCAGGGTCCTCTCTCTCCTGTCGAGTATAAGCTCTTATGGTCAGCGGGGTCCTCTCTCCTGTAGAGTGTAAGCTCTTATGGTCAGCGGGGTCCTCTCTCTCCTGTAGAGTGTAAGGTCTTATGGTCAGCGGGGTCCTCTCTCTCCTGTCGAGTATAAGCTCTTATTGTCAGTGACGTTCTCTCTCTCGTGTAGAGTATAAGCTCTTATGGTCAGTGGGTCCTCTCTCTCTCTCCTGTAGAGTGTAAGCTTTTATGGTCAGCGGGGTCCTCTATCTCCTGTAGAGTGTAAGCTCTTATGGTCAGCGGGGTCCTCTCTCTCCTGTAGAGTGTAAGCTCTTACGGTCTAGAGTGTAAGCTCCTATGACCAGTGGGGTCCTCTCTCTCCTGTAGAGTGTAAGCTCTTATGGTCAGTGGGGTCCTCTGTCTCCTGTAGAGTGTAAGCTCTTATGGTCAGCAGGGTCCTCTCTCTCTCCTCTGTAGAGTGTAAGCTCTTATGGTCAGCGGGGTTCTCTCTCTCCTGTAGAGTGTAAGCTCTTATGGTCAGCGGGGTCCTCTCTCTCTCCTCTGTAGAGTGTAAGCTCTTATGGTCAGCGGGGTCCTCTCTCTCTCCTGTAGAGTGTAAGCTCTTATGGTCAGTGGGGTCCTCTCTCCTGTAGAGTGTAAGCTCTTATGGTCAGCGGGGTCCTCTCTCTCTCCTCTGTAGAGTGTAAGCTCGTATGGTCAGTGGGGTCCTCTGTCTCCTGTAGAGTGTAAGCTCTTATGGTCAGCGGGGTCCTCTCTCTCTCCTGTAGAGTGTAAGCTCTTATGGTGTGGGGCTGCAGAGGGATGATGAGCGTTAGCTGCTTTACTGGCCAGCAATCATCTTCTCACCACCGTTAATACAAGTATGACATCTAGGGGCTCCCACTCATATTACAATCCGCCCCTGATCCTCCATTGTATCGGCCTCTCGGAGTCTTTCCATGAGATGATTGATTGTCGGGATTACGCTCCGGTCGTAATAAAGCCTTTACCTTGAACACGACCGGCCTGAAATATGTGACTGTATGAAGCTCTGAGGATCGCCCTCTCCCTTTATATCCAGAGTTTCCCACAGCAAAAGGAAACAAGATAATAAAATTCTCTAATGCGAAACACAATCTCGGAGCTTTGTATGGGGCCGCAGCTTTGTATGGGGCCGCAGCTTTGTACGGGGCCGCAGCTTTGTACGGGGCCGCAGCTTTGTACGGGGCCGCAGCTTTGTACGGGGCCGCAGCTTTGTACGGGGCCGCAGCTTTGTACGGGGCCGCAGCTTTGTACGGGGCCGCAGCTTTGTACGGGGCCGCAGCTTTGTACGGGGCCGCAGCTTTGTACGGGGCCGCAGCTTTGTACGGGGCCGCAGCTTTGTACGGGGCCGCAGCTTTGTACGGGGCCGCAGCTTTGTACGGGGCCGCAGCTTTGTATGGGGCCGCAGCTTTGTATGAGGCCGCAGCTTTGTACGGGGCCGCAGCTTTGTATGGGGCCGCAGCTTTGTATGAGGCCGCAGCTTTGTACGGGGCCGCAGCTTTGTATGGGGCCGCAGCTTTGTATGGGGCCGCAGCTTTGTATGGGGCCGCAGCTTTGTACGGGGCCGCAGCTTTGTATGGGGCCGCAGCTTTGTATGGGGCCGCAGCTTTGCATGGGGCCGCAGCTTTGTATGGGGCCGCAGCTTTGTATGGGGCCGCAGCTTTGTATGGGGCCGCAGCTTTGTATGAGGCCGCAGCTTTGTATGAGGCCGCAGCTTTGCATGGGGCCGCAGCTTTGTACGGGGCCGCAGCTTTGTACGGGGCCGCAGCTTTGTACGGGGCCGCAGCTTTGTACGGGGCCGCAGCTTTGTATGGGGCCGCAGCTTTGCATGGGGCCGCAGCTTTGTATGGGGCCGCAGCTTTGTATGAGGCCGCAGCTTTGTACGGGGCCGCAGCTTTGTATGGGGCCGCAGCTTTGTATGAGGCCGCAGCTTTGTACGGGGCCGCAGCTTTGTATGGGGCCGCAGCTTTGTATGGGGCCGCAGCTTTGTATGGGGCCGCAGCTTTGCATGGGGCCGCAGCTTTGCACGGGGCCGCAGCTTTGTACGGGGCCGCAGCTTTGCACGGGGCCGCAGCTTTGTCACGGGGCCGCAGCTTTGCACGGGGCCGCAGCTTTGCACGGGGCCGCAGCTTTGTACGGGGCCGCAGCTTTGTACGGGGCCGCAGCTTTGTACGGGGCCGCAGCTTTGTACGGGGCCGCAGCTTTGTACGGGGCCGCAGCTTTGTACGGGGCCGCAGCTTTGTACGGGGCCGCAGCTTTGTACGGGGCCGCAGCTTTGTACGGGGCCGCAGCTTTGTATGGGGCCGCAGCTTTGTATGAGGCCGCAGCTTTGTACGGGGCCGCAGTTTTGTACGGGGCCGCAGCTTTGTATGAGGCCGCAGCTTTGTACGGGGCCGCAGCTTTGTACGGGGCCGCAGCTTTGTACGGGGCCGCAGCTTTGTATGGGGCCGCAGCTTTGCATGGGGCCGCAGCTTTGCATGGGGCCGCAGCTTTGTACGGGGCCGCAGCTTTGTATGGGGCCGCAGCTTTGTATGGGGCCGCAGCTTTGCATGGGGCCGCAGCTTTGCATGGGGCCGCAGCTTTGCATGGGGCCGCAGCTTTGTATGGGGCCGCAGCTTTGTATGGGGCCGCAGCTTTGTATGGGGCCGCAGCTTTGTATGAGGCCGCAGCTTTGTACGGGGCCGCAGCTTTGTATGGGGCCGCAGCTTTGTACGGGGCCGCAGCTTTGTACGGGGCCGCAGCTTTGTACGGGGCCGCAGCTTTGTACGGGGCCGCAGCTTTGTACGGGGCCGCAGCTTTGTACGGGGCCGCAGCTTTGTACGGGGCCGCAGCTTTGTACGGGGCCGCAGCTTTGTACGAGGCCGCAGCTTTGTACGGGGCCGCAGTTTTGTACGGGGCCGCAGCTTTGTATGAGGCCGCAGCTTTGTACGGGGCCGCAGCTTTGTACGGGGCCGCAGCTTTGTACGGGGCCGCAGCTTTGTATGGGGCCGCAGCTTTGCATGGGGCCGCAGCTTTGCATGGGGCCGCAGCTTTGTACGGGGCCGCAGCTTTGTATGGGGCCGCAGCTTTGTATGGGGCCGCAGCTTTGCATGGGGCCGCAGCTTTGCATGGGGCCGCAGCTTTGCATGGGGCCGCAGCTTTGCATGGGGCCGCAGCTTTGTATGGGGCCGCAGCTTTGTATGGGGCCGCAGCTTTGTATGAGGCCGCAGCTTTGTATGAGGCCGCAGCTTTGTATGAGGCCGCAGCTTTGTATGAGGCCGCAGCTTTGCATGGGGCCGCGTCTCTGTGGAAACCCAGATATTTTCTAATTAAATCCTCTCTGGGTAATATCGCTGTGTGCGCTCACGTGGCCTCCACTTTTATTAAAATGTTTGAAGCGGTGGGTAAAAGTGATTACAAAGCCGAGGTCCCCGTCTAGGAACACAATCCCAGCAGCTTCCCGGCGGCGGCTTCTACTTTTCATCTGTCTCTTTGTCTTCAGGGACTTTGGTCAAATGCCGAAATTAAACTTACAGCAGGATTACTCTGGATGTTCTTCATTAGGGGGGAACCAAGAAGTGCGCGGCCGTGCGAACAGACCGGCAAAAACAAAGCCTCTGCAGTCAGGCATTCGAGGGCAACTCCACCCCAAGTGTACAAACTCCCAACCTCACCAGCACATTGTGGATGCAGATATGTTACCACCGCCGCACCTCAACTGTGAGACAGGACCTCAACCACTGCTCTAACCCATTATTATCCCACACAGTATGGCTCCCATTTCATGCCCCCCCCCAGTATAATGTCCTCCCCATCATATGATGCCCCCACAGTACAATATCCTCCGTACAGTATAATATCCTCCACAATGTATGATGCCCTCCCAACCCCCTGAATATAATATTCTCCACACAATATGATGTCCCCACAGAATAATGTTCCCACACAGTATGATGCCCCTGCCCACTGTATAATGTCCTCCGCACAATATGATACCCCCACTGTACAATAATCTCCGCACAGTATGATACCCCCACAGCCCCTACCCACAGAATAATGTTCCCACACATTATGATGCCCCCACAACACCTCCCATAGTATAATGTCCTCCACACAGTATAATGCCCCCCAGTATAATATCCTACACACAGTATGATGCTCCCACAGCCCCTCCCCACAATTTAATGTCCTCCACACAGTATGATGCCCTCCCATCCCCCCTGAGTATAATACAATATAATGCCCCCACAGAATAATGTTCCTACACAATATGATACCCCCACAGCCCCTCTTCATATTATGATGTCCTCTACACAGTATGATGCCCCCAGTATTATATGCTCCACACAATATGCTGCCCCCACAGAATAATGTTCCCACACAGTATGATGCCCCCACATGCCCTGCCCATAGTGTAATGTCCGCCACACAGTATGATGCCCACACAGCCTTTCCACACAGTATACTGTCTTACACACAAAAGGGGGAATCCAGCATCCATGTCCAAGGTATAAAAAATAAACTTTATTCACATTCCATTAAAACAGGGGGGTGATAGGAATCACATCCAAGACATAAAAATCCCCATGGGAAATAACATGATACAGATGGTATTTTCCTTCCCTCTGTCTTCCACACAGTATGATGCCCCCAGTATAATATCCTCCACAATGTATGATGCCCTCCCAACCCCCCTCAGTATAATATTCTCCACACAATATGATGCCCCCACAGAATAATGTTCCTACACAATAGGATGAATGCACAGGACCTCCCCACAGTATAATATCTGTTATGATCCGGAACCATTGAAGACCACCATAAATCATTGGTAAAAAGGTGACAAGAGCATTGGCCTCTAATCTGGCCGCCATCCCTTTACTAACCATAAACACTAGAAGTAGCCGAGGGGTGAACTAACATCCTGTGCACCGCGAACCCAGCCGGAGAACTAACTATCCTAAAGGAAGGAAAGATGAATAACCCTCTGCCTCAGAAAATAGACAAGAATAGCTAGCCCCCCACATTCACAGACTGCGGTGATATAGGAAAACACAATACACAGATAGATGATAGGATTAGCAAAGGTGAGGCTCCACTGACTAAATAGGACAGGATAGGAAAGGGACTGATGGTGGCCAGAGAAAAACTGTGCAAAAATCCAAAAACCTGATAGTACAAAAAACCCTCAGATCGCTAGATCTGAACTCCGTCCTATACCAGGCGCTCTTGTCATACCAATGAACAGAAAGCAGAAACCATTACAACTTCAAGAAGCCACAAACACATGGACTTATAGGAGCAATACTCCAAACATAGCTGCAGGGAGCTTCCCAGCTAAGTACAGAGAGGGAAGATCCCTGCATGCAAATAAACTGACAATAACCACAGCAAATGACAAACTCAGATAAGAGCAAAAAGAACAAAACAACAAATAAAGAGCTAAGCACTTATCTGGGGTAGATGTGGTCTGGAGCAGGATGAAGCAGGCTGGTGAACAAAGAACAACTGAGATCCGGCATAGCCTGCCATCAGATCAGGGTTTAAATAGGCAGAGAGTTAGCAATGGAAAGGCCCATAGCTCAACACACCTGGTCTATGTCCAAACCATTCCTGGCCACAAGAGGGAGCCTCACAGCAGCAAAAGCATAACTGACATTCACAACAAATATCCTCCACACAGTATGATGCCCCCACAGCCTTGTCCCCACAGTATAATATCCTCCTCACAGTACGATGCCCCCACAGCCTTGTCCCCACAGTATAATATCCTCTACACAGTATGATGCCCCCACAGACCCTCACACACATAGTTTAATGTCCCTCACACAGTATGATGCCTGCAACACTTTTTCACATCATTTGATACCCACATAATCCCCCATACAAAGTTTGATGTCCCCCAAAAACCCCCCACACAAAAAAATGTCTCTCATTCCCTCCACATAAAGGCTGATGCTCCCACAGCCCCCACATATAATGCAATACCTTTCAATCCCTCCACCCAGTATGATGCCCCTCATTACCTCCACGTCTCCATATACCCCACACATAGTGTGATACCCTATAGCCCATCATTACCTCTACACACAGGTTGACATCCCCATAGCACCCCACATATACAGTCTGATGCCCCCACATGCACTACAATGTATCTCATTCCCTCTACACACAGTATGACATTACAACACAAGCATCGCATCGGCCGATGTGTCCGGTCACATCCTTGCATCTCACATCTAGTGACCTGATGAAGTCCTGCAACCTATGAATGTCACATGACCTGAGGGTCCGCCCAGACTTTATTGTGGAGCAGAGATCTCACGGTTATATTCAGCCGTGGAGGGGGCACTTCTGACGAGAGAAGCTTTCTGGATTCTGATGTTCATCCCACCCCACTGGTTTAAACCATCGTTCACACCTGATTCTGCGTTATTAATGGTTCTCCTGCGTCTTTGTATATATCTGGATTCTTTTGTATATTTGTTTTTGAACTTTTTAATATATTTTTGGTTTTGTAAGTGTAACGATAAATGTTCCTATATCACATGTGGCAGGAAACAAATACACTTTGGGTGTGAATGAAGCTCACTTTGTACAACACATGGACTGTAAGGAGCATAAGGTCAGAAACGCGTCAGTCGCGGTCATGTTTTTCTCTCCATATTGCTTGTGCCCTCGATTCAGATGAGAATTAAATGTAGCGCACAGTGATGAAGATGGACTGGGTGGAGTAATGGCTGTAAGGGCTGGATGACATCTGGAGAAGTGTCACGCTAGGTACGGGGAAGTACCAAGCGAACGGGAAAGGGAATGGAAACCCTGTGTCTGGGGAAGGGGGAGATGGTGACCCCTGACCAAACCTACCGCTGGGCCCTGGGTTCCCTCACCGCCCTAGACAGGTTCTGCATCTACGGTATGCACCGAGAAGGATACCTGACCCTAGGCTGACCCTTATCTGGGCCCTAGGTAGGGAGCAGATGGGATGAGCTCTTCATCAACCCCACTAGACGCTAAAGGACACACATGGGTAACAAACCACGGAAAATAACAAACAACTTATCTCCAGATGACTCAGGAAGAGAAACTGCAACAACCACCAAGATTCTCCAGATGTATGCAAGCTGCCTGCTTGAACTGAAGACTTGGTAAAGATCAAATATCACCAGCACCAAGTAATAGGAAGTGAAGGTATGTAAAGACAAAGGAAATGCTGATGAATAGCAGCTGACAGGCTGAGGAAATCCGCAGGGTCCTAAAGGGAAAGGGATGAAAAACAAGCAGAAATAATAGAAAGTCAGGGAGCAGTTTGCACAGCCAAACACTGTGACCTTCTGTAGCCGGACACCACAGGAATTTTAGGATGTGGACAGTCCCACTGTGGACAGCTGACAGCGCCAATGTTTGCTTTCAAGCTGTCCTTCCCCCTCACTCTGCAATATATACATGCTGTAACTAAATGCTATTCTTTCATTGTTCGGTTTTTTTTCTTGGGGTGGGGGTGGGGGGGGTCATTTTTACATCTTTCACTGTTGGTGTCATAGAAATTCTGCAGCTCGGTATAACAACAGTGATATCAAACTTGTAATTCAGAGGGTTGTAAGAAAAAACAATAGCTGAGACGTGTAGCATTTTACTTTTGTGTGGCTGTTGGGCTGTTTGTGTGAGTGCTGATGTGTTTATTTGGGTACTTAACTTTTTATCACCTTTTATTGGATTTTTGGAGGGGAGGTGACGGAAAAAAACAAAATATTGTCATTTTGATTCTATTTCTGTTTATGGCATTTCGTGTAGGTGAGAATTAATTTTAGATTTTAACAGACCGGACTTTACGGGAGGGGTAAAACCTATTCACATAAACATATTTTTAGTTTTGTCTGCCCCACAGCAGATGAAGGACCTTCTTCTTATGTAGACAGTTGGCCCCAGGAACAGATGCTGGGAGCTTTCAATAATGTAACAGGAGAAGGTTTCAGGGAGGGGCAGTTTCACGCTGCTGCATTGCACACTGGTCTGTACAGAGATCTGAGCTGAGCAGTCATTTCACTGTGGCTGCTGTGCTCAGATCACAGTAATCACCGGTGATCGCTCACATGGACACCAGCGCAGCGCCGATGATTTCCAGCAACTCACCTGCCCAGTTCACTGCTGATGCGGCCACTGAACAGGAGGTAAGGCTGGATTATGACCGCAGTCTCCTATGGCCCGGGACTGCTGTATTTTTGTGTGTTGTCCTCAGAATCTCTGATACCAGCAAAAAAAATATAGCCACTCCCAGGGTCTGTGTAAAGAAGTAATTAAAAAAAAATATATATATATGACCCCAGTTACTTTTATACACTCATACATAAACTTATTAACATATTGTCATGTTTCCACCAGAGTCCGCTCCTGCGACTTCTGCTTCGATCACTAGTGGCCGTCGTGTTCCTGCCGTGGGTGGTGCTGGTGATAGGGGAGGAGTCAGTGCCAGTGGTTCTGGTGGGCGCTGGCTCCGCCCATCCACTTAGCTGGGTTTCCCTGAGACTTGCAGTATCACTGGCTGACTGGTGGTGTGTGCCTTCCAGCTGAAGTTAGCACCTTTCAGCCATGGCCAATGGGAATGCACCACACCCTTCTTATTCCTCCTCCAGTCTGTTGGTTGCCACCAGACATAGCCTTCGTATATTCACTGCTTGATCTCTGGTTCACATTGTCCTTGTACTATTGTTCCCTGTGTTTTAACCCCTGCCTGTGTGGCGCCCCTGACCTGGTCAGGCACCACTGAGTACTGCACCCATGCTGGGGACAGTACAATACAGGTAATCCAGAAGGCTGACCGAGGTGTGACTACACAGGCGCATAGTGATCAGGTCTCACACATGTACCTTTGAGAGGACCCCTGGGGATCCCAGGAGGGGGCAAAGCCTTCACCTCCACTTGAGGAGTGGAGGGGGCGAAGCCTCCATCTCCACTCAAGGGGTGTGGTAGAGAGCCTGGTTGCTAGGTGACGTAGGCAGGCACAAGGGGAAAAGAGAGGAGGAGCAGTGAGCCGGTTTAGTGCAGAGTCCAGGGAGCTCAGAGAGGGGCAGACCCCTGGGGCTGTTGCAGTCTAACAGCGCCCGCGCAGTGGCTACCGACGGGGGAGAACGGTCACCTAGGAGTGCTACCCGAAATCCATCTTCAGCTAAAGAGAGAGCACGGAGTGGGAAGTAAGGAGACTGCTAGAGAGTACCAGGCCCAACCGGGCGGCAGATCCCGGAGCGGGGATAGATCCACCTTTCCTTGCTAAACCTGCCGGTGTGGGGCCCTCAAAGCCCACACCACAACACCCAAAAGCCGCAGCCACGTAGCCACAGTTAGGGCCCATAGTTCACAGGAGGCAAGCAGCTGGAGTGATCTGGTCCAGGCGACAAGCAAACGGCAAACAAACGAGGGGAGCAGCTACTTCCCTGGGTGACCCCCATAGGGACTAAAAGTCGGGGTTACCACAAACCACAGAAGGGCTAAGGAAGGCGAGTCGGTAGCCACCCTCATCAGTCAGCCTGAAGGATACCTGGTTCCAGCCTGGTTCATCCCAGCTACGCCCGGGTTACTCACCCTGCCATCATCAGTGAGTAAAACCCCTGAAAGACATTCTGCTTGTGTGGAGTTATTCTGCGCCTTGTGGTTCTACACACTCACACAGGGCCCTGGGGCTTGCCTCCCTCTCAGGAGGCTACTACACCCGACTGCACCCACCATCAGCCCCAGGCATCCCTTAACCTGCAGTGGCGGTCCCCACTGACCGCAATTCTGAGAGTGGCGTCACGACAAATAGAAGATTTCCTACCAGTGACAGGATCCAGCCGAGTGGAGTCCCTGAAGGTAATGCACCGACACAACACCTGTGGGGCTTCACACCTGCTTTCTGACCACTCTCCTGCCTGACGTTTTTGTACCTCGCTGTCATCTCCAGTTTTGACCTTAGTTTGATCTAGTGACCACTCTCTTGCCTGCCGATTTTGCCCGTTTTTGTACCTCCTAGTTTAGACTCTGCCTGACGACCCATCTCCTCTGGATTGCAGCCTTCCATAGGCAGTGATCTCCTGGACCTTGTAGTAATTCCAGATCCCAGTATAGGGGTTTTTGGGATCCTGCTGAGTGGGTGGTTTGCCTCCAGTCTGTCTGTGACAGTCACAGACGTCACATAAAAAATTCTGAACATTTAGAAAAAAAAAAAATGTTGGTGACATATTCCATTTAAAAGGGTTGTTTTGGTAAGTGTCAAGAGCTCAGCTCCCAGTATACCCCTGGAAAACAAATGGTTTTACCAAGGAACTCGAGGCCAGTCAAGTGGTCTATCGCTGTGGTGGCTGGAGTCCCCCCAGCAGGAGGTGCGTGTACACAATGGCTCGTCTTTCTGAATCATGGGATCCCCCTCATCGATGTTCATAACAAGACTGGTGTTGGCTTCCTGAGACAACCAATGATTAGAAGCCCATGACTACAATCTGACCGCACATGGAAGTTTCCGGTGAGATGGAGGTTCCTTCTTTATCGCTCTCGATGTGAGTATCTCCATGACCTAACAACAATCTTCAATACAAATATGGTGTCGCTCATCAGAGCACCGTGACCAACAACAAGGAAAGATTTTCCATTTTTGGAGCTAAAGACTCCGTATACTAATCACTCTTGTAATCTTTAAAGGGCGAATGTGCCGTGACGCTCGAAGGTGTGGTGAATTCTTGGGCTGAAACACAAGATCCAAATATGACCGACTATTTTGGCTGCAAAAAGGGAATTGAGGAACTCCAGTTAAACCTTAACAAATATTTGCTCAAGGTCTACAAAATGCATGGTTGCATGCCAGGGCTCCTCACCGCGCAGAGTCACATCACACAAAAGTCGTTATAGTAACACCATTGTTTACCACAACAAGGAGCGAGTGCCGCGGGTATTGTAAATGCCCTTATGAATCACAGGACACTCCGAAATCTCCAAAATATCTTTTTGAAGAACCTTGAGCACCTGAATGCCAAAAAGATGTCAACAGCTGAAGAGATGACTATGAAGTGGCTGCGTCTGAATATCTGGGAGATCATTTGTGTTCACTTTTGCTATGGAGATGAGAAAAATGTTTTTTTTGTTTCATACGTAAAGTGATATTTTATCCAGTAATGAAAACTGAATATGAACAAGGGAAGAAAATCTGTGACAAAGACTCAATGTGTGAGATGTAAAAGGAAACCTCAAGGAGGCCAGGGATACGATGACGGGACGCGATGAGGCAGATCCATCAATGATGTCTACATCTGATTTTTACTGCCCTTGACATGTCATAAAAACGTGTCCATGGGCTGAGTCCTCCACTGACCATGAGAAGGTAGGACCCCGGCTTTCTTCTAAACAAAATGCCCTTTTGGCTTCTAGCTCTCTAGTTTACAGCATGGCCCAAACGTTTCAAGGTCAATGTCCATTCATTAACACGTTTTTTCTTCTTACAGTTTGCATGTTTTCTCATGAGCTTCACCAATAAGACTCCATACTCTGTCTCGATAATGACAGCCAGACCGCCCGACCAAGGCAGAAAAACCAGCTCATTTGGAAATCAATGAAGTTGCACATACGTTCATCTCTAGATCATAATCATTAAGGTGGTTCTTTTTTGAAAGGCTTTGTGGTTGGTGACTGATTCTTGACTTTTGGCTAAGATCAAGTGCAGGATCCTTGTAGTTGTTGGCTAGTCCTGGCCATTGATATGAGTAGAAGTGTGCACCTGGTGGCTCTAATAGTCATCCATTCAGGTGACCCAGGATCAAGGGGTTGAGCAGTTTGAGAGCCTGATGAGTGGTGATCATGTGTTGCCATACCACAATTGGTTTGGACCCCCCCCCCCATTAGAATTTCAAGCACATTTGCACAGCAATTCAAACCTTCTTCCTTTTATGCTTATTCCGCTCATTTTGACTAGGATTTCAAACTTTTTTGGCTGCTGGTCTGGTGAGAATTTACTCTGTAAATTCCTAGTTTATTTTGGTTGTTTCACTGTGTCTCCTTGTCTCGTAGACTTTTTAGGGTGTTGATTTCCTCATCATCTATGTAGGAGGATTGTGAGACAATCTTGTTCCGCCCCACTTGGTAAACCCCTGGACCTTCTCTTCAGGGAATGGAGTCAATCTAGGCTGAGGTCCTAGTTTTCCTAGTTCGGTGGCAACCCTGGTGGATGCCTAAAGCACAGCCAGTCCTTCCTTAGCTTTGGTGATCCCTTACCCTTGCTGTGGCTTTATGGTCCAGGGGTAAAGGATTACTGTGGATTCTTCTCCTTTTGAAGTGGGCAGCAACCGACCACATCTTGTGCACTCTGTTGTGCCACTGGTCATGGTTTTATGTGCACTCGCATTTAGAGCATGATCTTCATCTCTAGATCATCTGTAACCTGCACCATCTACCAAACGTGGAGAACACGAGACTACAATTTTCGGTCAGGGTCTATGGACATCCATTGGGAAATTGCAGGAATGTTGCATTCAATGGTAGAAAGTGGCTAATCATATCCAAGCCAAAGAGATAGGAAAACCCTCTGCCTAATACCAGGAGACCATAAATTGGTGGACCCTCTTGTATACTGTCATCGGAGCCCCAGGGTCTTCGTCTTCTATGAATCCCTCCAGCTGCCAGATCTGTGAGTCTAGAGATCCTCAGATTCCCCCATTTCCATCTTGGACGCTCCTCCTTACAGTGGACACGGCCCTAGTCTTTCTCCCCCTTCCATATTCAATATATTATTGATAAAAATTAACAAACAATATATCATATTCATGAATTACCTTTCTTTCATATTTTTGAAAATACAAATATGTCAGCTATTTTCCATACAGGACATTAGCAGTATGAATGTTACAGCCGCCGGGAAGCCCGCTGTGGATTGTGTAAAGGTCTGGACGTATGATGGCCAATCTGGACGGAACTTGCATTTTTTCCATTGTGAAGCATATTTCAGCCGTGCATGTAATTCAGCTGTACATCATCCAAGTGTTTCATTTGGAACTTGATCCAATCCACAAAGTCAGTAAAAGTATCAGAAGCTTTTGTATTTCTTTCCGGAGGACAGCCTTACGTCTTGGCTTGTGAGGTCCTTACACCCACACTTCTCCACCGTCTCACAGGTGCAACACAACAAACTGGAGTGAAGAAGTCAACCTCATAAAAATCATCTCATTGGGAAACAAGTCTCCGAGGAAATGTTGCAGGTACGGAGTCTCGAGGATTCAGGGAAAGGCTTCCATTTGTGGATTTGCCAAAAAATAAAATGTTATAATTGAAGTCCCTTGGCTGAACCAGATACAGAATACCTCGAGGTCATGTGGCTTTCTGGATAGCGAGTGGAGTCCTGAAGACGCTCTTTACTCAATGTCCTGCGGGATTATTGAAGAAAGACACAAAACAAACAGGATTACACCGGGCCGCGAGCGCGGGTCACCGGGAACCGGCACCAAATAGGCAAAAAGATTCCATCCCTACAGAAGAGAAGACAATACGAACAGGATTACACCGGGCCGTGAGCGTGGGTCACCGGGAACCGGCACCAAATAGGCAAAAAGATTCCATCCCTACAGAAGAGAAGACAATACGAACAAGGAGCATCCAATACATATTAGATATGTAGGATATAAAATCTACATCATGTGATACAAATATCTATATCACACAAAGAGGAAAGACAAGAAAGAGCCAGTGCCAATGTCTGAGTATGAGGAGGAGCAGGCACTCCAAAGGAGTCTGAGTGTGAGGAGGAGTAGTCACTCTAGAGAAGTCTGAGTGTGAGGAGGAGCAGGCACTCTAGAGGAGTCTGAGTGTGAGGAGGGGCAGGCACTCCAGAGGAGTCTGAGTGTGAGGAGGAGCAGGCACTCTAGAGGAGTCTGAGTGTGAGGAGGAGCAGGCACTCCAGAGGAGTCTGAGTGTGAGGAGGAGCAGGCACTCTAGAGGAGTCTGAGTGTGAGAAGAAGCAGGCACTCCAGAGGAGTCTGAGTGTGAGGAGGAGCAGGCACTCTAGAGGAGTCTGAGTGTGAGAAGAAGCAGGCACTCCAGAGGAGTCTGAGTGTGAGGAGGAGCAGGCACTCTAGAGGAGTCTGAGTGTGAGGAGGAGCAGGCACTCCAGAGGAGTTTGAGTGCTGATATGAGTGTAAGGAGCAGTCACACCAGAGGAGTCTGAGTGCTGAGATCTGAGTGTGAGGAGGATCAGGGTCCCCGCAGCTCCTCTCCCAGCACTGTCAGGGTCCCCGCAGTTCCTCTCCCAGCACTGGCAGGGTCCCCGCAGCTCCTCTCCCAGCACTGTCAGGGTCCCCACAGCTCCTCTCCCAGCACTGGCAGGGTCCCCACAGCTCCTCTCCCAGCACTGTCAGGGTCCCCGCAGCTCCTCTCCCAGCAGTGTCAGGGTCCCCGCAGCTCCTCTCCTAGCACTGTCAGGGTTCCCGCAGCTGCTCTCCCAGCACTGTCAGGGTCCCCGCAGCTCCTCTCCCAGCACTGTGAGGGTCCCCGCAGCTTCTCTCTCAGCACTGTCAGGGTCTCCGCAGCTCCTCTCCTAGCACTGTCAGGGTCTCCGCAGCTCCTCTCCCAGCTCTGTCAGGTTCCCCGCAGCTCCTCTCCCATCACTGTCAGGGTCCCCGTTGATCCTCGGGTTTCTTCTTCTTGCTTGATTATACTGTGACCCCTGAAGTCATTGTTGAACAATGCTGCAGCCAGTGATCGGGGGCAGTGTTGTATTTGGCAGCACACCCAGCTATACAGAAGTGGTTAATGTACAGTATTTTCAGCATGTAGCACCATCTATGACGATCTTATACAGTGTGACGCCCTGGCCGGGCCAGGTAGTCACAAGTAGGCCCCTGCACTACACCTTTCCCTCACAGGTGACAGCAGCCAACCTTAAAACCCTAGTCACCCCCCTCAGGGCTAGATGTACACACCAGGGGGCGGAACCAGGCGGTTGGAAGACGGCCACCAAGGAGTTTAGACAGCCTGAGGCGGGAAAGTAAACAATTTTGTGTTGGAGTTCAAGTTGGAGAGGCGTGTGGGCGGGAGCTGTGTGTAGCTCCAGCAGAGGCGAATACCGCAAATTAAACAGCGCCAGGGTAGGAGCCCTGGTGCCTTTGGCTAGGAGGAAGACGTCGGTCTCTGTCGGCAGGAGCCGGGAAGACGGCTCGGTGGAACCGAGGTGGACCGGGACAGGGTAGTGGCCCGCCGGTACCGACCCGGGCAACCAACTCGGAAACCGGAGCACACAGGGGGGTACTCGGACCCTGAAGCCAGGACCAGAAGTGACTGGAACCGGTTAATTTATCGATTGAGGCCAGGACTAGAGGTCCTGTCCCACCCAAACTCTATTAGAAGATAACAGCCCACTGAGGGGGATAGAAGGCCACCGCCAGGACTCAGAGATCCCGTGGGCCAGCGTCTGCGGGCAAGGGCTCCTTAGGTCACATCCAGCTGGGAGCGGACTCCTGAAGTTGCAAGCACAGGCAGTCCACCATCTTACAAAGGTGCAGGAGAAAGACAAAGACCACCAGCCGGGTGGGGGACCAGAATGCAGCCGGCTGCGGGCACCAACCACCATCACCTTGGTTTACCAGAGACTCGTGTGTTTCCTTCAATAGTGAGTGCACCAGCACCCTGCGGTCGCCCATCTCCCTGCACCAAAACCCCCAACGGGTCCCGGGGCCACCATCCCTGCCCACGGAGGGGTTAACAACTTGCTGCACAACATCTCCCCGGGTGCCCTGTAACTACAGCGGTGGTGTCCAACCTCACCACATACCGTGGGTGGTGTCACAAAGTTAATACGGCTCAGCCTGTACATATTCGTCCTACATCCACCACCATAACCCCCTTTTTGATCAAAGTGACCGCGAGACCCCCGGGTCTGGAGACCCTCGAGCCACCCACTGAAGGTCCGGATCCGAGCAGCTCGGCTGCTGAGATCGGGGCGGCACAACAGCATTGCTCGGTGCCCATTTAGACTAATTTTGTATTGTTCAGTCTTCACCTCAGTGACTCAATTTTTGACAATGTTATATAATAACTAAAGCATTATAATAAGACCTGGATATTACAGCAGTTGAGGGTTTATCACACTACGTCCCAGAGTCACCAAGAGCCTTCACCAAGAGCCTACATTTAGTCAAAAGTCACACTTCCCTGCACCGTGAAACCCATTGTGCATAAACGTCTTCAAGCTTTAGCCTACTTCCATCTATCTCCCCTACAGACGCTCCTGCTGTCTACGTCAGAAGCCCGAGCGGCTCGTAGTATGGAAGATGGTGGTGAAGTGGCGGGTCCCAGAGACTGGTCGGCTGCATTCTCATCTTTTTCTGCAAGTTGCTTTTTGCATGTACACCCCAGGGCAATGAGTGGTAAAGTATTGCACAGTGGTGAAAGGTCCTGGTGGACAATGGTCAACGTTTCTTGTTTTGGCCTAGAATTCTGCATGAATGCTCAGATCACTACATCTAAACTCTTCTATGGATAACAATAAGGTATGGTGGAGCGGTTGCATTCTGACTCCCCACCATGTGGTGCCATTTCTGCCCCAGTCCTGAGCTGGCATCATCTTTTCACTTGAGGAGAGGTCCTCACAACTGCTTGGACTATGAAGACTCGCAGCCATCTGGACAGCACGGACAAATGGATATCTTTGATATCTTCCATTATCTCATTATGTCACCCTGGGGCCAATTGTTGCTGACGGCACCTCATCATCATCACTAAATGTGGAGCCCTGGGGTGTTTATTGAGGGTGGAGTTGGATGAGTGAGACATTATGGGATCTGCTCCGGTCTATTGTCTCCGACCTCTAAGCCCATTGAACCAGACAGGTCCAATGATATCAGGCACCATTGTTTCGTCTCATAGATGATGGAGCCAGAAAACAATTAAGCTGAATCTTCTGTTTTTTGGCATTTTGGATGGCGCAGTTTATATTTGTGCAGGTGTCCAGGTTATTCTTGGTTCCCCCACGGAGCAATCACTTCTCCATAGTTAAGGAATCGCACGCCGCCTTGTGACATCAGCCCGGTCTCCCGCAGCCAAACGTTTGTGTTGCGATTATCAGGGCAATTAACACCAATCCCCTCAGTTGCTTCAGGGCTCAGCATAACTGATGTCATATAAAAATTCCAAAATATCATCAAAGCTTCACCGAGGAGCTCCACAAACCACCAGGGCCCAATATGGAAGTGAAGCACGAAGAGGCGAGTGCTGGAGGTCAGGAGACAGATGAGCACAAGGTGCACATTTCACCGCTCCACTAAATGGAACCAGAGATCGAAAGAAAAGGAGAAAATACTGAGGCGCTAAGAGAAGTGTACGAGACATGAGGAGATACAGTGGTAGGACTGGTTGTACCACCGCTGACAGTCATGGCGTGGACAAGACATCGAGCAATTATTCCAGTTCACTTCTGAGTGATGGATCGAAAAAAACCTCATAAAAACACAAAAAGTACTAAGGAATCCTAGACTTACCACACAAATATAGACATGGGGAAAACATGGGGGAACCACAGAGAGGTGGTAGGACTCGGGGGGGATGAAGATATGACAAACGACAGAGTAATCTGAAATAAATATCAGGAACAGACCTAATAATTAGACATGGAGGCCTATGACGGCTGTCCTTCAGTTCCAAACCTGTCCTGTCAGGGTCTACACTGATAGAAGCCTCCAAAGGATCACACAATGGGCAGCCTGCCAATACTAGGATCTAAGACCATCAGTGGTGATAAGGTAGGAGGTCATCTAAATTGCAACACCATAATCACTGGAGCCTAAAGAGTGTCAGTGTGGTAATGAGGGTCTACACAGGAGGACCATGATCACTGGACCCTACGGAGCATCAGTGGTAATAAGGGTCTACACAACAGGACCATGATCACTGGAGCCTACAGAGTATCAGTGGTAAAGAGGGTCTACAGAGCACGACCATGATCACTGGAGCCTATAAAGCATCAGTAAAGAGGGTCTACACAAGACCATGATCACTGGAGCCTACAGAGTGTCAGTGGTAATGAGGGTCTACATGACTCACCCACGGGGTCTGGGACTACCTGTCACCAGGCCGCGGTTCTTCTCCTGGAACGCCATGGTGGCCTTACCCGGCTCCGTGACTCCAGAAGGTGTCAATAAGGATGGGGATGATGGGAGTAGTTGTTCGTGACACCACCTGTGGTGTGCGGCCAGTTATTAGCCGCTGCTGCGGCAAGTCTCTCTCTCTGCTGGGGCGGATGGTGATGCAGCTCTCCACAGGTAGATGGCGGTAGTAGTCGCCTATGGCGGAGAGGCGCAATGTTGAGAGCGCCGGCAGTAACGGGACGACACAGAGAGTGCAGTTCAAGTTCTTTACTCACTGGAAGCACACTGCCATTGGAGTACCAGGCTATGCTGTGATGGGCTTCAGCCGATCCCGGATACTTCGGAGGTTGAAGCCGGTGTTTCCTTCTGTGCGTCAACTTTCGACGGTTTCCCTCCACCCCAGCTTCTGGGCCATGGAACGGGTCACGGGTGCCTTCTGCACTCTCCGTAAACCCTGGGATCCCCTTTCTTTCCTAAGAGCCCGGGTCAAGCCTCCAGCTCCAGACTACGGGTCAGGAACTGTCCGTGTCACCTCTGACTGCTGTCTCTTCCTAAGTGCGACCTGGCGCTTGCCGTGCCTGGACCTGACTCCTCAACTGTCTTGTGTGTGATGGCTCCTAACTTCCCTGTGAAAGCCCAGCCTCCCGGATTCCTGGACTAGTGGGCAAGAGGTCCCATACCTCGTGATGGCCACCCCAGCACCTACCCTAGCCCAGTCCCAGTGGAAGAGCTCCCGTGTAATGTGTTGAATGAGTGTGTTTAGTGGTGATTACCTGTGATGACCTCCTCCGTATCCGTGATGAATACTGCACCTTGGGTGAGGTGCAGTACCCTGTGGCGCCTGAAGCCGCAGGGGCGCCACATACACAGCAGGACCATGATCACTGGAGAGTACAGAGCATCAGTGGTAATGAGGATCTATACAGCAGGACCATGATCACTGGAGCCTACGGAGCATCAGTGGTAATGAGGGTCTACACAGCAGGATCATGATGATTGAAGATAATTCCAACACACAATACTAAGGAAATCCTGAAAACCTGATGGTGGGCCTCAAGGACTGGAGTTGGAAAACACTGCTACAGCCCTACGGTCCTCCGGTCGTTCAGATTGCCAGAATTCACTTGAGGCTAGAAATGTAATTGTGGCGCCCCTGTGGCTTCAGGCGCCACAGGGTACTGCACCTCACGCGAGGTGCGGTATTCATCGCGGATACGGAGGAGGTCGTCACCGGTAACAACCACAACCACACTCAACCCACACATAACACGAGGGTTTTGTCACTGGGACCGAACTAGGGTAGGTGCTGGGGTGGCCATCACGAGGTATGGGACCTCATGCCCACGAGTCAGGAATCCGGGAGGCAGGGCACCCACAAAGGGGAAGTCAGGAGCCATGTGACACACTACAAACAGTTAGCACCGGACATCGTCCGAGTCAGGTCGGACTCCGGAACAGAGAAGCAAGCAAAGACTCGTAAAGTTCGGGGCCCATGGTCTGGAGCCAGAGGCTTGATCCGGGTTCTTAGGAAAGAGGGGGAATCCCTGGGTTCGCGAGGAGTGCAGAAGGCACCCGTGACCTGTTCCACGGCTCAGGAGCTGGGGTGGAGGGAAACCCATCAGAAGGTGACGCACTGAAGGAACCACCGGCCTCGACCTCCGAAGTATCTTTGATCGGCTTAGGCCCATCACAGCGTAGCTCGGCGCTCCAAAGGCAGTGTGTGACCAGTAAGTAAAAGACCTTGAACTATTCCACCTGTGTCGTCCTGTTACTGCCGGCGCCCTTCCCATTGCGCCATTAGCGCCTGAGAGACTACTACCATCGCCATCCTCCCTGAGGCCATAGCACTGCCTGTGGAGAGCTGGACCATCCAAGCTCCGTTGTCATTCACCCCAGCAGAAAAGTCCCGCAGTGGTGGCTAATATTGGCTGAGCACCAAAGGGGGCGTCACGAACAACTACCCCCATCGTCCCTACTCCCAGCCTTTTCATTGATACCCGGGGTCACGGAACCGGACAAAGCCACTGCAGCGTCCCATGAGAAGCACTGCGGCCCGGTGACAAGTAAACCCAGACCCTGTGGGTGTGTCATAATGAAGAATGAAAACCTTCTGATAGATTCACTTCATCCAGAAATGATTGGAGTCTGAAGGTTGCTTTACACGCTGCGACATAGCTAACGATATATCGTCGGGGTCACGTCGTTAGTGACGCACATCTGGCGCCATTAGCGACATCGCAGCGTGTGACACCAATGAGCGACGATCAACGAGTGTAAAAACGTGAAATATCGTTGCTCGCTGACACGTCGCTCCTTTTCCAAATATCGTTGCTGCTGCAGGTACGATGTTGTCCGTTGTTCCTGCGGCCCCACACATCGCTATGTGTGACATCGCAGGAACGACAAACATCTCCTTACCTGCGTCCACCGGCAATGCGGAAGGAAGGAGGTGGGTGGGATGTTCCGGCCGCTCGTCTCCGCCCCTCCTCTGCTATTGGTCGGCTGCCGTGTGACGTCGCTGTGACGCCGCACAAACCGCCCCCTTAGAAAGGAGGCGGTTCGCCGGCCAGAGCGACGTCGCAGGGCAGGTAAGTCTGTGTGACGGGTGTTAGCGATGTGCGTCACGGGCAGCAATTTGCCCGTGACGCACAACCGACGGGGGCGGGTACGCTTGCTAGCGATATCACAGCGTGTTAAGTACCCTTTAGGCCAGGGGTGGGGAACCTTTTTACTGCCGGGGGCCATTTGGAATTTTCTACCAACCTTCGGGGGCCGCACCAAATTATCAACTTGAAAACGACCAGGCTATATTTGGTCAAACAATTAATTAACTCACCCCTAATGTGGTGGCTGGAGCGGCTGTGATGTTCGGTGATATTGATCATTTTGTTTCTCACAACTGCTTTTCCAGGTTTGTCTTGGTCTGGAGAGGCTGGGGGCATATACATCCCAGGAGACACTGGGGCGCATATACATCACAGGAAACACTGAGGCATATACATCACAGGAAACATTGAGGCATATACATCACAGGAGACACTGAGGCATATACATCACAGGAAACACTGAGGCATATACATCACAGGAGACACTGAGGCATATACATCACAGGAGACACTGGGGCATATACATCACAGGAGACACTGAGGCATATACATCACAGGAAACACTGAGGCATATACATCACAGGAGACACTGAGGCATATACATCACAGGAAACATTGAGGCATATACATCACAGGAGACACTGAGGCATATACATCACATTTTTTTTTTTTTTTTTTTTTTTTTTTTATCTCTACTGGCTAACACGGTACAAAGATATATTTTACTTGTAGGAAACACTGAGGCATATACATCACAGGAGACACTGAGGCATACACATCACAGGAGAAGCTGGGGCATATACATCACAGAAGACACTGGGGCGCATATACATCACAGGAGACACTGAGGCATATACATCACAGGAGACACTGAGGCATATACATCACAGGAAACATTGAGGCATATACATCCCAGGACAGGCTGGGGCGTATACATCACAGGAGGAGCGTATAAATCACAGGAGGGGTGTATACATCACAGGAGATGCTAAGCATGGACAGCACTAGTGGCGGGCACAGACAGCACTAGGCGGCGGCACAACGGACAGCACTAGGCGGCAGCACAGAGAGCGCTAGGCGGCAGCACAGAGAGCACTAGGTGGCAGCACGGACAGAACTAGGTGGCAGCACGAACAGAACTAGGCGGCGGCACAACGGACAGCACTAGGCGGCATAACGGACAGCACTAGGCGGCATAACGGACAGCACTAGGCGGCACAACGGACAGCACTAGGCGGCACAACGGACAGCACTAGGCGGCACAACGGACAGTACTAGGCGGCACAACGGACAGCACTAGGCGGCAGCACAGAGAGCGCTAGGCGGCAGCACAGAGAGCGCTAGGCGGCAGCACAGAGAGCGCTAGGCGGCAGCACATAGAGCGCTAGGCGGCAGCACAGGGAGCGCTAGGCGGCAGCACAGGGAGCCCTAGGCGGCAGCACAGGGAGCACTAGGTGGCAGCACAAAGAGCACTAGGTGGCAGCACAAAGAGCACTAGGTGGCAGCACAAAGAGCACTAGGTGGCAGCACAAAGAGCACTGACAGTGACAGCACAAAGAGCACTAGGTGGCAGCACAGAGAGCACTAGGTGGCAGCACAGAGAGCACTAGGTGGCAGCACAGAGAGCACTAGGTGGCAGCACAAAGAGCACTAGGTGGCAGCACAGAGAGCACTAGGTGGCAGCACAGAGAGCACTAGGTGGCTGCACAGAGAGCACTAGGTGGCAGCACAAAGAGCACTAGGTGGCAGCACAAAGAGCACTAGGTGGCAGCACAAAGAACACTAGGTGGCAGCCCAAAGAGTACTGACAGTGACAGCACTAAGGCTATGTGCGCACTTACCGAATTTTGCCGCGGAGTTTCCGCGGTTTTGCTGCATGTTTCGCAGCAGAAAATGTTCATAACATCTCTGCAGTGAATCACCATCAAATCCTATGGAGAAAAAAAATCCTGTGCGCACTGGGCGGAATTTGACAGCTGCATGTTTTGCTGCGGGAATCCCGCAGCAAAAACAAGTGCATGTCACTTCTTTTCCGCACGTCGCTGTGGGATTTCACTCCATTGACTCCAATGTTAATCATGAAATCCCGCAGGGAATAACGCAGGCAGCAAATTCTGTGCGGTTCACTGCGTTTTCCTGCGTTATTCCCTGCGGTATTTCGCGGTTTACCTCCGGTAATGTGCATCTGTCGCGGGCGGGGAGGAGGGTGTCAGCACACCGCGCTCACCCCTTCTGCTCGGGTCCGGCAGTTGCTCCTGGTGGCTCGAGCTGCGAGCCGGATCCCGGGGTGTCTCGAGCGGCACTCCTCGCCCGTGAGTGAAAGGGGGGGGTTGTTTGTTGGGGTTATAGTTCGTGACGCCACCCACGGTTGTGGTGATTGCACCACCGCTGCTCGGTGTGGGGGTCCCGGGGATGGTGATGGGAGCAGCCAGGTGTTGTGTTGCCCCTCCGTGGGTAGGGGTTGGTGATCCCGGGGCCCGGTGGAGAGATGTAAAGTGTAGGGCCTGGAGGGCGCAGGGACGCGGGGCAGCGCTGTGCCTTGCGGCACTATGGTACTCACTCAGCCTGACACGGACACAGTTTGTACGGTAAACCAACGGCTGGTAGGACGGTCCCACAGACGGCTGCACCTGCACTCCCGGTAGGTGACGGTGACTTCTCTCTTCCTTGCACCTGTGTGGTCTAGTGGTATCGGTGGATTCCCTCCGGTTACCCGCTCCCCGACTGCAATCTGGGCCGGAGGAGCTCTACACTTTGCCCGCAGGCGCTGGCCCTGGGGAAACTGGTGCCTTGGCGGTGGCGGTGTCTCCCCGTTAATGGTCGGGCTGTTGCCGTCAATCGGGACTTTGTTGTTGGGGGATCTGCGTCCCCGTCACTGACGGATTCGGCAAATTGGGCGACTCCTAGCCTTGCCGGGGTCCGAGAGGCCCCTGCCCTGGTGCTGACTGTCCTTCGGAACACTGCTCCAGACCACCGGGCACACAGCCAACGGGGTCCTTCCAGGAACTTCCGAACTGTCCCACTCCGGACAGTCACCGCCGTCGCTGACCTTGCTGTTCTAGCCCTACACACAGCTGGGCTCTCAGGCTTTGCAATCTCTTTGCGCTGTCACCACTTCTTGCTTTCCTCCTGTTTCACTTCTCTTACTTTCACTTGCTGTTTACTCTAGCCCTCAGCTAGACTGCACTCTTCCCCTGCCCGGGGCTATCTGCCTGGTTTACTTCCTGCCTCCAGAGTTGTGAGCTCCTTGGTGGGCGGAGCCAACCGCCTGGCCCACCCCCTGGTGTGCATCATCAACCTCCGGAGGAAGGCAACAAGGATTTCTGGTTAGCAGGTGTGCCTACCTGGAGTGTGGGGTGTAGTGGTGTTGTTATCTGTGTCCCCTGGCTTGCCCAGGGCGACACATTCCCCCTTAGCAAAATGCAGACCGTCCGCGGGCTGCCGTCCTACACCGGTTTTATTTTTCTGTAAAAAGGGGATAACAGGGTTAAACACAACATAAGCATAACATTTTTAATCAACTCTTCCCAAGACGGGAGGCACATTTTACTTTAAACGTTTCAACGGTGTACGGTCACGGTTTACGCTCTCTCCCACCCAAGCAACCTGGCCCTGATGCTGCCCCTAAAACCCAGGCAGCACCCCTTGACCCACAGTCCAGCACAAGTCACCCGAGCGGGATCTGTCCTTGCCCTCCAGAGGGTGGCCACCGGTTCCTTTGGTGGCTGGGCCCTAGCCTGCTCCGCTCAGGGCCCTCCCTCCAACCTGCCTCTCCGGAGGCGGCATTGCGGAAACGGTAACGGTACCCAACATATTTACATGCCACTAACGTTTGTGGTTGCCCTGCAGAGTTCACGGGCTTGTCCATGGCTAGTTCCCATGCATTTTTAAACTTTAAACGGTCCCCACGGGGACAACGGTGCCGGCTCCTGCCGCTTGCTAATCACTGCAGACAATCAGGTAAACTTCGGTAAATCATTTTTCATTTTTCAAAACTTTCAAACAACAAACAAGCAGGTGGTCCCAACGGGGACTGCTGCAGCGGGCATCCGCTGTCTTTTGCGGCTCAACAGTCCATTCTCACTCGTGGGGCTCTAGTGCCACCTTCACATGGTGCACCGCTCTGGACCCCAATGGTAGCTCGCTGCAGGCGATCTTCTTCCATATACATGCGGGCATGCACATCCGCTCTACACCCCTCTCGGGCATCGATCTTCCTGCGCAGCTGCTGTTGCCGCCGCTCCCAGCCGGGAGTACTTTCTGTTTGTTCCGGTTCAGCGTGTGCGGGGGACGGACCCAGCCAGAGTCCCTCCGTGTCGGCTACGACCGGCACCTTCAGTAACGAGGGACCCCGCTGTGACATGGCCTCCTCTGCCTCCTGGCAGCTGCATCCCCGCCGTGCCTCCGGTGCATCTTTGCTGACGGCCTCAGCCTTCGGCTTCCCCCAGGGGAGTGTATCAGAATGGTCACGAGCTTCTGCTGCAGGTCGGTCCGCCGGGGCGGATTGGCAGGGTACCACTACCGGTGGTGGTGGTAGCGGGCCTAGTGGCGGGGCAGCAGCAGCAAACACGGGTGGCGGGGGAGGTAGCAGGGCGAGCGGGTATGGACCGGGTCCCTCAGCCGCGATGACCGACCCACTAGGGGCACAGGGGCGTGGGTCACTTACCCTCCCTTCCAAGACTCCCTCCACCTCGCGTCTCCGTATGGCCGCCACCACTTCCACCATGTCGGCCTCCCACTCCTCCAGGAGGAGCTGCATGCGGACCTGCAGACGGCTGCTTAGCTGGACAGTCCGGACTTCCACCCGCGCCGCGATGCAAGGCGCGGGGACCACGGTGTTGTTGGTCGGACTCAGCATCCTTAGCAGCGGCTTCTTCCAGGAACCAGTAAATGGCCGCAGAGTCCTGGCGTCCCTGCTTCTGTAGCCGCGGCTACATGCGTCCAGCCGCCATCGCGTCCCCCTTAGCTCTTTTCGGCCCCTCCTCTCTCGGGGCGGGGTTTTGGCCTTCGCGCTTCTACTGCTCGAGAAGACGCTCGAGCGGGAACTTTTCGCGCCAAAGATGGCGGCTTCTGAAATTTTCCTGCCGGATGCCTCCGGCGGTAACAAGGCGCACCTCTACCTGACGGCAGAGCGGTAAGATCCTGTTCGTGACGCCAAGTTGTCGCGGGCGGGGAGGAGGGTGTCAGCACACCGCGCTCACCCCTTCTGCTCGGGTCCGGCAGTTGCTCCTGGTGGCTCGAGCTGCGAGCCGGATCCCGGGGTGTCTCGAGCGGCACTCCTCGCCCGTGAGTGAAAGGGGGGGTTGTTTGTTGGGGTTATAGTTCGTGACGCCACCCACGGTTGTGGTGATTGCACCACCGCTGCTCGGTGTGGGGGTCCCGGGGATGGTGATGGGAGCAGCCAGGTGTTGTGTTGCCCCTCCGTGGGTAGGGGTTGGTGATCCCGGGGCCCGGTGGAGAGATGTAAAGTGTAGGGCCTGGAGGGCGCAGGGACGCGGGGCAGCGCTGTGCCTTGCGGCACTATGGTACTCACTCAGCCTGACACGGACACAGTTTGTACGGTAAACCAACGGCTGGTAGGACGGTCCCACAGACGGCTGCACCTGCACTCCCGGTAGGTGACGGTGACTTCTCTCTTCCTTGCACCTGTGTGGTCTAGTGGTATCGGTGGATTCCCTCCGGTTACCCGCTCCCCGACTGCAATCTGGGCCGGAGGAGCTCTACACTTTGCCCGCAGGCGCTGGCCCTGGGGAAACTGGTGCCTTGGCGGTGGCGGTGTCTCCCCGTTAATGGTCGGGCTGTTGCCGTCAATCGGGACTTTGTTGTTGGGGGATCTGCGTCCCCGTCACTGACGGATTCGGCAAATTGGGCGACTCCTAGCCTTGCCGGGGTCCGAGAGGCCCCTGCCCTGGTGCTGACTGTCCTTCGGAACACTGCTCCAGACCACCGGGCACACAGCCAACGGGGTCCTTCCAGGAACTTCCGAACTGTCCCACTCCGGACAGTCACCGCCGTCGCTGACCTTGCTGTTCTAGCCCTACACACAGCTGGGCTCTCAGGCTTTGCAATCTCTTTGCGCTGTCACCACTTCTTGCTTTCCTCCTGTTTCACTTCTCTTACTTTCACTTGCTGTTTACTCTAGCCCTCAGCTAGACTGCACTCTTCCCCTGCCCGGGGCTATCTGCCTGGTTTACTTCCTGCCTCCAGAGTTGTGAGCTCCTTGGTGGGC